>NC_092058.1:1993074-2318074 GCF_039877785.1 Chaetodon trifascialis | reverse complement strand
TCCCAGATCCCATCACAAATAACAATAAGCCCCACAGCCTGAACCAGGTGCAGCTGATGGTATAATAAGATTGCTTCAAGTATAATTTTAGAAATTAGCAATTAGTGTTAAGTTATGCGTTAAAAAATGCAAGTGCAGCTTTTAGTTTTCCAGCGTTTAAAGGACAAGTCCTGAGGTTTTCAGCCTGTCTAAAAACAGTCGTCAGGTGCTCACGTGAACGCTGAAACGCCATCATCATTCAACCATTAGAATCTGTCTTCATACACGCTTCCAGTGACGGGGAGTTAAGCTGGAGTTAACGTCAGGCTGCAGTCTGACTCGTCTTTTAGTATGAAATTCTCTCTGTGAGTTTTTCCTTGTTGAGCTGCAGCAGACGAATGAGAGCGGAGTGAATTCTGTACTTGAAAGCTGTAACTCTGAGAGATTTCCACTTGATTCGACCAGTTTGTACGACTGTAGCCTCATATTATCGCGAACGTGTCCTTTAAGGACCGCCGTGTTTTTGAAAGCAGATTCAAAGCTGCACTTCATAGTTAAATGACAATAAATCATAAATCTCTCATGCTTGCTGCTTGAAACATTGATGTGAATTTGGACCTGAAGACGAGTCCAGGTCTGTCTGCACACAGCACTCACTGAGGTCACACATCCATATTTATTATGACAGATTTTAACAGTTATGATTGTTGAGGACTTAACAGCAGAATGTAATAGAAGCAACTGTGGAAGATCTGTGGCGTTTACGTAGAAGTGCTCTGCAGTTAACTCTGAGTGGTTTGGCCTGATTTTCCAAGCGTTACATTGTTCAGTTTAATTTGGATAAAGAAGCCGCATGTTGATGAAATCTCTGCTGCCAAGACAGGTGGCCAAGCCAAACAAGGATATTATGTTATTTAATAATGAGTAAGTGGAGCACTCAGAGTGAAAGTGCTTTTATTTGGTGCTGCAGGCCAAATACATGCTTCAATGAGTGAAAATCAATCAGGGCTTGTAGTAGTGTACAAACACAACACACACAGCCGACCAGCCTGCCGGTTCTCAAGATGGACGCTGATATTTCATCAGTGACGTCGCTCCGAGTGTTTGTGTTCTTGGAGTGCGCTACGTGCCGTTTGTGTTTGCAGTGATTATTCAGCCTGTCCTTGAACTCCTGCCATTAATTCAGTCCACTTAGTGCTACGTGCTGCACGACAGCGCCAGCAGCAGCAAGCTGCGCTCCTATTCAGCTTTCATTAGGGCCAATTATCGGACTACGAGATAAAGATGTAAAGAGATAAAAGTAATAGAGCTGAGTATTCCCCTGAGGCTACCTGTGAGATTCCAGCAGAGGTGGAGGCTGCTGAATAAAGAGTGAGACTGAGGACACAAACAGAGAGCGTGTAGCGGAGCGCTCGGTTAGCCGTCACCTGTAGCGATGCTGTATGATGTTCTGTTCCACTCCACTTTGTATGAGTGGATAGTCCGAACGATGTGCGCATGGTGGAGAAAACAGTGAGCGGTGCTGCCGGGTGGAGAACAGTGGTTTGATAAAACGTAAAGGTAAAAGTAAAGCGCCAGCAGTCGAGTAAAGTGAACAGCAGTGAGTGTCCAGCTGCTTATGATGGAAGCTGGTGTTGGTAGACGGTCCAAAAACGATCTGAGGCGCTCTGATAATGAAGAAAATGAAAACTCCGTTATCAATCAGTGCCGCAGATGGGTTGGATGTGGTCTAAACGTTTGGTCCTGTTGGAAGCTTAAACATCTCCAGAGCAGCTTCAGAGTTACAGCACTGCAGGGATGAGCACAGTTCTGAAAGGTGTTCCCTCATTTGGTGTTTTGATGACGGCGGCGGAGAAGCCGCCTGAAGAGCAGCACGTGACGGATTCCACACGGTGACTGTGCCAAGACGCCGTCAAGCTACAGAGGCCAGGTGGTGGACCAGTCCGCGAGCAAAGCGTCTGCACCCTTTCCAGGTGTTCGGGAGCTCGACTGCATGTGTGAAAAAAGTATAAATGTCTCCAGATGGGGCTGGTAAATGTCCTCGAGTGATGTCACTCGAGTCAGCGTCATGTCAGATCTGTTGGTGTGGAGAGAAGAAGTGAGCTCAGTGTGGCTCCTCTTCGTCTCTGCTGCAGGCCAGAGGCTACGCTAGCCACGGCTAACAAAACACACTCTAATCTCTGCTGCAAACTGTTGGCAGGTGAGTTGCATTGTGGGTAAAAAAAAAGACTCTGTTTCACCAATTTTTGTACTTTTTTAAATCTGCCTCAAGAACACACGCTCGATAATGAGTGCACACACATACATGCTTTCTAATAACACATGCACAGCCAGCAAACCTCCCATAAACACACAGCCATCCACACACACACACACACACACACACACACACACACACACACACACACACACACACACACACACACACACACACACACACACACACACAGCCGTTACTTTCCCGTTGCTCCGTTCTCTCGGGAGGTTTCTGATGAACAGTCTCTGCTTTCCGTCTTCACCTCGCTGGTCCAAAGAAAACGTTCAGTGTTGACGATGAACACAAGGTGAACTATCGTCACACACTTCATCACACGAGCGTTTGTTTTAGTAAGACTGACGACAAAGATCACAAACAAGACAAACCGACGTTTTCAACCTTGATCAGTAAAATAGAAGAAGTTCAGGTGATGGTCGTTACTGAGGTGGATTAAGTAGTTTTGGACGTGCTGCAGCGTCTCCAGAGTTTGATCACAGACAGGTGTGTGTGTGTGTGTGTGTGTGTGTGTGTGTGTGTGTGTGTGTGTGTGTGTGTGTGTGTGTGTGTGTGTGTGTGTGTGTTTATTCCAGGACACACTCAGCACACACTCTTGTTTCTTCATGTGCTGCTGAGACAGCATTGTAGATCATTGCTCATTGGCTGTTGGAGTCCTGGTGTGTGTTTCACTCTGTTGCTGTTGTGTTTGCGTGTGTGTGTGTGTGTGTGTGTGTGTGTGTGTGTGTGTGTGTGTGTGTGTGTGTGTGTGTGCGTGTGTGTGTGTGTGTGTGTGGTGTGTGTGTGTGTGTGTATTTTCATGGATTAATCACTGCATCGTTTGGCCTTCAGGGGCTTCATGTCGTTATTCTTGGGATGAGGGACGGTGTTCATTTATTTGTCATTTTACAACTCAGGGTTGCACAATGAATGAGCACATACAAATATTTACATCAGATAGAAAAAAATTAATATTCAATGAAGTAAAACACTGTATACAGTAACTTAAACACATGATACACTTACATACATACACTGTACATGACACAATGACCTCAGTAAACGACACAGAGAGTTAGAACTGAAGTGAACGTATGACGGCGAGTGAAAACCACGTTATCAGATGCGTTAACGTGGTTCAGGACAGGCGCGTTCAGGACGGCTCGTCCCTGTTTAATGGCCGCCGCGTCTTCCTGAACTCATCGCTTGTCATCAAACATGCCGGATGCTTTCACTCTTGTGGCTGAACGAGCCAAATCGTCACTCTGACCCACTTTAGGTTAGAAATTACAGACCAAGAAGCCAAAAGTCCTCCTACACAGCAGCGTCTGCTGGTGTCTGGCCTAAATATAGCGAGGATTCAGCAGTGAAGAAGAAATTCATCACCACGCGCAGACTGCAGCGGTCAGCGGTTTCTCTGGACCGCAGAGCTTCTCTTATCGCTGTAGAAGCTGAACTGGAACTGTTGGATGTTCACACAGCTGGGAAATGTGAGTCTGGAGGCTTCCAGCAGGTTAGAACGTCTCTTATTTCTTACACTATGGCAGCTGGAGACAAGAGGCCAAGGACGGTCCACTGTCCCAACATCAGAGACGGCACCTCGTCAGCTCAGGCGCGTTTGTTTTTACAGTTTCACACGCTGAGGCCTTTACAGCGTCACGAAGAAGCGCCGGGCCCCCAGCGGCTGAGCAGGACGCAGGACTCGCACTGAGTGTAGCATTTCTAAACGACTGCTTTACAAACACAGCGAGCAGAACGACGTTCACGTCGCGTTCGCTTCAGCTCACGTCACAGCTGCGTCCAGGTGAGACTCACCTGGAAACCCCTGCATCATCAGAGGATTGTTTACAGCACCGAGTGTGGAGCTTCAACGTGTCACATGAAGTGTCAGCTCATTTTAACATCTCAGAGAGCTCACAGTCCTCGTCACGCCTTCGTCTTGTCCTTGTCACACCCTCGTCTCATCCTCATCACGTCCTTGTCTCCTCCTCATCACGTCCTCGCCACGCCCTCTCCATGCCCTTTTCACGTCCTCATCACGTCCTGACTCATCCTTGTCATGCCCTCGTCACACTCTCGTCTCATCCTCATCACGTCCTCGTCTCCTCCTTGTCACGTCCTCGCCACACCCTCATAAACTGCACAGTCATCGTGATGCTACTTCTCGTTTCCAGGGGACTTGTCTTCTGAGGGACTTTCCATGTTCAGCTTAAATCTGCACTGTGACGTCGTCCTCTTATCTTAAGGCTTGATGTGTTTTTACTCCTGTTTTGTGTGTAGTACAGTAGTTTCTGTGCAGGTGAACCATTCTTAAATGTTTTTGTTGTTTTTTTTCCCTTTCTCGTGTCAGCTTCGGTGATGTGTGCTTACGCTGACTTTCCCTCAGGGATCAATAAAACTCTCCATGTGTCTTACTGGAACAATATTTGAAACATCGGTCAAAGCTTGTGGCTTCACGTTCGGTGAAGTGGTGCAGATCAGCGGTTGTGGGAAGCACTTTTTGACGCGCTTGTCGAGTTATTTAACTGAACTCTTAAAGGAGCATTAAAGCCATGAAAGGCTGAGTACAGCAGCTGATACTGCAGGCTGCAGAGCTGCTGTCAGCTGACTTGTGGGTATTCTCAGTCCTTCGCTCGTCTTCGCTCGGTGTTTGTTTATGCGAGCTGGAGAGAGGAATCTCTCCTTTTGGCCCGGCGCTGCTCCTTCCCTCTGAGCAGCCGGGTCAAAGCTCTGCGGCACAGTTTGGGGGAAGCCAACACCATCTGAATTGCAAAGAAAACAGAAAATCCACTTCAAGCTCTGTCTTAACTTTGTGATAACACGTAATTAATCGGCTGGAATCTGTTGGCGCAATCAGATGTAGCCTTAACCCTGCACCTCCGTGTAATTACAAGTTAAGGACGGAGAATATGAAGCTCTGAGGGGAAATTGTTTCTCCGTATGAACAAACAACTGAGAGGAAGTGTTTACGGCGCGTCTGGACAGAAATTGTTGACGTGTTTTGCGCGTTGAATTCTTGCGTGTTGCAGGATGCTGAGTTTGTTGATTTGCTCGTGGCACTGTCTGAAGTGAAAGTGTTTCTGTGGAGGGGAAACAAACGCTGTGGAGAGGTTTGGTGCCTCAGAGGAGGTCGTGTGTGGACAGTCAGTGTCGGTATGAAGTGGATGTTCAGCCCACAGCAGAGCCTCTCGTCAGGTTTAAAGGGTCAGCGTGGCCTTAAAGATGTTGTGTGGGTTGAAATACTCCACGCACTCAGCTTTCATTCAGGGAGTAATGATGTAATGAAAGCAGGTACCTGCTTGATTTTTTGTTAATTAAAAGAAAAATCCAGCATTTTTCTAATGAGGCGTCATCATATAGAAGTGAAGTTCATTTTTAAAGCTGTAGCAGGAGTCCAGCTGAGCTCACATTTAGTCATCCGTCATTCAAAAATAATACCAAAAAGTCTGTGATGCCTTCAGATCATCTTCGTGCTTTCGGCTGACAGGTGTATTTTCCCCCAAAACTGCAGATTTAATGATCGTTGGGGAGTTTAACGTTGCTCAGATCTGTTGTTTGGTGTCCTCGGCGTCCCCGGAGCAGGTGAGCGTCCGGGAATGTCGTCCATTCATTGGCTGCTGTGGTAAAACAAACAGAGTAATCTGTCGGAGCAGCAGACCACCAACGCCCTGAGTAAACACAGAATAAACAAGATGCTCCAGAGTAAACAAGCTTGTGGGACAACAGCACAGTGATCACAGCTTCAGAGGATTCATGTTTGTTTCGGTGTTAAATGGTGAGCTGCCGCCGCCTGTTCCACGTGTTGGCGACCCATGGCGGCCATGTTGTGTCCTCCTTCATAACTGTCACCGCTGAGGCAGAGCTGGAGA
The DNA here is from genome assembly GCF_039877785.1 of Chaetodon trifascialis. Classification (NCBI taxonomy): domain Eukaryota; kingdom Metazoa; phylum Chordata; class Actinopteri; order Chaetodontiformes; family Chaetodontidae; genus Chaetodon; species Chaetodon trifascialis. Next base: position 2,311,975 of record NC_092058.1, on the reverse strand, counting down.
AAATTCCTCTGCAGCTCGTGTATGTTCGTTTTTCCCTCTTCCACCTCTCTTTAGTCCCTCTTTTGTTTTGCGTCTGCCCTCTGAAGCCTCACATCGGGTTCTGCCCTCTTTTTTTTTATAAATTCTTTTTAATGCCAAGAGCACGTTGGATAGAATAGATGTCTGTTACAAAGCAATCATAGTTTTATATATTTTTTGTAATATACAAAAATAAAATAAAATAAAATACAAGAAGGAAAAACACGGCACAACATCAAACATTAAAAGATTGGACATGACAATATGGTGGATTTTTACACAGCGTGGGTACTGTGGCAAAACAACGACCACGACGACAAGAAAAAAGTGCAAGCCTGAGCTGGAAGTTTATAAGACAGCGATGGCAGTAAAAACTGAACAGAAGCTATGTGTCTGACAATAAATGAAATCAGTAGCATATGACAGGGAAAAGGACCTGCTGACAGCCACCATCATCACAGAGTTGTCCTGAGAAGTCGTTCGTATTGTACCATTGACCTCACTCGAGTCCTTTAAGTACTTTAATACAGGCTCCCATACTTAATCAAAAATTGCCCATCTGCCTGCGTTTTTATATCTAAGTTTCTCCATGCACAGGGTCTCGCTGAGCCACATTTCCATCGAAGGTACATTATCTGACTCCAGCGTCTTAAAATAAGTCTTTTAGCCCAAATGGCACCAAAACATAAAGACTGCTGTAAAGACTTTGTACTGTCAGAACAATGAGTTGAGACAGCCGCTGATCCCAGAATGGCCACTAAGGGGCAGGGTACACATGACCTTTTAAATGCCTTTGAGCACAAATTTTGAAGACCAGAATGAGTGGAGACTGGGACACGTCCAGAGGCTTCTGAATGACCGGCTGACTGTGACGGCAGCGATGGAGCAGCCTCTCCTGATCTGTCCTGCAGAGAGACATCCCTCATGCTGTGCATCATGAATCCATGGTTTCTCATGTTTTCTGTGATTCAGATTTCAGCTGATGGTTGATTTTTTCCCCTTTCCTCAGCTCTGTGAAAGAAATGTGACACAGCAGGAGTTCAGCAGCACATACGACAAAACCATCAGTCAGCACAACACCAAGTCAAACATCTTCACTCACTCTGACACGCTCATATTTACTCCAGATGCAGAAACACACGTTTTTTACATGTGTTAACCTTTAAAGATAAAGCTTTAGTGAAATGCTGATAGACTTCTTCTAAGCTCGTCTGACAGCTGTTCGAGAGCTGCAGCAGTTTGCCAATCAATGATGATTTGATCATGATTAACTATTTTAAATAGAAGCGATCATGCTTTTCTGCGTTCTGTGCCCTTTGCTGCAGACACGTTTCATTCGGAGCTTGTAGTTTTGTCAGGTTGCATAAATCAGCAGCAAGTGATGCTCAGCAAGACCGAAATTAGCACATCAACGAGCTCAGATCACTGATTTAAATGAACGTTTGATCTGCTCAGTCCAAGCGTGTCCTCTGGTGAAATCAGGGCCCCTGTTCACTCTCTTTAGGAGCCATTTTTGGTGCCTCAAGCCAGACTTTGAGACACGACAAACAGCCGAGAGGAAGAAACAGAAAGAGGCCGTAAGTGAGATTTATCTTCTGCTCAAAAGGCCACGAATTAGTTAGCAGAGCAGACGGGCTGTTATCAGCTGGACGGATTAAGTACTGCTCCTCAGAGTGTGTGTGTGTGTGTGTGTGTGTGTGTGTGTGTGTGTGTGTGTGTGTGTGTGTGTGTGTGTGTGTGTGTGTGTGTGTGTGTGTGTGTGTGTGTGTGTGTGTGTCAGACAGGGAGAGAGTGAATGGTGGTTCATTTTGTTTTCCAATCCCAGTTTAAAGAGTCGTTCATCACCCTGCAGCTGTGAGTTGGCATTGTGGGAGATTTCAGTTGCCATAGAAGTTGACAAGCTGAGGGCCAAAGGGAGGACAGACTGATAGAGGGGTAGAAGACATGAAGAAGGAGGGAGAGGAGGAGGAGGAGGAGGAGGAGGAGGAGGAGGAGGAAGAGGAAAGAAAGAGGCCAAAACGCTGCAGAGGGATGGAGAGAATTTGGGCACGGAGGAGAGAAGAAGCAGAGCGGAAAGAGGTGAAGGAGCCTGAAGATGGTGGCTGAGATATCAGATGAATAACAGATGAAAGTGAGGAGGTGAGAGGAGTGGAAGAGGGGATGGAGGGGAAGAGAGGGGGAGTAAAAGAGGGAGAGATTCCCAGTGACTTGTGGCCGAGCGCCAAACTGACCACAACCACGCAGAGCTTCTTGGAAAAACTCGCCTTGTTCTTTCTCATTCTTCTCTCTGTCTGATTCTCACTGCACACACACACACACACACACACACACAGAAACACACACACACACACACGCACACGCTGGCGTGAGGCCAAGCACCACAGCCACTGAGGGGCTCAAACGTTCCTCTTTTTCAGGCCGAAAACGAGCGAATTCAAAACTTTTTCTGCTCTGATTCTAATCTGACATCTGAAAATCATTTTTAGCCTTTTTCACGTTTTTAAGAGCGTGAAAGAGAATTTGAGTTGTGTGAATCGAACTTGGAAGGATGGGAGAGAGCAAACACAGTGCAGTTAAGATAAGATAAGATAAGATAAGATAAGCCAAGCCTTTATTGATGCCCAGAGGGGACATCCAGTTGCAGCAGGAGGATGGAAATACGGAGATCAAGAGTTAAAAGCTGAAAATAAATAATTAAAACTAAACGAGGGCAGCTCGAGACGACGAGAGCTTTGAGCCAGCAGCAGATCTCAGACAGACCGTGGCTCAGCTGGCGTTCAGAGGCCTGCTATCACACACGAGGACTCGTCAGACCGAGTCGCGGTTTGCCAGGTCTGTTGAGTCTGTGTCCAGCGTGGAGCCTGGTGTCGAGTTCTGCCGCTGCGGTCCGTCCACTTCAAGGTCTCCCGTGGCGAGCGTCCAGAGATGCTCTCGTGTTGTGTTTGAGTTCCTGTGGTTTTCCATCTTCTCTGTAAACTGTCTGTGTGTGAGGATCTGAGGATGTCAGCACTTTGTGAGACATTCAAACCTCGTCGGGCACCAACGGATCACATTTCTGATGTTTGGTCCAAACAACAGCAGCATTCTTTGCATCGCTGCCAGATGATTGGCCGATCAGATATTTGCACGAGCAGCCAGGTGTGTCTAATAAAGTGGCCACTGTTCATTATTCCTGCAGAAATACGTCCTACAGACAGTTTACGAATGCAGAGGGATTATAACTGACATCACTTGCTCTCAGTTTGACCTCTCACCTGTTTGATGATCACAGGTGATGTGTGACGCAGCACCATGAGAGGAGATCAAATGCTGCTGACTGACAGCAATTACTGAGAAATAACTTGTTATTCGTGAGTGCGTCAGGATAAATTATGCTGTCCCATGTTCTCATTCCCACAACATCAGATGTCACGTCTCACATATTGACAGACACCTTTCACCAATATTAGAATTATTAGGAAACCATCGTCCACTTCGGTTTGTGTGGACACATGAAACCACCAGACGCCTCCTCAGATGCTTCTGTCGAGCAGACTGTCCTGGTGTAACAGGTGTCCATTCAGGTGTCCATCCGGTGTGGTGCATGGTGATCGTTGGTGTCAGAGCTTCTCACGTGAAAGCTGACAGCTCGTCAAAGTCTCTGGAGCTGCGTTGAAACAGTGACATGCTGCAGTATTATTGTCTTATCATGAAAAACGCCGCCTCTCTTCTTTCCATCACCGTCCGTCTTTCTTCTCCACGAGAACCCAAACATCGACGGCCGCGGTCCCTTTTTGCTCTCGTTTTACCAAACTCATTTCAGCCGTGCCGTCTGTCATCCCGTCGGAGGCTCCGTCGTCGAGCGGCGTCCGTCCAGCGCCATCTGTTCAAACACGCTGACAGAGGAGCGCTGTCACAACACGGCCCGATAATACTTCATAAAACGCCGGCTTTGTTTATTGTCACAGTAAATGGATCAGGACATGCAGGTGACGTCACAGACGTGTCTGTCGTTTAGTGGACGTCCTGCGCTGCTCCTGCAGCCTGTTCAAATCTAATTCAGGCCTGAATTTAATCCCATCAAACTATTTCTCTGTCTGCATTCTTCTGCTGGTTTTAAGAGCGTTAACCTCCTGTCGGCCATTTCTCCTTGAACCAGGCGGTCACGCAGCGGGACGGGTTACGGCCCTGAACTGCAGCTCTGATTGTCAAAAAGCAGATTTCCTAAGCAGCCATTACTCAGCGGGCTGCGTCTTTGCCCTCGGACGGGTCTGTCGTACTCGTTTCCACAAAGCAAAGGAAAACACACATGAAGGAGCCGCTCTCCTTCGCTTTAACCCTCCGAGGAGCCTTTTGTCTCGGGGCCTTTCTGTTGAAGTCTGGCTCCATGTTCGTGAGGAAAATGTGAAATAGTTGGGATACAGAACGGTAATTTGTTTAGTCTTGAGTGGAACTGATAACAGGGAGAAGACGAATGAATGTAAAACAGCAGATTCTCTCAGCTGACTGGACTCGTGAGTCAGAGGTCTGAAGATGCTCCTTAAACACAGAATCCCACCTCAGCACGCCCACCAGCACACGAGAGACAAGCAGGGGGGGGGGCGGGGACGTCCAGTGAGAGTGATGTCAAATCAGCTGTCAGCCACACTCGAGGTGACCACATGGAGTCGTTTCAGGAAACCAATGAGCTCTGAGTATAAACCACAGCATCGCTCAGTCCTCGTCACGTCACAGACGCTGCGTTTTTCAAACCAGCGTGGAGAAATTTACACACACACACACGCACGCACGCACACACACACACACACACACATTCAGACGCTCACATATAATGTAGAGGAACACGCACGCACACGCACACACTGTGTTGACTTAGACCATCTGGTCCTGGTTGTGGTGAGATGATTGAGATGTTTGTCGTGACCCAGCAGTCGAACTGACACACACACACACACACACACACACACACTCGCAGAGGGTCAGAGGGTCGTTCACACGTGCAGACGTAAAGCTGTCCCTATTGGACAGAAGCTGGAACTGTCCGCCTCTCTTGTCTGTCCTCGTCTTTTCCCGTTCTGTCTGTTTGTCTCAGAGCTGCCGTCCCTGGTGGACAGTGAGGAGGTTATCTCCGATCTGACTTCTCCGTTTACCAGAATTTGAACCATGTGACTCACGATGCATCAGAGCGACCAGCTGATTGGACGTCAAGACTTTAAACTTCCTCAGAGCGCTGACATAGATAGTTGGCTGCTGAACCGTCCTCTGGTGCAGAAGCCAAGTCTGAATTTGTTAAATAAGATAAGACTTTATTCATCCCACAGCGGGAAAATGAAGTCGTTACAGCCAGCGAGTATTACAAAGAGCAAACCCAGTGGCACAGAGGGGTCGAGATAAAAACATGTGCAGGATACAGAACAGAAAATCAACGATGTGTGTGTACGTTATGTACAGATTATAAAAGTATTACTGCCCATAAAAACACGACTGGCCATAAGAGTACTGCTGCCAATATTCTTATGAGAAAACCACCAGTGTCATATGTTGTATTGCACTTCTTATTAAATATAGATTAATTTTCTTTTTCTTTTGGCCTCTAACAGTGATTCAAATGAACTGAGGAGAAATTAAACATCTCACAGACATCTGAAACAAGTGACAGTGACCCCGACCACATTGATTTACTCGTTTTAAGAGATCAAACCCCAAAGAGGTTTGAAACCGGTGGTTCAGTCTTTAACAATGTGTTGTATTTTATAAACTTATCCTTTGTTCAAGGTAGTTTTTTTGGCAGATGTGGTCAAAAATGTTCCTGCGCTGCACCTCAAACGTGGAATAATCAGCAAAAAGATCTGAAATTCCACATATTTATATCAATTTAATGGCATCATGACGAGTGTGGTGGAGGAGGCTGTGGATGTGTTTATGTTCATGTTGTACATGTTGCATGTTCATGTGGTTTGATTGCGTACGACTGCTGCTTCTTCAGCAAACGTCTCTTGTAAAAGAGATTTTTGACCTCAGCCGACTTCCTTGTAAAATAAAATCTAAATAAAATGGGATGGGGTAGGGAGTGGGGTAGAAGTATAAAGTAAAAGAAAATGGAAATACTCAAGTAAAGTACAAGTACCTCACAGCTGTTACCCAAATGCAATGCCTGAGTAAATGTACTTAGTTACTTTCCACTAGCGATACTGTGGTCTTCACAAAGCAGCTGCTGTCCTGCTGTTTTTAGCTCTTCCACTGGGGGGCGCCAAAGTCAGAAATCCTCCAGTTCAACACCTACAAGCTTAGAGAAGTTCTGTCTGCAGGAAGCATGTAAGAGTCCATTGAGTGTGTGTGTGTGTGTGTGTGTGTGTGTGTGTGTGTGTGTGTGTGTGTGTGTGTGTGTGTGTGTGTGTGTGTGTGTGTGTGTGTGTGTCTACCCTCCGCTTTGTTTGAATTGATTGAATTGTGGTCTTGTTGGGACCAGCTTTGTTTGTGTTTGAGTCCTCATGCCGGCGTCCTCTGGGACCAGATTCAAAATAACAGGACTAACTTGGGTCCTCTCCACTGCTTTCCCACTCCTACCTCTTACACAAATTTAGCTTTCCCATAAAAATCATTAAAAGCTACTTTAGTACTAAAAAAAGGAAATGAAAGTTAAAATTGCATCTGTTTCTTATTTTATTCTCTCTACACTTGGCCACAAACTCAGATGCAGAAATGTCCGTTCCCCTAAAGATAACAGTGCGTGTGTTGAGCAGGGTGGGGGAGCATGTGTCAAGCCTCTCTGCTGCGGTGTGGTGTTCAGAAAACACCTGCCAGGTGTGCTAATGCTGGAGGATACGAGGCGTGACGAATGAAAGCAGCAGGTCAGTTTTATGATGCAAGCCAAGAGAGAAGTCATGAAGTCATGAAGAAGTCATGTTCATGCAGTTTGTACTGAGGCTCAGCTCATAGAAGACGGTCAGAAGAAGAAGGAAACAAAGGCAGCTGGAGAAGAAGTACTCAGATCCTTCGCTCAGGTTGAAGTACTAATACAGCAGGGGAAAGTACTCGGCCTTTTGATTGGTGGGTTTGCTCGGCTTGTCTTCTGCATGTTCATGTTGTGTAGGTGGTCTTTGTGTTCTGTTCTTCTAGGGTGATTAATCGCTTGTCAAACAATAATCAGCGTTAAGCAATAATCAGAGGGCTTGTGGAAGAGACAGCAGAGGGGCGTAAAGTGAAAAAGGACAAAAGACAGACAAATGAAGACGTATAGAAACAGCTTGTACCAGTCAGAGATGAAGGACATTGAGTTAAGCTCATACATGAGAGGCACAAAGAGGGATGATGAAGGTTGTCGAGGGTAATGGAGGGAGGACGCAGAGTCCAAATGTCAGACACCACGCAGAGAGACATGTCCCCACAGTGTGTGGAGTGGAGCCCGAGGCTGTTGGCTCATTCTGCTGCTTCATAACATGGTGAGACTCAGCCAAAACATCTGGACGCTCCGACGCTTCAAAGCACGCCGCAGTCATAGGACGAGCTCTGCGAGTGTGCGTGTGTGTTCTCAAACTCATGATGCGTGTCCAACTCCAATTATGTCACTGTGAGCTGATGGCCTCAAGAGAGGTGATAAAAGTTGTTGATTGAGCTGATGCAGGATCACTGCTGCAGGAAGTCAGGACACTATCACTGCATGTGTGTGCGTGTGTGTGAACAGGTATTTATCATGTTGTGGGGACAAATATCTGTTTACGCAGTCACATTGTGGGGACTCGCCTCCCTTATGGGGACAAAACGCAGGTCCCCTTAATGTAAATCATTAAATTTTAGGGTGCAGACTGAGGACAGGGTTACGGGTTAGGTAAGGTTAGGTTAGGTACAGGGTTAGGAACAGGCAGATAGTGGTTATGGTGTGTGTGTGTGTGTGTGTGTGTGTGTGTGTGTGTGTGTGTGTGTGTGTGTGTGTGTGCGTGTGTGTGTGTGTGTGTGTGGGCTGAACTGCACAGGGCTGTGCATGTATGCAAGATGCATTTAAAAGACTAAAGGACCATCCAGGTGTTGGACAATCTTCACCTTTACCTGCGCTGACGTTAGGCCGTTTCAGCATCTGCGACACATTCCAGCGAGTCGCCGTACTGATGGAAATCAATAATTAAGCAATATTTAAGTCTTTGACGTCTCCTGCGTGCAGCACACCAGTCATTCTGCAGTGGACATCGACAGGAAGTGTTGAGATGTCATGTGGACACAAAGTGGAAAATCTCTGTCGTCGTCCCTCTGACCATCGCTGCTTAAAGTTCCTGTAATACCTCGTACGATGTGACAGAGAAATCAAAAAGTCCTTATGGCTAAATGTCCAATGATGTCGTCCCCCCATGGGGACAAAGACACAGCTGCAATACGTCCTTCAAGTTTGACCAGCTGAAACTGGTTTAAATTCGAGAAAATATGTAGTGGCTACCTCAAAAGAGGATCGGACTACTTCCTGCTCTGCTGTGACTAATTCTAAACCGTTTGAGCAAACAACCACTGCTGATGTTTTACTGGAGAGGACAGACGGCCGTGACCCAGTCTACAGTCTACAGGAACCAGTGCACTCCTAGCTGTGGTAAGACAGGTGAAGCTACCTGCTAGCATATCACAACTCTACAGCAGCGCTGTAAGAGATTTATAGCGTTGTATAAGATGTAAAGGGATGCGGTTAGAAATGTGCTGCGTGGTCCCTGAAACAGCACCCAGCAGTGTGTCCAGGTGTGCACCACCACAGCAAGGTGAGACAGTGACAGCGGAGATCTGCAAAAACAGTGTGGCACTACTTCCTGTTCGGCATTAAACATAATCACAGATCGTACCCACGCTGAGCTAAACATGGGATCAGCTGTAACAGGCTTCTTTCAGTTCATCATGACCGGTGGTGAGTCTGTACCCGCAGGAGAGGAGAGGATCTGATGGAGTGCCAGCGGGCAAAATACTCTGAGTTTTCATCTGTTAAACCTCAAACTGAGAGAGAGTTTGGAGCCATTTGATGATCCTGTTTCTGTCCTTAGTTTTAGTGTCTTTTAGTGGGTTTTATTCTCCATCTTACTTTACATTCATTTTTATCTCTGCCTGTCGACTTCAGTCACACACTGACTCTCCGCAGACCCCGACACACTCCAGCGACCCACCGTGCACTTGTTACCCCAGATCGCTATCGGTGCTACTTGCCTGTGCGTCAGTCTCGTTATCGGGGCTGTTTGGTGACCCAGCCCCCCCCCCCCCCCCCCCCCAAGTCACCCAGAGGGCCAGATCACAGCGAAGCCAACATGTGGTTTGAGTTAGCATCTCAGGAACAAGCCCTCCATACGTGGGGTGGTGCGCGTCGTCCAGAGCTCGTTGGTCAGCCTGTGTAGTTTCTAGTTGTGTCTAGTCTAGTTGCTTGTAGTTTCTGTGCATCCATATGAAGAGCTTTCATGTGTGTGTGTGCGTGTGTGCGTGTGTGCGTGTGCGCGTGTGCGTGTGTGTGTGTGTGTTCTAATCCTACAGCAGGAAATAAGGGTCAATTAAAAAGTCAGCACATTGTGTCTCCAGAGACTCAACAAAAAAAAAACAAAGACGAAAAGAGAAGAAAGGGCTGAACTTTGTTTTCTTGTTTGTCTCAGTCGTTCTGACTCTTTTTAAATCTCTGCTTCTCGCTCAGATATTTCTGTTCAGGCTGTACGTTCAGACATCGCAGCGGCTTTGTGTGTCTCTGCCGGTCGGCCTCGCAGCAGCCAGGTGGGGGTTTGGCTTTGGTTGAACTTTATCTGTGCGGCATCTGAGGAAGCCGAGCAGCGGGGAGAAACGAACCAGCTCCTTCCAGCTATTTCCTCCTCGTTTGATTATTTGATTAACGTCTCGCTGCGTCACCACCTCTCATTTTTGTTCCACTTCAGCCCAATTTACTCACTCACACAAAAGTCCCTCCAAAAGGCCACTTTTGGATTCGGCCGCTGCGAGATACGAATCGCAGCGGTCGTAAAATCATTTTCTGATTGAACAGAGCGATGCTTGTTCAATCCCGAGCTGAATCGAAGCAGACTAAACATAATAACTCTTGGTCAGTTTAATTGGGTCGTGAAAATGAGTAACGGTGCCGTCAGTGTGCATGAAGAGTGATGAATGTGATAAAGTCAGTCGCCGTGGATACGATCAGCCGCTGAAAGCAGTGAAGCCATGAAAACACAACGTGGAAACTGAAGGATTAGTCAGCACTTCTGAAACATGAGTCAGCTGTCACAACAAGCACATTTAAGCCAAACTGAAACGTGTTTTCGAGCCTTTCGCGTTTCGTTTCTCAAACTGGTTAAACTGGTTAAACTGGTTGACGGCTCTGAGTGGACACAGGAGGCTTTTTTGGTTTGTATCCGAAGTGTTCTTCACCTCTCTTCTCATAAACTGCTGCACTTAGCTAGTTTAGAGACATCTGACAGATAACTTCTGGGTTTCAGAGTTTCCCGTTGTGATCAGAGAGACAGAGATCTGACGTCTGTCTTTGTGTCCGCGGAGGCGTCTTCTGTCCACACTGTTATGACACAAAGCTGGTTGAGGATCAGCGAAGTGTCCCTTTAACTGCAGAGTTTGCACTAAAGTCTTTGATAATTATGTTTAGCATCACAGTTTAGCCAATGCGTTCGTGTCTCCAGCCGTTTTGTCTGAACTGGCTCATCCACCAAATCACAGGCTCCTCTTCTGCTCTCATGTATGTCCTGTAGAGTCCAGCTGCAGGACTTCAGCGTCTCAGCTCTCATCACTTCATTAAAAACGGGACGAATTCCCCCAAAACCTTCTTCTGTGCGCGTGATGGTTAAAGAGACTTCTCTGATTCGCTTCAGAACAGCAGCCTCAGATGTGATCTGGGCGTTGTGGCCTGAACTTCCCCCCCAGTGACTCATCAAACAGTCTCACTGGTAACCGGCCGTCCCACTGGGACCAATGTGTTTGTTGGTCCAGCGGTATATTTATCAACTCCCCGTGCTTCTCAGTGGCACTGATATCCTGAAGACGTGGAGTCTGAGGGACGGATCGAGGGCTGGATGGATGGAGGGATTATTTATTTGTCAGGGGTTAAAGGTCACAGCATGGCAGCGCGAGTTGGCACCGGTTGATATTCCCAGAGATGGAGGGAACTGCGTCTTTATATACCAGACCTCCTGCATGTTTGATTTGGTGAACTCGATGCACCGAGTGGGTGGTTTTCACTTTCAGTGCCGAGCTCCTGGAGAGGCTCCTCCGCTCTAACGAGGGTCTGAGTGAAAGTCATGAATCACATTTGTCTTTTCCTTTCTGTTGTGTTTGTCTCGTCCATCCACAGCTGGAGAACGTCATTCAGAAGAGCATGATGAAGCCGGACCTCGCTAACATGCCGTCGCACATCGTTCACAACCAAACAGCCGCCATGCTGGAGATCGGAACAAACCTCCTCACGCACACGGCCGAGCAGACACGCAAACTCAACGTGGTCGAGGCCAAGGTAACGAGACGCCGAGGCGCCGGTCTCCTCTCACAGCAGATGTCCTGGATTTAACGCCGTGTCCTCCACCAGGTGCTGAACCACACGTCTCGAATAGAGATCCAGCTTCTGGAGAATTCTCTGTCGACCAACAAGCTGGAGAAGGAGCTGCTGCTGCAGACGTCCGAGATCAGTCAGCTGCGAGCCAAGAACAGGTAGAGTGTCCGTCTGAGCGTAAGAACAGCCGAGACGCTCAGTCAGGCTGAGAGAAGCGACTCAGCGCGACAGATTTGTACTCAAAGTGTTTGTGTTTCTCCTCCTCACAGTTAATAACAGCAGCTGTCACCTGATCAAGAGAAAGGACCTCCTGTCCACTCAGAGACGTGTTGTCTTCAATGTCTCTGTTAAAAACATGGACACGTATTTAATCTCTGTTATAGCAGAGGGGTTTTTGTCTACATAGATAGAGATTAAATATGACTGTGATCATATCATCAAACTCATAACAGGGAGAGCTTCGTCCCTTCTTGTTGTTGGAGGCTCTGCAGCTCTTTGAGGGTTGAACACGTCTGCGGTCGAGTGCGTCGACCTGTCACATGTCGTTCTCCATCTCTCACCTCATTTCCCGTTATCTCTGCTGTCACAATCTCTAATAAACAAGTTCAAAAATACTCAAATAGGATACGTCTGTCCAAGACTTGTGTCTCTGTGCTTAGACAGGCTGCCATTCACCCACTGAAGACACATCTGATCCCATTTTTAACCAAAAGAAAGGTGAGATTTCGTCCTCCCTCCTCCTCCTCCTCCTCCGACGTGAGTCGACCCTGAGTGGAAAAAAAAAGAGAAGAGCCTTATCAGTGATTTCACAACTTAACAGTGAGAATATTTGAAACACAAGCAAGTCGTTAGAGATGATGGAAACACGTCGACAGCTGTTGCTGCGAGACACGCCAATATTTGGACTCACAATATTTGCTCTATTTTTCATCGTGAGGTGGACTTGGACGGTGCGCTGTAAAACATGCAGAGCAATCATCCAGCATGTTCTCTGTTTACAGTAACAGATAACACACAAACAGAGTGTGTGTGTGTGTGTGTGTGTGTGTGTGTGTGTGTGCGTGCGTGTGTGTGCGTGTGAGGCACACAGGGAAGCAGTGTTTTTTAGTGTATGCATGTCTTCTCTGTCAGCTTATGTACTGACTCAGCAGATGTTTGCAGTTGATAATTGGACATGATACACCGGCTGTGTGTGTGTGTGTGTGTGTGTGTGTGTGTGTGTGTGTGTGTGTGTGTGTGTGTGTGTGTGTGTGAGTGAGTGTGTGAGCTTTCTTTGCGCTGTTCTTGTGATTTTCCCACAAACATCCCTCCTGTTCTTCTTCTTGTGTTCGAGCGTGAACGTTTCCTCCACCTCGCCTTTAGTTTCTATCTGAAAGCAGGGCAGATGAAGGAAGAGGAAGAGGAGCAGTCAGTTTAGTGACAAAGCATTCTTGACATCATCTTGCGTGTTTTCAGAAGTCTCTGAAAGCCTCGGAGGTAGGAAAGTTTCCTCAGCCACAGAGCGTTTAATCCCTTAATTTACCTGGAAACATTTTTAGAAATCCTGGTTTTAGAAACGTCCTGCTGCTCACTTCTGGCTCTGATTATTTCCTGCTCAGCAACACAGTTTAATGTGGTGGAACAGGTCTAATAAACTTTAGAGATCAGAGTGTGATTTTTGAGACCACTGCTGTTAAAACAGATAAAGGCTTCTGCTGCTCAGTTACAGGACGGACGTCACAGTACATGCAGGAAATGTACAACACACTCAAACTCAAAGTCATTCAGATAAAAGTAGAATACAGAACATTGAATCTTCTTCTTTCTGTTCAAACTACAACTTAAACCCCATCGAACCCGTTGGAGCCTGTTTGTATCTCCTGGTTTTAGTTTTCTTGCAGTTCTCTGTTGAGCCCTCGCAGCACTGAGTCACTCAGTTCCAGTAAAAACAGGCCGTTCAGAAAGAGTCGGGTTTGATAGCTGTCTTTTTTTCTCTTTCTGTCTCTACTTCAAACACTCCTGAGAGACCTGAAAGTGAAGATTTCTGAAATCCAACTGAAACTTTACATTTTCAGATGCCATCGAGAGTCCAGAGTGAAAGAGAGCAGTAACAGCACACACACACACACACACACACACACACACACACACACACACACACACACACACACACACACACACACACACTGCTGCATGCAGTTGGGGACATATGCAAACTCATTAATCTACACACACACACACACACACGCCGCACAAACCGCTGCAGCGCAGCCATCAGCGCCTCCTCATCAGTCTTCATCTCAGTCGGCGATGCCGCCTCGTTCATGTGCAGGTCAGCATGTTGAAGTGATCAGAAGCAGGAGCTCATAATGTGTTTCAGCTCTTAATATGAGTGAAGTCTCACCTGCCGATGGGGCGTGAGGTCACTCATAGGTGTAAAGGAGTCACATGATACGGCTGCACATGAGACGGTGATGGAGGATGATGATGGACTCGTGTCAGCGACACTTCAGCACAAACTGGACCTCAAAAGCTGCAGATATGATCAGATGTGACGTCGCACATCTGGCTGTTAAGGTGCTGATATTCATCTCCAGGAGAATATTGGAGCCTGCAGCCACCTAAGATCAATTAGAGATCTGTGGTTGGTTTGAAATGTCCGCAGTATGAAGTAAATCTGAGTTTTTACATGACCTCCATCAGCCTCAATGTTTATTACAAGTTTGCAGATGTTAGCATGCTAGCACGCTAAAGTACGCTGAGCATGGCACACATTTCACCTGCTAAGCATTAGCATGTCAGCATTGTCAGTCAGTGTGTTAGCATGCAGACGTTAGCGTTTATCATCTGTTAGCATGGCTGTGAACTCCTCTCGTTCTCATCACTTGAGCTCGTTTGGATTTCAGCCGAACTCGTCTCACACACACTTTAACGTAAAGCACCGTCATTGTTGTCTTCTTGCAGCAGGAAACAACATCTTTTGGATGCACGGGGACGTTAAATCTGTGTGAGGAGGACTCGAGTCTGTTCATCTCAGTTGGAATAGTAATGGCCGCCAGCAGCTTCGCGCTCACAGACTGGGACTTTGTGTGGGAAACCTCAGAGAAGACAGATTTTCCCACCCAGCTCCTGCAGACCTCCAGCACACGCTCTGCTCTCGGCCCTGCGCTCAGAGCCAGAAGCGTGAGTGTGAACGGGACATTCAGAGCCTCTCGGTGTCTCGCAGTCGCCTCTGAAGCCGCTGCCACTCCTTCATCAGGTTTCATTCATTTGGCTCCGGCTCTGTTGATCTAACTGTGGGCTGAGTCTATTTTCAGCAGCTGCTCTGCTGGTTCAGCTGCACAGATAACGTGGACCGCGCTCCGCTCTGGCAGAAAGAATGATGGTCGGCTTATTAATCTTTACTTCGCTGTTTTACGGCCTCTCGAGCAGGAGGGAGTGACTCAGGAGTTACAGCCTCTGGTCCATTACAGACAGATTTGTTGTCCAAACAGTTTGGATTTGTGTCCTCCCTCTGACAAACGCACAACTTCAGGATAAACACTTCATGTTCCACGACTTATTATGTGATGACGTGCAGTCATTTACGTTTTGCTGTAACCGTTTTCCCTCAAACTGCCTCCTCCGAGCCTTCAGAATTCAGACATCTCCTACATTTCCCAGAATGCCATCACCACTGTCACACCAGCGTTTCCTTTGAGAACAACTGTACTTACACTTGTTTTTGTCATCAATCAATCAGTCAGACTTTATTTGAATTTCACTTTTCATGCAAACAAAATACAAAACAATGTGCCTCACACAATAAAACAATAACACAGAGCAATCAATAAAAACAGGAAGTGAGGAGACGTAAATAAATAAAATGCATAAATAATTGGATGGCAATGATGTCATCGTGTCGAGGTACACCTGTTCATCACTGCAGCAAGGTGAGAGGTTCAACCACTGGAGGTGGTTGAATTTCAGAGAGACTTTATCCATGTTACCATGACAACAGAGCTCCTATCACCTGGATAAAGTTGTGATTTTGACCGAAAATGTTTCCCTAAATCTGGCCGAGTGTTTTTGTGCCTGAAGATAAGAAAAGCTTCACCGAGATGAACCAATGAGAACGTGCTGTCGTGTCTTTCAGTCGGCTGGAGAGCAAAGTTCAGAAGCTGGAGTCTCAGCAGAAAGGAGAGCTGGAGGACATGAAGGAGGAGAAGAGCAAACTGCAGGTAGAGTCAGTGAGAACACACCTGTGTGCTTCACGCTGAGGCATCACCTTCATCATCATCATTAGCTAAGTTCCATGTACTGTCAGCACGGTCAGGATCACTTCAGGGACACGATGTGAGTCCGTCAGCCTGTGTTTGACGTTTATGGAGTCAAGCTTCGGCGCAGACGATGAAGACGAGCGTGTGACCTCATAAACGTGATGTACAGATCAGAGAGTGCAGCGGGCTTGTTTTATTGTTTCTATTCACAGAAACCACTTTAGCCTCAGCTGGCTGACGCTAACGTAAGCAATCTAAACAATCAAATATGAAAAGTAAAAACCCAGAAAGAGTAATCAGACCCAGGTGGCGCGTCGACCTCTGACCTCTGATGTGTGAGACTCAGCTGGACTGAATGTCTCCGTCTCCGCTCCAGTCTGTCATCAGGACTCAGATGACGGCCATCGAGTCTTTGGAGAGGCAGCTGAGGGTCGCCAGCAGCAACAACACGGCGCTGCAGAGGCAGCAGGCGCAGCTGATGGAGTCAGTGCACGCGCTCATTAACATGGTGGCTACGACTACAGGTACACACACACACACACACACACACACACACACACACACACACACACACACACACACACACACACACACACTCACTCTCACACACTCACACACACACTTTGTCCAAACTGGAGAGGCCATTTTCACAGTAAGAGCTGTCTGATGTGTGTGTGTGTGTGTGTGTGTGTGTGTGTGTGTGTGTGTGTGTGTGTGTGTGTGTGTGTGTGTGTGTGTGTGTGTGTGTGTGTGTGTGTGTTCAGGGTCACCTCCGAGGAGCCAGATGTGGAGGGACTGTGCAGACGTGTACAAGGCCGGTCACTCTGTCAGCGGCCTGTATCACATCTACGTCGGCAACAGGTCTCAACCCGTGCAGGTACGACGAACACCTGAGCCGCAGCCGTTTCCCTCCAGCACCACATATCTCAACATAAACACACGCTTAAGGGACAAAATATTGATCCCAGGAAATGAATGTGGATTTTATGACATAAAGGTGTGATGATACCATCACATGACACCTAATGCTGTAACAATATTGATTCTGTATTCAAGTATTGCAGTCGACAATACTTGGTGGCACGGTGGAACAAGTGGTAACGCTGTCGCCTCACAGCTAGAAGGTCCCCGGTTCGAATCCCGCTGTGGGCACTGGTGGCATGTCCTCCACCATGCCTTCGGTGCCTGCTGCTCGAGGAAAAAGAAAGGTCTTTCTGTGTGGCGTTTGCATGTTCTCCCTGTGCTCACCTGGGGTTTCCTCTAAACTAAAAACATGCAAGAAGATCACCACCTGACCAATGGTGACAAACAAGAGCTGGGCCCCCGGGCGCCGCTGTCGGCTGGCAGGAAGGACCATGGATGGGTCAAAGAGCGGGAAAGAATTTCACAGATGCATGGCGTGTGCAATTTCCCCCTGAACTCTGCACGTGTAAAACAATTGTGATGAATAAAGGATTTCTTCTTCTTCTTAATGAAGTGGAATTTTGGTCGTCTGTATTTAGTTAAAAGGACAGTTTTATGTAGATTTAAATCTTTTGGCAGTCATAGCTGAATCCTCACTGAAGACACAACAAAACACTGAAGCTGGAGCGTCAGGAGGGCAGCGTCACTCTGAACCCTGTGTGAGACGCAGAGGGACAGTGAAACTGAAAAGTCAGAGCAGAGAGGATTTGAACCAGCTGTACATGAACAGTTCCCACTGTTCTACGTGATTTATGGCGATAAACTAGAATAAATTATTGTACATCTTCAAACAGATTTGGTGAGTGGAGTCCTGGAAATACGCTTTCGTTTAGAGAATGACTGAGTGTCAGATCAGTGAGTCTGCTTTGACCTGAGGCAGACGATTCGTCTTCTCTTCCAGGTGTACTGTGACATGGAGACGGCCGGTGGAGGCTGGACGGTCTTCCAGCGGCGCTTCAACGGCAGCGTGGACTTCCAGAGGAGCTGGAGGGAGTACAAGATGGTCCGTGTGTGTGTCTGGAGCAGGAGTCAGAGTAAAGAGTGAAATAACGAACCTGTTCATAATCGAGCCGCACCTCCTCCATTCCTCCCCTCCTTTCCTCCTCCCCTCCTCCCCTCCGCCTCCTCTCCTCCTCCTCCTCCCTTCCTCCCCTCCTTCAGGGTTTCGGGGACGTGTTGGGAGAACACTGGCTGGGAAACGAAGCTCTGCACCTGCTGACCAGTCTGGGCCAGTACTCTCTGAGGGTGGAGCTGAAGGACTGGGAGGGAAACTCCGCCCACTCCCAGTACGACCGGTTTACGCTGACCAATGAGAGGCAGCAGTACAGGTAACCAACAGTTACACGACCTGCAGTATACACACACACACACACACACACACACACACACACACACACACACACACACACACACACACACACACACACACACACACACACACACACACACACGCGTCACCATAAACACCAGTGGTGGAGAGTAACGTATGTGTCATCTATAGTTTTTAGTACTTTGCAGGTTATAAATATATAAATATGTGATCAGTTCATAAAGTGATTGTTTGTACAGTCGTGTATGAAAATAAACTCAAATCAGCTGAAACGTTCAAATGTTACTCACCTGATAATTCATCAATAATAATAATGATAATAATCTAATAACAGTGCTGCGTTCATGATCACATCACATTATCAAGAGGTCGTTTTGTATTATGAGTACTTTTACTTTATGTACTTGAAGTAATTTTTGCTGCAGATACGTCCATACTTTGACTGTGAATGCAGGACTTTTTTTGTTGTTTTTTTTAAATTTTTTAATAAAAGACAGAAAGTAACGAAATGTCGATTGAGTTTCTCTAAAATCAGCGAAACCCTTCAGCAAACCCTTGAAACCCTGAAATCCTCTCGCTCAGGTTGTATCTGAGAGGTTACAGCGGCACAGCGGGCAGGCAGAGCAGCCTGACCACCCACGGGACGGGATTCAGCACCCGAGACCAGGACCACGACAACTGTGACCACTGCAAGTGTGCCCTGATGCTCACAGGAGGTAATGCTCTTCCTCTCCTCCTCTCCTCCTCTCCTCCTCTCCTCCTCTCCTCCTCTGTGGGTTGCTCCCTCTTCCAGGTCAAATACATTTTGACCACAGCGATGGTGGTATAGTGGTGAGCATAGCTGCCTTCCAAGCAGTTGACCCGGGTTCGATTCCCGGCCATCGCAAGAATGCTTCATCTGTTCACTTTTACTGCACTGCCACCTACGACCTGTTGCACATGTATTTATATTTTTTGGGGGATATTATGACTGTTTGCACCTCTGATGCTAAACTAATCTAAATCTCAGATTCATCAAATAAATCAGTTTCTCAGTTGGAAGTGTTCATTTCCTGGAAAGCAGAACTCATTTCCTGGTAAATGTGGTAATTCGTGGTATCTCTGTAAATCGTGGTAATTTACAGAGACGGTAGACAGACAGAGTGACAGATGAAAGAGACAGAACAGAGATAAAAGAAAAGGAGAGAGCGCGAGACAACAGAAGACTGTTTCTGTCCGTCCCTCCTCGTCTCACTCTGCTCATCATCCTCTCTGCCCTCCTCGTCTCACTCTGCTCATCATCCTCTCTGCCCTCCTCGTCTCACTCTGCTCATCATCCTCTCTGCCCTCCTCGTCTCACTCTGCTCATCATCCTCTCTGCCCTCCTCCATCTCTCTCTCCATCAGGTTGGTGGTTTGATGCCTGCGGTTTCTCCAACCTGAATGGGATTTATTACTCTGTCGGCCACAACATCAGGAAGCTCAACGGCATCAAGTGGCACCACTTCAGAGGCCCCAGCTACTCCCTACGCTCCACCTCCATGATGGTACGACCCTATGACTTCTAGCAGCACCCCTCCACCTCCACGATGGTACGACCCTATGACTTCTAGCAGCACCCCTCCACCTCCACGATGGTACGATCCTGCCAGCATTCCTCCAAAATGCCACACTGATGATGTGAAACATCCCTCAGCTTCAGGACCATGATGGTGTGAACCCACAGTTTGACTCACATCCTTCCAGTCCACCCCATGATGGTACAACCCTAAAGCTTTGATCTCCAACCCTCTGCTCCACCATAGTACAACCCAGACTTCTGTGGATCCTCAGATTTACAGCCGTAATGTTAAAGCCCCTTGGCTGGACATGTTGTTTCATGTCTCCATGGATCCATCACAGACTGTTTATGACAGAAAAGAACAAGTTTGCACATTGTTGGACGACAAATAACACTTTCATCCAAAGCACCCTACGGTGTGTTGGCCAACGACACTTCAACAGATGGAGCTTCAGATGGAACTGCCAGCTCTGTGATTCGTGGACAAGCTCAACTGTTTCAGAAGGTGTCGGGTTGTCTCCGAAGTCGTCTGCATCTCTGATGGAGTGTGTTGGCAGCGTCATGGTACACTGTTTTACGACTAAAGCATCTCTGATGGAGCTTGTTGGCCGTGTCATGGTACAGTGTTTTACGACGAAACATCTCTTGGATTCGACATGGTGTCGCCCACAGACTCCAGAATACTTCTGCAGCCGTGGAGTTAATCTCCTCTGACATGACAATATTCCTCTTTTCCCACATCTGGAGAGTCCTTCCACTGCCAATCAGGGGCTGCTTCTTCTTCTCTGAACAGTTCATGATGAGTGCATTCACCGAAAGACGTCTTTCAATGCATCCTCTTGTTGTTGTTGTTGTTGTTGTTGTTGTTGTTGTTGTTGTTTTTTAACCATCTGATGTGAGTTCTGGAGAAATGGGCTGCAGAGATTTCTGCCTTCTGTTGAATATAAAGGAACTAGATCGCACTCGGCTTGTGTAGCTTGAGAAGCTCAACGTGAACGTCTCTTTCCAGGAATCATGACTCGCTTACTCAAGATCGTCCACAAACCTTGTTGTGAACAGTTTTGTGTAGGAACTATTTTCTTTCTGCCGAACGACACCCGCCAACAGCATCACAGAGGGAAGCGTGCATCCGCCCCTCTAACCCTCATCGTTAATCCTTAACTGCTAACTGATTACTGTTAGCTAAGGTTGCAGCTCAGCTGACGAGGACGCCGCTGATGTTCACATCTCAGGCCGTCGCGAGCACGAGCCTCCCGATGCCTCTCTGCGCAGTGATACCAAATATGATGCAGGCAAACCCCAGAGGAGAGCTTATCAGACGAACGCAGAGGTGTGGAGGGGAGGAAGCGCTTCAGGCTCCAGTGATGCTGCGTTTCCTATCGCCGTCACGTTACAGATGCAGCCAATCAGAGAGTAATAGAAGCAGTGGCACCACAGATACTGATGTGAGCCAGGCTTGAGTTTGCTTTTTCATTAAGTGTATGTTAATAAACTGGCTGAACATGAGTAAGACTGCTGATACACACAGGAGTGAAAATTCAAGGTCTTATTGTGATCACAGGCCGATCGGTCGTCTGATGACTGCAGTTTGGAGGAGAAACATCAGCTCCCTCTGAAATGTTTTCATACTTCTTTAATGAAGCTAAGGCTCGGACTTCTTATGTTTTCCTCCTGAGACTCAAAGACTCTTTGAACCACAGAGATGATTTATGGACGTTTGAGACGCCCGAACAGCCAAGTGGACAAACGACGGCTCATATCTCCCAAACTGTTCGTCCTGTTAGTGAGAGCTGACAGACTTGTACATGATAGATGAAAACTGATGAAGTTAGAAGGACACAACTGAAAGACATGCAGCTGGAGGGACATTGGACATCATGGCTTCATTTATTATTCAGGAGAACAGCGGAGGAGAAGTAATCCCACGTTTGTTCCATCTGACAGATCCTGGACACAGCAACACGATGTACTGTAGCCTCTGCTCTGACTTTCAAGTCCAAATTGATCTTAATTCTCTTGTTTCGTGTTGGATATAAAGTCTGGACAATGAGCTAGAAAGAGGGACTCAAACCAAAGCAGAAATCCCATCAGAGTCCAGATCCTGAGACACAAATGTTGCTTTAATTACCGTCCTCCTCCAAACAACTTGATCATTTCCCCCTTTTTCGTTGGACTCTTTGTTTTATGTTGGCAAACACACTCGTGGCTCTCATTCAGACAACAAATGAGTTACAGGACATATTTTTATCATTCGGTGGATTCGACTGTGATCATCTGAACTGTGCTTCTCTGTCACGCGTGCACACACACACACACACACACACACACACACACACACACACACACACACACACACACACACACACACACACACACACACACACACACAATGACAGAACATTTTGTGACAAAAAGTAAGGCAGACAACATGTTTTGATCAGGTGTCGTCAATCATTAGCAGGTTAACGTTAAGACAGTGTGACAACAGGACTGGATGTGTGTGTGTGTGTGTGTGTGTGTGTGTGTGTGTGTGTGTGTGTGTGTGTGTGTGTGTGTGTGTGTGTGTGTTAAACAGTCGTGTGTTTTCTTGGTTTGGTGAGGAGCTGAAGAGCCGGGAGCGAAGAACAGACGTAATCAATAACTTCAGCATGATCGATTTTATGTTAAAGTGTTCATACACGCAGCACTTCATCTAATATTCTGCTTGTATTAGCCAGCAGAGTGTTAACACAGTTAGCACGAAAGTTATCCTTGGCAACAGAGCAGCAGGTTTTCTTCATGTATGATGGGATGTTTGTATCTGTGGTCGTGGTCAACAATCAATACAAAAACACTACAGTCGTGCTCACATCTGTATAAGCAGCGCTGCTTTGAGCTAATGCTAACATCAGCATGCTGACATTTAGCAGGTATGATATTTTCCATGTTTACCATCTTTAGAGTGTTAGCATGCTAACATCTGCTAATTAGCGCTGAACATAAAGAACAGCTGAGGCTGATGGGAACACACAACCCAAAGATGATGACGGCGTTAGAGGTCCGGGTCAGTACGATCCATCCTGGGAGGGACAGGAATGTAAGAGCAGAACCTTCATGGCGATCCATCTGATACATGTGCAGATATTTCACTCCAAACCACGACCTGCAGGTGGCGCTGCAGCGAAGAGTCATCCTCTGGGACCATGAACGTCTGTGCAGGACGCCCTCAAACGTTCGTGTTGGCTTAGCTGAAAACAGCGTCTGTTGTTCCCTCAGAAGCCGACGTTCTGCTGAGAACACGCGTGTCATGTGACAGCAGTGATGGATCATGGTCCTGCAGCGTTCACCTTGAAATAGTCCTCAGTACAGTTTCATGCATGAAGTCTGCAGAATTCTCTGTCAGAGTACACAAGTTTGTACTTCAGCGTATTAAAATGCACTTTATGGAACAGAGAGTGAACTCTAGTGTCATGATCTTTACTGCTGTTTCAGATACTGCAAACATTGAGAAGTTTCACCTTTTCAGGTTTAATTCTTTTTTTTTTTACTGCGTATGTGAAGCAGAGCTCGTCCACTCACCTGTAAACACTCTGCAGTGTTTTGTACAATAAAGTTTGTTAGGAAAGCCGGTCTGAGGCGGTTTGACAGCTGTGAGGTGTCGCTGTTTGTCCCTCGCTCAGCTGTTTACTGTTGAGGAAAAAAATAAATCTTTTCAAAAATTCCCAGAAAGATTTACTGATTCCAGAAAGGTTGAAACTCATAAATAAAAACAGTCATTTCCAATCAAACTGTCTTCACTGACAGCAGTTTTCTGAAGTGTCTCTGAGTCCATGTGTTCACAAAGTGGTGAACTCGCTCCATCCTCTATGATCGACGGAGCGTTTCCCGGACGCCTCTTCTATAGCCAATCATGATCCTCTTACCTGTTACCATTTAGCCTGTTTACCTGTGGAATGATCCAAACAGGTGTTTTGGGGGCATCTTTCCCAGTCTGTGAAACATGTTGCTGCATCAGATTCACAATAAGTAGATATTTACAGAAATCAATGAAGCTGATGAGAGAAAACATTAAATATATTGACTTTGTGCTGTTTTTAATTGAGTAACTGCCAAAAAGGATCAGCAGATTATCACGTTCTGTTTAATTTATGTTTAACAAAGCATCCAATTTGGAGGCTTAAATCTCATTAATGTGTTTTGTTTTGTGGCAAATTCAATTGAATTTATCTATTTTCCCGTAGTCATTGAAAGTTAATAAATCATTTGTCAGGAGTGCCTGAGAGGCCGAGTTACTCATATTTTACATATTGATATCAGCTATCAGATGAAGAGATTGAATGGTAAAATCAAACATGGTTTCCATCTGGAAAACATCTGTAATCGATTTAAAACCAGATAGGAAATAACAAGCAGGGAGAATATTATCATCAAGCAAATAAAAGCCCATCTGTTCCAGTTTTATTCTGTTTTCATCTTTATAGTAAATAGTAAATGTGTACAATTTAAAAACATCACATGCTTACAAACACTGTCCAAACCGCATGTGATCAGTAAAGATTACGAAAGCCGATCAGCACTGAGGTCGTGACCGTTCACAGGTCAGTCGATTGTCTCTCTGCCTCCCTCTTGTGGCCAGACTGTGTTACTACAACACAGTCAATAGTTTGCAGGTGGCAAACGGCTTCTCTGTATATTATATATATATATATTATAATGAACTATACATGGACATGTCCCGAGTGCAGCACCGTAGATTACATCCTATGACGGTCTCATCTAATGTGATCTAACCCTGAAAATAAAAAATAGTGTCCTCCGACAGATGCAAAGATTTAAAAAAAAAAAAAAAAAAACGCGTATGTATCAATAACGGTGCACAAGTACTTATTCTGAACATCCGTTGTCATTTTTTCTCATTTAAACACATTTAAACAATTTTGATTTTTTTAAAGTTGTCAGTGTCCGGTTTCCGTGACCGCAAATACCCCGACTTCGCTTTCGCGAGCACTAATTTTGTCCCTCTGTGGCTCCAGTAGAGTCTCTTCCGGTAGAGGAAAGCAGCTGCACTGTGTGAGCGGTTTCTGTGAAGGTCGTGAGTCCAACTTGTGAGTATTCCTTTGACTAAGACTGTTGATATTTGTGTGATGCGTTTACATTATAACAGATCGTTTTTTCACATTGATAATAATTGCTGGGTTTTACTTTTTCCCCGGAATTTTGCCGCTTTCCTCTCGTGTCGCCGCCTGGATAGCAGTTAGCTGAATCGAGCTAGCTAACGTTAGCTTGTCCTGCTGCTGATATCACGTATTAGCCAAATGCTAACCGACAGCCCGTTAGCTACTCTTCTTAACTGTTGGTGAAACGGCGGAGCTACGTCTGCGATTATTATTTAAGGTGTTTTGCTAATGTTGTTGGACTTTAATGCTGCTGAAAACAAAAGCTAACTTACCACAGTGTGACGAGGAGACGCCTTAACGGTCCTTTCTTGTTAATGACATTCCGCTACTTTGACCCGGTGTCACAGCGATATAACTCACCCATTTTATTCTGTTAATATTTGCTGGTGCTGAACTGAAGATACTTGATATTGTTTGTGTATAACTGTGAAAGCACACTGTAATAGAGGACACATGTTCCAGGAAATGAAGCACCTAGAGAGAGGTCACACGGTGGTTTCAGTGCTGCTGTGCTGACCTGACCTGGCTGCGGTGTTTGATGGCGGTCTGCCTTCTGGGACACGCAGATTAGTTATGTCCTCCTTTATTATTATTATTTTCATTATAGTTATTTCTAACTGACCAGACATCTGTCTGTAGCATTGTCCTCTAACTGTCTGAAGAAAATTAGAGGTAAAAGTCAGTATTTTGAAATCACGCCTGGTTTACTTCGAGGTGTGTAATTGATCTCTGGGCCAGATAAAATAAAATAAGATAAGAGATAAGATAAAAGCTGGTGAATGAAGGTTTGCCAAGTAATGTCACAGAGAAAATCCACTGTTAGCTATTTTGATGCACCAGCTCATTAAGCAGAATTAGTTGATATTCAGGGCGTAACTGTGGGAGCTTTGTCCGATATTCAATATATACAAGATGTTTGTTAAAATAACTACTAATAATAAAAATGATGGCCAGACATCAGGAGCCATTCATTCAGGTCGGACATTAAAATGTGTTAAGAATAACTTAGCTTTGCATAAACCAGTGCAAGACCCGGATGATCCAGATCCCTGGATCCCTATCACCATATTTGCACTTAAGAGGGTTTATAAACCACCACTGGTATCATTTATCATTTCTGCCTTCATTTACTTCACCTTCATTCACAGTCACTGTAGAAAACACCTGGAGACTTCAGTTACATGTTTGCATAACCCTAACCCACCCTCAGACAGTAACGTCTGGACCTTTGAAAGATGTCTTAGATTAAAGAGCACATGATTGACATGAATAAGTGAGAGGGGAAACACTGCTGTTCGTCTCGTGTCATCGTTTTAAGTCTGTGATGTAAAACTTGAAACCAGTGCAGTAAAGTAAAGTAACTGCTGTAAAGAAATGCCAAACCAGGTCTGAGGTCATTTAGAAACCGTGTCCCCATCACAGACACTCCACCACAGAGGCAGACGAGTCTGTTTTTCAGCAGTAAAATATCCTGCCAAGTGTGTGTTTTCTCCACAAAAAAACTATCAGTCAGTATGTCTTCATCAGATTTTTAAAACTCAAATATTGATCCTAGTAAAGGCCTCAAACGTCCAGTAGGCCAGGCCGTGTTGTTGAGTGGGTCGTCCAGTAATCTGATTGTGGCCGTTTGAATTAGATTCAGCTTGATTTTTGTCTTTTTCCTCCTGCTAGTGATCCACCATGTCTCTGCAAAAGCCTTTGATGAGGGGGCTGCTGGGAAAGCGTCTGAGGTTTCACCTGCCCATCGCTTTCGGTCTGTCCATCATTGCCGCATTAGGGTTCAAGGTGAGAGCAGGAGACAAGCCCACATGGCCACAAGCCTCTTTCCTGTGAAGCGGTCGCGATTAAAAATGTCACTTCAGAAACGGGAACGCCTCAGTTTGTTAACCTTTACCTCAGCAGACGAACTCCAGACAAAAACACATTTGGGCTGTGACTGATTCTGCCTGTGAAGCTCTTAATGTTGATTCTTTCCTGGTTATCTCGTGGTTATTGTTGGTAGTTTAATCTTAGATAGTCATATGAACTGTGTCTCATGTTTGTCCATCTCCATCTACATGTACAGGGCGACACAATGTCAGTAACACAAAAGACAGAGGCAGCACCACCGCTGACTGAAGCCTCGCATGTGCAGAGATGAATCAGCTCTTTTCTGACAGTGCTGACAAAGTTTGAAGCACATAAGCTGCTAAAGAGCAGTGATTGAATTACATTAGACTATGCACGTGCGTTTTAATCGTCTGCTGGGATCTGATTGGTTTTAGTCCTTCAGAAATGTTACTGTTCAGAGAGTGTCTGAAACACTCACAAATCTGCTCTGTTCAGGAAAATAATCTATTGAAACTCGGCCATCAGCCCTCCTTTAAGGTGTTGATTTAAACTGTGAACAAAGCGGAGATGTCTTTTGTTCCCCACAGTTCATAGTGACAGAACCCAGGAAACAGGCCTACGCTGACTTCTACAAGCATTACGACGCCGTCAAAGAGTTCAACAGCATGAGGGAAGCCGGCGTCTTCGAGAGCGTTGAGCCCACCGGGAAGTAAAGCCGCCGTGAGTCTTTTCCTCACCGTCACACCTGTGAGCAGTCACACCTGTGAGCAGTCACACCTGTGAGCAGTCACACCTGTGAGCAGTCACACCTGTGAGCAGTCACACCTGTGAGCAGTCACACCTGTGAGCAGTCACACCTGTGAGGGACAGCTCAGCTTTACTGTGACTTCAACAATGAAAATACTGAGATTTAACATCGTTTCTTCAGACAAACATACACATATTTGTTACAGTGTGTGTCGTTCGATCCATTTAAATCTTTGTGTATCTAAATGTCTTCTTGTCTTCCTCCAGCTCCTCTTCCTCGTCGTTCATTCCCGGTCTGAGCTTGAGGTTCCTTCTCGCCCCCTTGGATGTGATTTACTGGTTAGATGCGAACATCGCTATGCTGTTTTGTTCCTCTAAATAAAATATTCTATTAATGTAAGAGCCCTTCTGTCTTTGTCTGGTGCTTTTGGACTTGAAGCAGTGCAGCTGTGCAGTACGGAAAGTATTCAAGACAAGTACTGTGTCCTGATTCCATACAGCATATTATCACACGTGTAGGGCGACAAAATATATTTCTACTGTTAATTAATTGATTAGTTTGGTCTATAAAATGTCGAAAATGGTGAAAAACCTTGATCACTGTTGACCAAGATGGCATCCTCAAGTGTTTAACTTTGTCTACAACTCAAAGATACTCATTTTACTCTCAGAGAGGAGTGAAGAAACCAGAAAATACTCACATTTAAGGAGCTGGAATCAGAGAATTTTGACTTTTTTCATTTTAAAAATTACTCAGATGTTATCAAAATAGGTCATTGAACAGTTCAGAGTCATCAGTTAATGGTTGCAGCTGTACATGTGTTGTAGAATACTCTGGAAACATCAACAAGAAGTTGTTCCCGAAATATATCTGCCAGTAAGTTTTTAAATGTAAGTGTAAAGTTGGACATACTACACTATATTAGCACTGAACACCACTTTGTTTTGATTAGTTGGTATATAAGAAATAAAAGTACTCTAATACTTTAGACAAAGAGGAAATGACACAGTTTGTATCGTTTGATATAAACGATACAAACTGAAGCTTTAGAAGCTGCCACTGTCAGTTAGACTTCACACAGATTTAAAGTAAAAGATTCATCACTTATTTTTTATCTTGTAAGATCTTTCTGCAGCTGTCGCTGCTTATCTTTACATTTCTTGCAGCTGTGAGTCTCCATTTCCTTTGTGCACCAACAGCAAGCTCAAAAATCAAGCTTTTCTAGGGCAGCATACAGATTTTTTGACCGTTTTAACCTGTTGCAGTCCCAGAAGGCAGCGCGTGTCACTGACTCATGGCTGTGACTCTCGGTGTGTTTGGCGCCCCCTCCTGCCGGCGGCGCGCACTGCAGCCTTTGTTTGGACCGCCTTCCTCCCCTCTCTTCACTACTCTTCCTGGTTTTTTTCTAGAGGATGTCACAACGGCTGCCAAGCGGATTGTCAAACAAGTTCAAAGTTGTCCAGACTCGAGGAGGATGAACCCAACGGCGAGGACAGGGCAGCTGGACGAAGCGTGTACACTGCGTGAACGTCGTTTTACAAAATGATAAATAGACGTCGTGTCTTCGGCGGCTAGCAGGCAGCGGTAACACAGGACGACGGGCTAGCTGCTCCGCTAGCTTCTCCGCTAGCTGCCGCTAGCCAGTTAGCGAGCTAGCAGACGGTGGTCTGTTACTGTTAGCATTGAGTGTCTAGTTTGAAACGTTGACAAGCCTGGTCAAGTTTGACTGCAGACGGCTGGAAGGACTGTGGGTGTTCGAAGAGGACGACATGGAGAACAAGGACAAAGTGCAGATGAGGAATCACCCTCGCAGGTAACGTTTTTCTAAGAGTGAAAACACGGTTCAGATGTCTGACAGACTCATTGATTTTATCTGCGTTTGGCTGAAGTTAGCCGGCGGCGGGATGAAGAAACCTGCCACAGAAACTCGGTAGCCCGGGATAAGTTAGATGACATTACATAAGCGGGTGTCAGAGGACATGAGCTGCCTAAATACCGTCAAAACGGAAACGTGAACAACTTTTAACGGCTCCGCTTCTCGAGAGGATCTCGAGCGGTTTTCACTTGGCGCAGTTGTCACGCGTGTCGTTGTGTGAATGAAAGGTTTTACTTCGGCTCTCGTGAAGCTAATAGGACCAGAACATTTTGGTTTTTAACGGGAGGTTTCAGAAAATATCGTGTTTCTGTCAGCCTGCGCTCAGGTAAGCTGCTCACCTGCAGCAGAGGCGGACATAAACCCGTTAAACGTGAGTCCGCCTTGAATCAGCATCTCTTGATCTCTGGTCTCCGTCGCTATCAAAGCTCTGCTGATCCAGTTTAACGCCTCAACTGTGTTTACTAATCTGGCTCTAACTCCTGTCTAATCTCTGTGTGTAAACTGAGCCGAGTGTGTTGGATTGAAGCCGTGGGTGTGACGTCAGGTGGTCGTCAGGTGGGGGTTTTCATCAGGGGAATGAACCCAGACCACCGGAAGGAATTCAGATACAGTGGTTAAAGCCGGGAACAGCTGGACTGAGTCAGTGTAGTATTTCTGTGATATCTGAGGCTTTATCATCTCCACACTGTGACTAAGCCAGCTGTCATGTCTGCCTCCACTCCCTGTGTCAGTGTTGCATGTAGTCAGCTGAACAAACAACCTGACTCACACCTGTACCTGTGTGATCTAAGACAAGAGTATAGACACAATATATTGACTTTAAATGCATTGATTCTGGGGATTTTCCATCAGTTATCAATGAACTCATTCGCCCATTAGCAAAAATTTAATCACAGGAAAATCCAAACATTCACCGATTCCTGCTTCTCAGATGTGAGTATGTGTGTTTATACAGGCGAGTAAACAGGAAATGTGGGTCAATCATGATTAGCTTTTAAATTATTGATAAGACTATAGAAGCATTTCCAGATAGAACAATCAAAAAATCAATTGGAAGATCACTTGTTAATGAAACTAATCATTAACTTAATTAGTTGAGCCTTAATCAGTGTGTCCCCAAGGACACTGTTGACATGTAGTTTGTAGAGGACTGCTTGAACAGCAGACACACTCGTTGGACACACACACACACACACACACACACACACACACACACACACACACACACACACACCTGCTCTTTCCTCCTGAAGGTTGATGCTTTAAACATAAATGTGTGATTATTTTCTGACGTTAATGAAGGTGTTTTTTGTTTCAGAGAAGGTGATCAGGGCTGTTAAACGTGTGTATAATGACAGATGTGTATTAAAGAAGAGGAGCTCTTTGTGTAGTTTAGAAAACATGCTTGTTGTCTTTGTTCTCTCAGTGTTTGACAGCAGGAACTGAGGAGTTCCTATTCTGTCTTTATCAGAGCATGACGGTAAAACACGCCGTCCTCTAGTTATCCTGTCCTCTCACTCGTCCAGTGTTTCCTCATTCAGCTTGTGGAGGAGTTTTAAGGTCATTTCAGGCCTTTATGTTGAGTTTTTAAGGTAAGTTAATTTACTTCCTTTAGTGTCCTGAAACAGTCCTCCAAACTATTTTAATAGAAGGTAAATTCAGGTAAAAAACAGGGAAATTGAATCTCTGAGTGTCATCCAGCGTCTTCAACACAAAACTAGGCCTTCAGACTGTCTGTCCCTCAGTCTCTGAAGTCTCCGTTTGGAAAGTCTGGGACATGAACAGATAAATGTGGGACTCCCAAAAACTCTGTAGGCACTGACAGATCAGAACAGAAATAGTATTTTTTGTTGCAGTACTCTGTTAAAAACTTCAGTGCAGTTCAAAATTGTAATTAATTAACATCACGGTTGAATGAAAGCAGTCCAGAGGCCCAGAAGCTTTTTGTTTGAGCATTTCCACGTACGTAAGTGATCTTCTGTCAGGGAAGAACAGCACCATAAGCAGCAGTTAGTACCACTGAATATAGAGCCAGATCAGAAAAATTAGAGGTATTTGAAAAGAAGAAAGAAAACTTTATATTTAGTAATGTAAACATGTGTGTCCAGGACTTTCAGACACACTCGTAGAAGCTCTGAGTCCACTTGAAATGCAGATTGTGGGCTGACACGGTGGATTAGCATTTGAATGCTCAGCTCTGTATTTCTTCTGTGGTTTGAGGTTTGAGGGCAATGTGCTGTGCAGCCTGGCATATGGCCGGGCCGGGCCGGGCCGGGCCGGGTAAAACGTTTTGCCCAGAGGCTGTACCAACTGACGGACAGACAGACAGACAGACGGACAGACAGACAGACGGGAAGAGGCTGCAGTCTGACGGCGGTTTGTTTCAGAGCTTTTCACATTACGAGAAACATCCACTGATGCAACAGATTTGATAAACACTGATGTCGTGCCTCACGTGATGTCACCCGCCTCAGAGTCAGACAGGTAGCAGCTCTCAGGTGTCTTTTCTTACCACTGTCCAGGCTGGACGCTTGAGTCTGACCTGGGAACAGTGCTGAAAGTCGTCCCGTCTTTTATTCAACATTTACTTCATTTGATCTCTCCTCTGTCTTCCTGTCCCCGTCCTCAAACACGGACATGTTGGATCTATTTTTGTTGTATACTGAGACTATTTTTGTCCCGTCTCGACTTATCAGACATCTTGAGATGTTTTGTAGTGCTGCTCACGTCCCAGAAAAGGAGGATAAATGAAATATCCTGCCTGGTTCTCACTTTTTAAGCCGGCACATCCTGACTAAACACATGAAGGAATATCTGCTGGTGACGCTGACATTAAACATTAAAAGGTCTTTTCTGTGATAACTGATCGGTCATTGAGGCCTTTTTAAGCTAAAATGTCAAACAGTCTCTGTCTCCAGCTTCTCAAATGTGAAGATTTGCTGCTTTTCTCTGTTTTTTAGTCATTTCAGACTGATTTTCTTTACGTTTTATCGACCGAACTGCTCATCGATTCAGGCAGATCAACTGATAATGACACTAAACTAAATATTTCCATCGAAAAGCTTCAGTTTCTTCTTTAGTTTCCGCTCTGTTCTCATCGTCCTCCACCACCTTCACCTGTCTCTGTCTGTCTTCACAGGCAGCTGAAGAAGCTGAGTGAGGACAGTCTCACCAAGCAGCCGGAGGATGTCTTCGATGTGCTGGAGAAGCTGGGTGAAGGGTGAGTCATGCAGTCACACACACACACACACAGGCGCTCCACCCGTCCTGATAGACGAGGACGCCTGTCTGTCCACATTTCTGTCTGCGTTTAGAAGATGTCTCATTAACCGGCTGTCATTTCCTCTTTCTCTCCTCCATGCTTTCTGTTACTCGTCTGTCTCGTCCTCCCTCCTCTGCCGCCATTAACATAAACATTGCCTCTTCATATCCTGTTTCTCAACGCACTTCCTGTTCTGAGAAGCTGATTGACGCTCTGTGTGTGTGTGTGTGTGTGTGTGTGTGTGTGTGTGTGTGTGTGTGTGTGTGTGTGTGTGTGTGTGTGTGTGTGTGTGTGTGTGTGTGTGTGTGTGTGTGAGAGCAGCAGCAGTGTTTTAGCGGCTCACACCTCTTCACAGAGACTCTGTGAGGAGTTTCTTTGTGCGATGCGAGCCAATAATCGGCCACGCTGGTGTAAACGAGGCGAATATTCACACCAGCGATGTTAAAAGTTGTTCACTGGATCCTTTCACTTCACCTGGGCAGGCGAGAACAAACCCAGGATGTGTTAAAACGAAAAGGTGTGAAAACATGAAGAGAGAACGGTCGAGAGCAAACGCAGGAAGGAACATCTAACGTGACAGATGTTGACGGCTGATAAACGTGAGTTACAGCACGCAGAATCCCAACAGAACCAGCTGAAGAGCATCCACGTTGTTTCCTTCCTGGTTCAGCTTTAGTCCCTTAATTAACGATGATCCTCTCCAGCACTTACACAGAGAGAGTCGTCATCTCTGAAGCCTTTTCTCCTGTAAAGGTGAATACTGAGGCACTTCCAGTACGTTTGAATGTTAATCCTGCTCGTGTGAAGCTCGTCTCAATCTGCTGTCACTGTGATTCTTCAGCGTTGGATTATTTGGTTTGTTTCAAGGCTTTAGAGACACTTCAGACTCATTTCCACTCATCAGCACCAGCTGTGTGGAAGCTGAGGTGTAACCTCGTTGAGTGTAATTTCTAATGTCGAGGGTTGAGGGTTCGACCAGCTGATATATTTCCAGCAGAGGCATAAGTGACAGCTTCAGTCTGTGACTTCGGGACCCACCATCAACCCTTGATGGCAAGCTGAGACCCAAATCGAGGAAAAAAGATGTTTCACTAGTCGGCCACAGGAAGTGAAAGCATCATTTTGGATAGTTTGGACTTTAAACCAGAGGATCTAAAATGAACCAACTGTGGTGCAACCAAACGTCGACACGACTTTAGTATCAAGCTAGCTCGTTTCAGCGTGCCGTTCATAGAGCTGCTACGGCAGGAATTTATTTCCTCCAACACGTTACACGAGCTGTCAAAAACCCCCGCTGGTTAAACCGGACTGACGGCTCACAGGGCCGACAGCCCTCAGCCGTCACGCCACCTGCTGCTGCTACTGAAGTCTGGTCCTGACATTTAATCTAAACCCACGTTTTTAAATGCAGTTTCCAGAGAGACGTGTCCTCAAATGTTCAGGCTGATGTTTTGATCATTGCTGTCAGGTGGAGTCAAGCTTCAGTCAGTGAAAATGTTGAAAGATTTCATGTCTGTCAGTCATGCGGCACAGCAAAGGTCTGGAAAATAAGACGATGGGGACGTTTAAGATGAACAGTTGTAGTCTTTGAGTGGACGTCCAGAGTTTCATGTGTTGATGGGATCATATACATATATTCTCTGTTATAGAGAATATATGTAATTTCTATGATTTAAGGTGTTCAGGGGTTTTGTCCTACGTCCTGCCAGCAGATTTACTACAGATGGTTCTGTTGTGTGCTGTTGCCTGCTTGCTAATCGACTGACGTGAGCAGCGATGTGTTGTTATCACAGGTACGTCAAACAGCACATGTTGAATCTGTGTCTGTGTGTCTGCAGGTCGTATGGCTGTGTGTTTAAAGCCAATTATAAAGAGACCGGGGAGATCGTAGCCATCAAACAAGTTCCTGTGGAGTCTGATCTTCAGGAGATCATCAAGGAGATCTCCATCATGCAGCAGTGTAACAGGTACTTGGTCACATGGTTCATGAGCACAAATGTCTTTCACCCACAGCGGAAACAAGTCTGACATCAAACAGTCTTTCAGGTTTTCAGGTGGTTTCCATCAGCGAACATCCCCACTCCTCCAGACATCAGAGTGTTCTGTTTGCTTCGACCTTCACACTCCTCATCGCGGTGGATCGTACTGCCTTGAATCTAGAGCGTGCTGCTTATTGTGCATTGAAAAGCACTGAGTGGAGTGGGGCCTGAACACATTTCTGGTCTGCAGCTCTGTTACGAGCCATCCAGGCAGATGGTCTCAGATGGTCTTGGATCAGTTCTGCTCCCCGTCCCCAGAGGACAAACTGAACAAATGCTCAGAAAAGCTCCAGTTTGCCTTAAAACACTTCTGTTTGGCACTTTTATGCAGTTAAACTTGGGAGTATTTGTTCATATCGTGCACTTTACTGTACTGCAGTGCTGCACTGGGGGTTTCTGTGTTTGTCTTGTGTTAAATATACAGTTTGTCTCCTCTTAAAGTCTTTTGTCTGACTTTGAATTGCCGCCGTACGGATAAACTCTCGGTGTCTGACAGACTGGGTGAAAACGCTCTGTACTTAGAGAAAACGAACTTTGAATTTAAAGCTGAAATGAGTGTGAGTGAGTTCAGTGTTCTGCTTTACGATCGACTGACTGTAAGTTTAATCTGCGTCCAGCCCCCACGTGGTGCGGTACTACGGCAGCTACTTCAAGAACAGCGACCTGTGGATCGTCATGGAGTACTGTGGAGCCGGATCGGTGTCGGATATCATCCGAATACGCAACAAGACGGTAAGATTACACACATGCACGCACACACACAGTTTGTATAGAGCATTTAGTGTGTGTGTTAGTAAGTGTCACCGTACAGAAGTGTGTGTTCATGTGTCTGCATGGACAAAGAGGACGACACTCCACATGATTCCAAGAACCTCAGTGTATTCATGATTTCCTTATTGTGTGTGTGTGTGTGTGTGTGTGTGTGTGTGTGTGTGTGTGTGTGTGTGTGTGTTGTAGCTAACAGAAGAGGAGATTGCCACCATCCTGCAGGCCACTCTGAAGGGTCTGGAGTATCTTCACTTCATGAGAAAAATCCACAGAGACATCAAAGCCGGGAACATCCTGCTGAACTCGGAGGGTCAGGCCAAGCTGGCCGACTTCGGCGTCGCCGGACAGCTAACGGTGAGCGGACGGATTCAGCGTACACTGACTGAATGTTTGCTTAAGGCGAGGGGGATGTGGGGATTAAATGAGAGAAACAGCAGTTGAAGGATGCGTCTCCACAGGGAGACCAGTGTCTGTAATGTTCAGCTTGGGTTTGACGGTCACTCCTGGTTCCTCCTCTGCTCCTCAGGACACCATGGCGAAGCGGAACACGGTCATCGGCACGCCGTTCTGGATGGCTCCGGAGGTCATACAGGAGATCGGCTACAACTGTCTGGCGGACATCTGGTCTCTGGGGATAACAGCCATCGAGATGGCGGAGGGGAAGCCGCCTTACGCTGACATCCATCCAATGAGGGTGAGGGAGTCTGTCCAGCGTGTATTTGTGTGCAGAGACGTTTCATGAAGACAGAAGGAGGCAAAGGAGGAGAAGTTTATTATTAGTCATGTTGAGCATTTCTCTGAGTCACGTCTCCTCTTCCAGGCCATCTTCATGATTCCCACCAACCCTCCGCCAACGCTCAGGAAACCAGAACTGTGGTCTAAGGCGTTTGAAGACTTTGTCAGCCAGTGTTTGGTGAAAAACCCAGAAAACAGGGCGACTGCCACGCAGCTGTTACAGGTAAACTCCAAGTGTCTTTCAGCCAGAAACCCTGAAAACATAAAATTACAGATGGGACATTAAAATCAAACCTGCAGTAGATGTTAACGAGGGTACAGAGGGATAATGCCAGTACTCTTCAGAGGCTTCAGCTGTTAGTGTGTGTGCTGATGAGGAAAACCAAACATGCGTTTGCACATTTCGCTTGAGTTTAACCTCTTTCTCTCATTCGCTGTCTCCCTGCCGTCAGCATCCATTCATCAAATCAGCCAAGCCCAACTCCACCCTCAGAGCCCTGATCACAGACGCCATGGAGATCAAACTGAAGAGACAAGAGGAGGCGGAGCAGAGAGAGCAAGACGCAGACGACGACGATAACTCGGTACAGACAGCAACAGTCAGAGTTTAAGAAAACATGGAGGGAGGTGTTGAGTGGGAAGATGTCATCTGCTGTGGTTTGGATTGAGGCAGAACTCTCCGTCTCTGAGCGCTTTGGCCTCGATGGAAAGGTTCTTCTCCAGCAGAAAAGACATTGAAATGTCGACTGTTGAGGCCTGAATGGAAAATCAGCTGAGGAAGAGTGGATTCATTCAGAAATTACAAATGAATAAGAACAGAAAGGAGCTAAAAAGGCTCCAGAAACAGCTAAAGCTAAAGAATCTTCTTTGATGTTGTTGGGTTTGATCATCACATGATCAGTTCCCACTTGAGGAGTTTTCACCCCCTCTCATGTGTTTCAGGACGAGGACGAGGTGGACCAGGGGACGATGGTGCGAGCAGGAACCGGCGACTCAGGAACCATCAGGGCTGCTGGTTCTTTAGCGGGGTCGCTTGGCGGGACGGCGCAGACTATGATCCAACACGAGGACACGGGAACCATGCAGTCACAACTGGGCACCATGGTCATCAACTCCGATGACGAGGACGAGGAAGAGGCCGGTACCATGAAAAGTAAGACACACACGTGGTGGAGATCAGTCATAACATAACGTGTTAAAGTCACGAATGAATCCTCTGCACGTGTAGAGACGCGCTACACAAATACAGGTCATCACGCCAGACTGAGACGATGAGACGATGAGGAATCGGCTCCCAGTTTACTGAAAACACGAGGAACACAGAGGAAGCAGCTGATGAGGAACAAAGTTACCATGTGGACTGATTGTCCCACTGATGGACAGAAATCTGCTTGAAATCCAAGGGCAGACACGGGGGGCGACATGGCTCTTGAACAAAATCTCGATATTTCAGGGTGTTTCTGTGATAGTGATGTTCGTGACTATAGTCAAGTAGTAGTAGTAAAAATGAGGCTGGTTTTATCACAAACGATGTGATGTGAGCCTTAATCACCTGAATCACCAGGGTTTACCCACGCCGTCGTCATATCAGACATGACACTGAGCTGCTGACCAGCTGTTAAAAACCACGTTCAGTGAGTTTAAGTGGACGCTCTTTATCAAAGCTGTTTAATGTTTTTCATTATGTGAGCTGGTCCAAACGAGTGTAGCTGGAGTTTCCTTTTCATCCACTAGAGGGCGCAGTGTGGCCATCACACTGAGGGAGGTGCCCTTATTTACCTGCTACAAGCCTGGAAGGTAATGTCTTCATCCAGCAGCAGCAGCAGCGAATAACTTCCAAAGTTCCTGCTGTTGAAACTTTTTAAATGTTTTCTTCAGAGTCTGTAGATCAGCGTTCAGCACCTCCTGTCCTCACGAGCCTTGCTGGTTTTCTGTCTTTGGACTCTGCAACCATGAGCTCGGTCACAGGTCAGCTGACTGTGGACTGTGTTCTTCAGAGCGTTGAAGGTTCCCGTCCAACCTCCCATCACCAGCTTCTAAGTCAGTAATCACTGCATTAGCCATCGGGCCTTAACATGGGACGAGCTGGTTGATACCTCTGGTGAACTCAGGCAAGTTCCAGGTACTGATCTGAAATGCTAAATATATTCAAACAGTAATAAGGAGCTTATGTTGTCAGTAAACCTTCCAGGAACAGACTCTGGCTCCTCTGAATTACACACAGCAGCAACTTTTTTCATTGGTCCAGTTTTAAGTACAATCACGTGATTCTAGTTGGGATGTGACTGACGGCCAAAAAAATGCAAAAACCTGGTAAATATGATCAGTATGATAATGGTTGATTAGGAGTGTCTGAATGCATCATTGAACAGTGACCAGCTCTCTGTGGACTGCAGTTTCCCTGAATTGGTGTGATGTAATCACTTAACCTGCCTGGACGGTAGGAAGCAGGTGTGGTCCTGAGGAGGGAGGATCAACGTCTGTCAGAAAGCTGACGGCTGGTAGTCGACAGACTCGTGTCGGGGTCCCGCTCAGTTCCATGAACACATTAACTTCTGTTGGACGCCGTCTTCAGTGAGAGATGCTGCTCCAGTCTGCTGGAGTCGTTTTGCCGTGTGGGAGTTTGGAGCGTTGGATGTGTTGGCTGCTTTTGGAAGGAAGTCTGGACAGGAGCTGGACTCTGTTCATCAGTGCTGCCAGTCTGTGGGAGTGTTTGATGTCTTTGTTTTCCATGCAGAGAGTTCAGCCCAATGAGACGCCGCCACACGCTGAGTCTGGACGTGTGTGTGTGTGTGTGTGTTTGCACTTTGCTGATGAAAACAAAGCTGCTGTGGAAGTTTATATCGCAGCATTAAACCTCCCACACCGCATCCAGTGAGAGCTTTGCTGAAGCCACGGGGGCTCGTAGCAGCAGCAGCCTTTGACAGGAATTAGCAGCTTCTGGATGGCGAGCGGGCTAATTTCCCACCCTGCAGCGCCCCACTGAAACACTCACGATAGGCCGAGGTAATGGGGATTGAACCAGAGTGTAATGAGCTGAACATACAGGTGGAGTCAGCACCTGGCTGATTAATGATGCCAATTTAAACACACACACACACACACACACACACACACACACACACACACACACACACACACACACACACACACACACACACACATTAAAGATGGCCGATCAGTAGGCACCATAACTAATGTACACACACATGCACACATTTGATATTACAGTGTTCTGTATGAAAGCAGCAGGGAGATGCATCCACACGCACGCACGCACGCACACACACACACACACGCACGCACACACACACACACACACACACACACACACACACACACACGATCACCACTTAAAACTCTCTGACACACATGCTCATAAATACGCACACACTCTGTCTCCTGTCTGACGTCGTGCTATCGAGTTAGCATGGATCTCCAGTGCTGGCAGCTCCAACCGCATTAACACAGGAACATTTAGAGCTCATAAATACATTAGTTCAGCGGTGTGTGTGTGTGTGTGTGTGTGTGTGTGTGTGTGTGTGTGTGTGTGTGTGTGTGTGTGTGTGATGCCTGTGCTGCCTGAGTGCTTTTGTTAAGAGCTGTGTCTGCGTCAGCTTGTGTGTGTGTGTTTGTGTGTGTGTGTGTGTGTGTCCCAAACTAATGACTACCATCTGATCCTGGAGGGGCCTTGAGGATTGAGATAAGATATTAGATCAAGTATTGATCCTCCCTAATGGTGCTGAATAATAAAAAGCCTTTTAATTTACGCTGATTGGCCATAAGCTTCGCTCACCAGAGTCCACGTTGGAAGCCTCTCTGTCGCTCTCATCCCTCATTCTGCTCAAATCAGGGTGGATTTATTCAATTACAGATATCCTAATGCAGCCAGCAGCATCTCAAACTCAGTCCTCCACAAAACTCTCTCTGTAAACAGTCGCTGGGATGCTTTGACGTGTCTCTCCGGTCGTGTCTGCTGAAGATAATTCTTGAGTTAGATGTGAAATGTTCTGGCTCTTCTCTCTGATATCCGCCCTCCCTCCTGCTCCTCTCCCAGCATTGTGACATCTGACTCAGTGAATTAAGGATTTATTTACAGGTTCACCTCCTTAAATTCCTCCTTCTCTGCTCTCCTCTCTCGCTGAAAGGCTCCCAGTCTCCGATTGTGGCGCAGCTCCCATGCTAACGTAAGCTAGCACGTTAGCTCCAGTGGATCACCGGGTAAACTTGGCTTGAGCGGCCATCATATTTCTAACTGTTGGGTTTAGCTTGTAGTTTCAAGAGCATTTCATTAGGTACCTTTAATTACCCCAAAAATCACACCTGTCCCTGTCAGGAGACGCTGCACGCCTCACGTTTCTCCCTCAGCGCAGCTTTATTTAGAGAAATAGCTTGACGTGATGTTAAAATGGTTAAAGTTTTGTGTTGTCGACCTTTTACATATGAGCAGATTTCTGCTCAGTGTTTCTTCTGCAAGAAGTTTTCTCAAGTTTTTCTCAAATTGACGGACATCACAGTCAGACAGGTGTCATCCTGTGCTTTGACAGCAGCTTTTCTTCACATCAGTCAAGTCAGCGGCTCTGATTTGATCCAACAGGAAGTGACAGTAACCCCTCTGACGTCGGTTAATGAGAAAAGCATTTGGCCGTTTTAAAATCTCGGTTTGGACGTTTACAGCTGTTAAACGTACGATGTGAATCTCGGCTGTGTCGTCGCTCTCCAGCTGTGAGACAGACTCACTGGACAGCAGACGACAGGACGTCTCTTCCTCTGCCTCACACACACTGGATGAACGGTGCGTTCGTGGCCTGAGATGCATGCAGGTGGAGTGATGATGTTGACACGTGAATTATTGAAATGGAGTTTCCCGCCTCTCTCTGCGCCTTCATGGTTTCCACTAATCTTCACTCTGTTAAACGCTTTGCTGTCGTCAGCGCACTTGCTCTCAGCCCTCAGAGGTGCAAACAGTCGAGTGGATTTGCACACAGTCGATAGAAGCACAGTGTGTTTTCCTCTTTACGAGGGCTCCAGTGAAAAGCAGTTAACAGCTCTCTGTAGCTGCTCAGCTCTGCATCTCTTTGCTTTATTAAAGTTTGATTTTGTTTGGAAGGAGCAGGAGCAGATGGCCGTCCTCTCTGGAGGCCACTCTGCGCTGGCCTTCCCTTTAAGCTTAAAAGCTGTGCTTTCTTAAACATGTGCTGTATGTTCAGCCTGCTTCAGAGGCCACAACAAAGCGTCAGCGCTGCCAGGAAACGCAGAACTGAAGGAGAGCGGGTCATTGTCGGAGCACAGAGGGAGGAAAAGGGTTCGTCAGTGGGTGAACAGCAGTCATGGCCAGGACGTTTTTTAAATGACTTTTATTTATTTTTTGGTCCATTTGGTCCTGATCAGCTGACCGGGCAGCCTTTCTGGTTACAGTTCAATATTGTAGTTCAATTAAAATAAATGTTTTGATTAAATGTTGCTTCCAGTAAGAAGACTTTGATGTCTTTTCCATTCCCTCATCACGCAGTCTTAATCACTGCTGTCACAATGTGGAAAAAGGGCCGAAATGAGATGATTTCATTATGAGAGCTGAACGGGTGTGGCAGCATCTGGTTTATCAATAAAACCTCCACAGAAGTTAGGATGAAGAAGTACTCTGAGGTCGAAGTACTCCGCTTCATGCTCTCAGCGACGTCTCGATCTGAAGTTTAAGGTGAGAAATCATGTCTGAAACCTCACGTGGTGCGTGAGCTCTTTCAAAGCTTACCAGTCTGACACTCACTCATGTTGCGGCTGCATGTTTGAGTCCGTCTGAGCAGAAGATGGATTAATACTTCTTAAATGACATGAAAGACAGATGAGCTAAAAGGCAGAGAAGGAAAGAAGCTTCCGAACTCCTGAGCCAAACGCTGAGATTGTAAATGTGCTTTTTCACGACGTGCAGCATCTGACTTAAATGACTGCGTGGGCTTTTCTTAGCCGGAACCTTTCCTCAGCATTGATTTATACTAACGAGAACACAAACGCAGCAGGTCCCAACATGTGACAGAAAACATCATAAGGATGCGCAGACGTATGAAAACAGGAAACGCTTGCTTACCTCCACATGTAGTCGGCATAGCAACCAACAAAGCTCAGCAGGTCACAGTTTATAGGAGTATGAAGCGCGGTCGGAAAGAGTCTTTGAGCAGTCAGATAATTGCTCAAGTTCCCCAACAACAGCAGATAGCAAAGCAGAATCAAAGAGATGCTGGAGGATGGCTTTTATGGCTCTGACCTTCTTTCATCTGATTAGGTTGAAAAAAACTCCATATTGGGAAAACTGCTGCCGGCTTCCTCAAACGGTGACGTCTCCGGGGTCCGTCCTCTTGGCGTCTTAGTCCGGCGCAGAGACACCTGGCAGCAGAGTGAAGAATAAACATCCATAAGATGTTTTACAGTCAGAAGGAGTTTAAGAGACGTTCATTTGATTTTGTGCTTGATTGAAAACAAACCACAGAACCACACATGAGACCAGCAGTCAGTGTAGCAGTCAGAACCAGAGAGTCCCGAGATACTGTTAATCCAGGACCGTACCCCCCCCCCCCCCCCCATGGACATCCTTTTAGTCAAGCAGCATTGTTGTTTTTCCTTTTATTTGCTGCATGTGTACTGTAGATGTATTCGATTTTAGGACTCAGAAGTATCAATACATACAATACTTTCAATAGTATCAAATGTACCAAAACTATAAAATAACAGATGTGCATTCATTTAGTAAGACATAAGGACTGTGAAGGCTTTACATGGCCGGTGTCACTTTGTACTGTCATTACTCTGATAAATGTTTTACTGCTGTATTAAAACTACTCTGCCTCACTGTGGCTCTGATAACATGCATGCAGAGAGCTACACTCACTCATAGAACTGGAGTTACATCCAGTAACTATTTTCCTCGTTGTAACGCAGACTCTAACAACACGAGGATGTGAAGGTAACACAACACCACACCAGCTCGGACACTTTCAGGCTCAGTGCTTGCTCTAAAAAGTAAAATAAACCGTCTTCAGTGAAAAACACAAAAATACTGTGGAATAAATTTTAGCTTGTATCGTCCACTGCTGTGTCCATACGTCTGTCCTGCTGAGGCGTCCATGAGGAAGGTGTTGGGAGCCTTCCTCCTCCTGGATTTTCATGTGGCCGTACTCTCTGGACTCTGCAGGCAGCAAACAAAGAGATTTGAATTCACTTTGGACAATAAGGACCATTGAGTGCCTTCGACCAATCCGCTGTTAAAGCTTCACAACCTGCTGGATCTAAATCTGTCTTTGTTGATCTCTGGAGTGTCAGTCCACTTATTCCTTGTCCATTTATGTAACCTGATTATTGGCAGTAAATCTATTTCTTTGCCACGTAAACGCATAAACCAGCTCTGACTTTCTGATGTCAGACCTCCAGTGGACTAATAGACGACTTTAAGTTCAGACAACATTACAAGTTATCACATAACACAGCGTGAGGGTCAGTCTAACAGACCGTAATAGAAAGTCAAGCATGTGAATGAATGAAAGAAGGAGCCTGTTTCAGCCTCTGCTGATTAAAGCTGTGAATCAGAGGCTGAACTTCAGCTCATGAACTCGTTGATTTGCTGCGCTCATCGACTCGTTTGGGTGAAATTAAGTGCTGTTTCAGTAACTCCACACACTGATTGTCTTCACGGCTGTTTCCGTTTCCATGCGTGCACACAGTAAAGACATGAAGACACACGTGGATCGTCCTCTGCTCATCACCCACAGATGAACGACGCTTTCAGCTTCTCTGTTCCATCACATCTTTTTTAACTTGACGTTGGCTGATGCAGTTTTGGTGCTTCGTGTTGAAGTCTGTCAGTTTGTTTTATTTAATCTTCTGTTTAATCATCTGAGCACATTTAAGCTCCTTCACAGCTGAGAACAAAGCCATCACAGTACTTTGTTTCCAGTCCTGTTTAAAGTGCTCCTCCAGAGTTCAGCCGTGAACCTCTGCAGCCGACTCACTTCTCACTGCTCAAAATGGATTTTAAAAAGAGGCGACGCAGGACGTGTGCGTATGTCTGATCACTGAGCATGAATGAAAGCGTCGTTATGATGCATGTAAGCGCAGAGAGAAGCCGGCCGGACAGACTGTTGTTCCAGGTTTTAAATCCTCTGTGAATTCAATCAAATCAACCAGCTTTAAAATGGATGCTGATGGTAAATTGTGGACCAATGAGATGCTGAAGCCTCTGCGGCCTTTTCTTTTTTCATTGCAAGTGAGTTTTAAAAGTCTCAACTCTCAGATCTTGGCCAGGGCTCACTGGTGTTGATGAACAGCTGTATCAGGTTAGCACAGATATTTTCTTCTCATCTCGTTCCGTGCTTACTGCTGCTTTAATAACGCAGCGTTTCATTGATCCTGGGAGGCGACTCGTCTTTGTGTTTGCCCGTTCATGCTCAGGTTTAGAGTGCAGCACCCTGTTTTCTCTCTGCTGAGTCTGCTCGCTGCTGCTTCCCTTCAGTCTTTGCTCGTTTCGTTACTCATCACAGCGCATGTATGTATGGAGTTCCTCGTTCACGTGAGCGCAGGTGTGTTTGCTCTCATTACCTGCACGTACACAAAAACACCTTTTCATTCTGCTTCTGCAGCAGAAGGTGAGAGCGGGAGAGGAAATCGTCTCCGCACTTCCTTTA
Organism: Chaetodon trifascialis; assembly: GCF_039877785.1. Taxonomy (NCBI): domain Eukaryota; kingdom Metazoa; phylum Chordata; class Actinopteri; order Chaetodontiformes; family Chaetodontidae; genus Chaetodon; species Chaetodon trifascialis. Next base: position 2,267,328 of record NC_092058.1, on the reverse strand, counting down.
AAAAAGAGGATCTGGTGTCGCCTTCAGCCGACTGTTGTGTCTGCAGTGATGGTGCAGTTAGTAGATGTAGAGTGCTTATAAAAAAACCCTCTTGGACCTTTTCGTGTTTTATTTTTATAGCAACGTTAAATCTCAGCAGATGTAATTAGACTTTTTGACATAAAAACACTTTGTTGTCTCAGTGTTGACATTAAAGCTGAAAAGTCCCACAGAGACGAGCCTTTGACAGACACTGAGCTGAATCGTTGAGGACTCTGTCGTCTCAAACTGATGTCTCATCGTGAGCCATGATGCGACGGTTGGGCTGAGGAGTTCCTCATCATCCTCCCTTTAGGGAGCTTTTAAAGGAGCAGAGAAAGAGAGGGGAGGAGGAGGTGAAAGAGGAGCCTGTGAACAGAAATATTTCACAAATGTCTTCAACTATCGCTGCTAACTAAGAAGACAGAATGTCTCTCATGTTTGACTCAGAGCCTTTCATGACTCTTAGAGTATTAGATTCACTCGGCGTGCTTCCTCCTCAGAAAGGCCTGCGTGTGCGACCTCGACCCATTTAACCAGCACGTGTGTCCACGCTCTGTCCTCTGCTGTGTTCGCAGCATGAACTGCTGAATGTTTGTCTTTTCACTGGAAATCTGTCTCAAAGTAAATGTCCACGTCCAACAGGGAGAGACGAGACCATGCAGCCGGCCAAGCCGTCCTTCCTGGAGTACTTCGAGCAGAAGGAGAAGGAGGCCAACAGTCACAACGACGGAGGAGGAAGAGGAGAAAACAACGCAGACAACCGCAAACTGCCGGCTGAAGGAGACCTTCAGGTGGTGAGTCACAAACCGTGTGTGTGTTTTTCTGTGTGTGTGGTGAAACTCTGACAGTTTTATCTGTACAGTATCACTGATTTGCCGCAGAGGTTTGAAATCATGGCGGTGTTTCAGGAGCGTTTGATGGAGCGTCGTGATGAAACAGTTTGCTGTGATGTTTCCGGCCTCAGTGCTTAAATCTGATGCCGTCTCATCCCTCGTTCCAAACAATTAAGACCTGATCCAGGACCCGGGTCAGACTGGGGTCAGGCAGGGTCTGGAAACCCTGAATAAATCCACGGGGACTGGCTATGACCTCCGATCACGTTGTGTCATAATGAAAGCAGCTGTGAAACGTTGGATCAGGTCTAATTATCTCCAGTTCTGTTTCACGTTTTGTCTCAGATTTCTGAGGCTTCAGACCTCTAATGTAAAGGAACAGTCTGAGGTGATTTCAGTTCAAAGCCTCTGAAGGTGTTAAATTCATCATCTGTTCAGATGAAGACTCTGCTCTGTGTCCTCTGCAGTCAGCTGACGCCTGATGGAAAACACGTCACAGTGAGTGAGGCAGCAGTTGTTTGTCTCGCTCAAAGACATTTAAGCAGGACAAATGGCTGCTGCAGGAATTAAATATTAAATATGTGACCTTTTAAATATGGGATGGTTGCTCTTAGCAGACCACCCTGCTGCCTGTTCAGAGGCCTCTGCTGCAGAACAACTCAACTGTCTGTTTTCTCTGTCCACAAACCATCAAACCGGTTCAGCGAGAGACATAAACAGATAAAACAATGTCCTCTGCTGCTTTCAGCTTGACCTACGTTTCATGTCCGATCGATGATCGTGACGTTTTGTGCCGAGTTTCCAGTCGGTGCCGGCGTCCACGTGTCCTGGAAGACGTCAGTGTCTCCGACAAAAATTCTGGTCTCGTAATCTGATTATGGACTCACATGTCACAAGTGACGAACGGGGACAGTTTTTGACGTTTTTTCAGTGCTGAACGAGAGCGCAGCAGCCGGCAGCCATGAAACGGCGTGCAGTCAGATCCCTGCGGGTGTTTTCACGTCTGACAGGCTCAGAAGCACCTGACGGCATCACGGAGAGGATCCCTTCACATCCAGTTTAAGTGTTGTTTGTTTAACCAGAAGCGGCTCTTACGTCGCTCTCACCAGACTCCATTCACACAAACACCAGTTTTATCAGCACGAAACACAAGAACAGAAACAAAACTCACCAAAGCCTCCATGGTTGGTCTTTCACTGACAGGAGAGACTCATATGTTGAACGTAAGGAGATTTTTCCAGTAAAAAACCAGTCCAGTAATCACTGGACAGACACTGGTTTGGGACTCCTGTCCATCAGGCAGTGTTTCCAGCTGCTCGTCTGGATCCTCCATAATATGTTTGAATTTAGAAGATTTATTGACAGGCCGAGTGTGTGTGTGTGTGTGTGTGTGTGTGTGTGTGTGTGTGTGTGTGTGTGTGTGTGTGTGTGTGTGTGTGTGTGTGTGTTAGTGCCAGTGTGCATTTCAACTCGTTGCGCTAACAGACAGTGACAGGTAACCGCCAGCTGACCCCGACTTTCACTCTTGTTCTGCTGGATCTTTAATACTGTAAATGTTCACTGCGAGCGCGCGCACGCACACGCACACACACACACATGCACACACACACACACACACACACACACACACACACACACACACACACACACACACACACACACACACACACACACACACACAGAGCATCATCCTCTCTGAGTGTATCTCACATTGCTGTGACACGTACACACTGTCAGATGTAATAGATGTCACACACCACACGTTATCTTCAATAATAGAACAAATGATAATAATTAATGTGTGTTTATACGGAGCTCTTCTGAACACTGTGACAAAGTGTCTTACACGGTTGAACCCGAGTTAAAATGTTTCAGGACAAAATAAAAGGAGTAAAACAGCCAACAATCACATGAGATAAAAATAAGGGTAATAATGGAGCAGGTGAGAGTGTGAAAACAGCGTGCTAGCACGTGTAAAAAGTTATTTTAAGTTTGGATTTGATGCTGAACGTTAAATCGATCGATCAGCAAAACCTCATCAGATGCAGGAGTTTGCATGTTTGTCACCTTCGTCCTTTAGCAGGTGATGAAGAGTAAGCTTCTGTTACTCACTCCTCTGTTTCTCTCCTGATGCAGGTTTACCGTGTTCACAAACTCTGCGTCTTCCTTTGAGGCTGCCGGTTAACATCTGACAGCGATCGCAGTAACTTCTACTGCAAACATCTGAGCTCTACTGCATCAGTTAGAGTACCAGGCAGTTCAGTGGAATCAAACAGGCGTCGCTCGACGACGCACGTCCCGCTCGGGGGGTTTATTGTTCCATTAGACTTGCAAATGTGAGGATAAAAAGCTCATTTCTTGTGGGATCTTTAATTGTGGGAGGCAGCTGGCTGACAGCCTCATGCTGACACTGGTTAATTTTAGATCTGTGTGCTGAGTTATTTTCGTGTTTAGCCACCAGATGTTTTCCACCCAGAACGTCGTCATGGTCCAAAACGCTTTCTGTCAGTTTGAGGTTTTTTGGTTAACTGATCTCTTCCAGGTCAGGTCAGGGTCGCGGTGTGGTGCGGTAGAAATACCTTGCGAGCACGTTTGTGCGTATTTAAAGCTGCATTGTCTGACGTGTGCTGTTGTTCGTCTCTGTGGCTTCTGAGACAATGCAGCGCAGAACATGTCCACCACATGAAAGCTCTAATCTGCATTATTCACGAGAAGCAGACGCTCCTCCATGGCTGCCGTCCGTCCTCTCCCCTTTTCTCTATTTTTATTCTCCCTTATATGTTTCCTCTTCCCCTCTGACTCCTCCCCCTCCTCCCTCCCTCTCTCCTCTCGTTGTCGTATCTAACACACCCCGACAGAAGGTTAAATCCAGGCTGCAGGTTCAAACCGACAGCAGTTAATAGTCATTACAGTGAACCGCCGTCAGGAGTCAGCGGCGTGTTTGCGGTCCTGTTAATGGTTTTAGCCGCTCATCCAGTCGCCTGCTGGTTTCCACACCGTCACCAGAGGCCACACTGGTTTGAGTTTTGGTTAAACGAGTCCACTTGTGACCTGATTTAAATAAATCATGCATCACACAGACGAGTAGAGTTAATATGAAGGAGGATTTGCAGACTGGAGGGATTGCAGCTTGTGTTAAGTTGGCTAAGAATCCACAACATGATCCATTCAGAAGCTTTTTGTGTGTTTCTTCATCACAATGTGGAAGCTTTTGTCACTCTGCAGTAAGCAACATGAGCAGAAACCAGCCGTGAACACAGCAGTGACATCACGACACATCACATTTTACCTGTTCATGACAAACATGTCAGCCAGCAGCTTCCTGTTAATACATCCAGCAGATAGGGGGCAGCGTTCTGCATTTGGATCCATTCAGACTCAAAGCGTTTGTGACGGCCGTGTCGTTTATTTGAAGGATCAGTCCTCTCAGCGCTCCTCCAGATGTTAGCTTAAATGCTAAATGTTTAATGACTGCTTTTCGCAGCTGCAGCAGCAAATCATTTCACTTTATTTCCTTCCTTAAAGTCTGTGACTGTCCAGGCTGCAGAGTTCAGGCAGCGTTCAGCGTCCGGCGTGTGAAGCTGTTTCACTCTGTTTTTATCGGTTTGCTGTGAAAACTCAGCTGACCAGATAACGTTGAATAAATATCTTCACTGGAGAATCAGACTTTGACAGACTGCAGCAGCGTTCACAGCAGCTGGTTTATGTGTTCAGGTATTTGTTTAAAGGAAACGTCCACAGAAATCCGTCCTCTGAGTCTCAAACGCTCCCTGCAGATAAGAAACAAGCAGCCGCCAGCTGAGATTCACAGCAGCTACAGCAGCTTTCAGTGGACAGAAAACAGCTGACAGTTATTTCCTTTATTGATTAATCTGGGGATTATTTGTTGTATTAGACAGATCGTGAGGACGTCACGCTGAACAGTCCAAAACCCGAAGGCCAATTCAGCACGTCTGCTTCAAAATGAGAGCGAACATTTTTCTCAAACGTCTGTTTTCTTTGTCGTGTGTGATTGTAAACTGGAGGTCTTCATCAGTCGGACAGAACGGGACATCTGACACCTCAGGGTTGAACGTTGAAAAATAATCTGATCAGGAGTATTGATCGCTCCTCTGCTGTTGATCACATTCGTAGTGGGTGGATCAGAGGGAGGTGATGAGATGATGGGCTTCACTTTGACGCTGTATGTGGAGCATTCCTGTAATTAATACGGTTAATTCATCACTGAGGGTATAATGAATAAACAGTGATTGCAGGTTTTGACCCTCTGGGGCTGCCGTACCTCGACCCCGGGGTCGTCCAGCTGCAGGACCTTCTGGTCTGTCTTCTGACGAGGACGCCGGTGTTATTTCAGCCCCATTGATTGTGGGTAATAAATAGCAGGAGAGCGGAGCGCTGCTGGTAAAAGCTGAGAGAGGGAGCCCCCCCGGGATGAGCTAAAGCGGGCGGCGGGTCTCTATCTGAGGCTCTGAGAGGAGAGGACGCTGAGGAGATGTCGATAGATGGAGCCGCTGAGAGCTCCTGAAATAGATTCACTTATCAGACACCTTGATCAGCGCTGGCACGCAGGAGATATTTTTAGGTGCTCGTGAAGATTTTCTTCAGCGTCCATTAATGGATTTGATGTTTGAGCCTGAAGCGTTTGAATCCTGCAGCAAAGTAAAGACGCGATTGTCACAGAAGCTGAACTGGATTCACGTCCAGGCGTGAAGAACAGAGCTGTCGTTCTGTCAGACTCAGACGTGTCCTTTGATACCGCCACGTCTAGAAGCAGGGATGAAGCTTTCCATCGTAGGACATGGTCTTCATCCTCAGAGAGGAGCTGGGGACGTCGTCAGGACTTCTTGACCTTTGAAGCAGAAGTTAACGAGCGTTTCTTCAGAGCAGCTGCTCGGTGAAGTGAAGCCTTTGAATAACTGACAGTCATTTTGTGATTGTTCACCGCGTGAACTGATGAATTTAGACAAAACCGCTCAGCTGCAGTCGCTCTGATAGTTATTGTCCTCCAGCTGGAGACGTAACGGCTGAGGGTCAGTGCAGTGCATTGATTATGTGTTCACTGTATATAAATGTCTGAAAATAGTCAAAATCGTCTGTTACAATCTCCTAAAACCCTCAGTGACGACATTCAGTTCACTGTCACTCAAGACAAAAGCTGCAAATCCTCATATTTGATGAGCCGGGAATAAAGAATGGTGGTTGTTTTTGATTGGACGATGACTTCACGTTGAATTAATGTCAGTTCACAGGTGAATGTTGTGCTCAGTGTGTTTGACGTATCAGCCCACAGGTGAGGTAAAGGTGTGTCTGTTTGCAGGTGAGCACGTGGTCGGTGGAGGAGCTGCGCCTCCGTCTGGCCTCTCTGGACCCGCAGATGGAGCAGGAGATCGAGGAGATCCGTCAGCGCTACCAGGCCAAGAGGAAGCCCATCCTGGACGCCATCGAGGCCAAAAAACGGCGGCAGCAGAACTTCTGAGAGGGAACGTGGAGCTTCAGCAGCAGCTTCACCTGTCGGCTTCTCCGCGAGGTCAGTGAGACGGACACTCAGAGCTGCTCGTCAAAGGTCTCCAGACGACGAAGCTGAAGGACGTGACGGTCCTCGCTTTGGACGTGAAACTGCTGAAGGACACAGGGCTGTTCTGATCTCACGTCCACGTTCCTTCATTGTGCTTCTCGAGATGATCTTCAGGAAGTTTCTGCTGTTTAGTTTCTGCTGTGAACGGGTGAAGAAAGCTGGACTTAGATCCCAGCAGCAGCAGGTCTGGACGTGGGACTGTCTTTCTGTTCATGTCTGAAACCTCAGTGATTGTTAAAACCTCACGTCTCTTCAAGTTTAGTTTTTTACTCCATCATGTGGTACAGCGTCACTCTGACTGCTGGCTCTTCGTCTTCAGTACTTGCTGTCATTGCTGATAGATGAAGATGCTGCTGGACTCCTCAGCTCTCGCACTCTGGACTGTGGACGTCTGGACGTCTCCTCCTGGTCCTCAAACGTTTGCAGATGATAAGTTTGTCCAGCATGTCTGCTTCTGCTGTCCAGACGGTTCCTCGCTCTCCACCTCCAAAGCTTTCTCTCTTAATGTTAAAACTCCGGTACTCGTCCTAGCTTCAGTTTTATTTCCACATGCTGCGCAGCCATCGTTGACGTCTGTCGGCGTAATTCATCATGTTCCAGTTCTACAGATCAAATCAATATATTGATCCAGACTTCTGGCTCTGTCGTTAAAAAGGAAGGGAAGCAACGCTCGAACGTTCAGAGACACGAAAACCAGAGTTTGGTGTCGGGCGTGAGAAAGGCTCAGCCAGCCTCCGTCTCATTCAGTCAAGTTACATTCCAGGCCTGGATGAAGATGAAGATGATGATGAAGATGATGATGACGACGTGTCACTCTGGCAGCTGGTGAGGATTAACACTTTGTTTTATATGAGTACGCCGTCCTCGTCTTCCTCTTCGTGGGTCTGAATGCAGGTTCGATGTCTGACTTTAACCTTTGACCTTCCTGTCGAACAGCTGGACACAAATCTTCAGACTTCGTGTCTCGGCGTCGGCGTTTCCAACCTGCAGGTCACAAAGAAAATCTGAGCATTAGAGCTTTGTTTGACTGTTCGTCACAGTCGACGTCTGCTCATCAGTGTTAGAAGGGTTAGTCAAGCTGTTCTTAGAAGGAGGGGGGCAAAGCGTCACCTCGATTCAGGTCTAATGATGATGACTTCTGGTTTTTGGTATTAAATATGGAGGAACGGTTCGTTAAAGACCTTCTCCTGAATGTCTCAATGCTCCTCTCAGCTGTTAAGGGACTTAAATCAGGACATTTGGACCGGCTGTTGTTTGACCTGCAGTGTCCTTTGTCGTCTTTCCTTTGGGTTTCATTTCTCCGTCCAGCGTCTGTTTTCCTTCAGGAGCTTCAAACAAAGACCTGGGTCGACGCGTCGATGGAACGGATTCAACAAAGCTTTTATTTCCTGGATTTATTCTTTGACTCGCCCTCCAGAAAGTGCCAAAAGCGCCAGACGTCCGCTGGCGGTGACCCAGGTCTGATTCAGCTCCGCCGCTGACGTTCCTCCGCATGGTCAGTCCCTCCAGCACAAAACACGAGCCAGGAGTCTATTTTTCTACGTAGGTTTAGTGGTTACGCGTCCGATCGCAGCTTCTCAGGTCATAAAGCTCCTCAGGGGTGTAAAGTAAGGACGGCGGCGGCGATGAGAAACGACCGTCGATCCTTCAGAGATCCTTCGCACAAAGAGTCGCGTCTGTACATATTTCAGCTGTTTGTCTTTATTGCAGACTCTTCTCATTAAGTTATTGCTCTGAATATGAAGCGTTGGGGAGAAACTCTTCAGAGCTGAAGGTGAAATGCTGTTTCCAGCTCTCTGTGCAGGACTTTTCTTTCTTCTGTTACGAGCCTTTATTTCTGCCTCATTGTGTTTTACATGTTTTATTTGTGATGAGCACAGAAGCTGCTTCTGCTGACTTGATTAAAAAAGGGGAAATCTTGGAAAAAATGGCGCTCGACGGTTCGAAAAGTGACGCTGAGCCGTTTGCTGCTGTAAAAATGACGTCGCAATCACTGGAGAACTGAAGCCGATCTGATCGGATTCAGTTTGAACATGAACTGCTGTTTGTTTCTGCCTCCTGCGACAGAAAAGACCTTTAAATACACAAACTGGTGACGAATGCGCCCTCAGTGGTCCCTCAGCAGCGTGACGGGAAGGTTAAAAGCTGCACACTGGACCAGTAATCACTGATCTGCACAGCGAAAACTGGAGACACGTGGAAAACTCGCCGTGAATGGTCTTCTCTCAGGCTGCTGTTTCATCCTCAGCAGCTCACACGTCTTTTCCTCGTTCCTGCTGTATCTTCATGTTTTGTACGACGTTTGTTCTGTTGCTCAGCGTTCGAGCAGGAAAACAAACAAGCCGTCACTGGGCTCCATGAGGAGCTGTGAGCAAACAGGAAATGAGTGGACGTCTGCAGGTGAATCTACCTGGAAAGGTTTTCACTCTTAACTCGTCTTTCCGGAGCTTTCCTCCCTCGTGTGTCAACGCCTGTCATGTTTCTGAAGTTTGCCTTAAAGTGTGCGGTGGAAGCCGTCGACGTGTGTGAGCGCAGATGTTTGTGTGTTTCAGTTGTTTCTGTTTGCTTGTTTAATAAATGAATAAAGACGAAGGGAAGTTGTTTTTGCTCTTTCACAGTTGAAATGTTCTGAGTTTCAAGACTTTTCTGCAAGTTTAGTTGATGAATACTGATACTGAATAATGATAAATACTGTTTGTAAAAACCTTCACACTGACTCACTGTCAGATCAGTGAAGTGCAGTCAAAAGTTTATTTCCCTCTGCATGAGTAGAAGTGTAAATGAGCCTAAAACACAAATAAACACAAGTACTTGAAGTGTTCAGCACTGCAGTAAATGTACGACACGCCACCACAGATCACCTGGAATCTGCCGTGTGGACGAACTGGGAATAGTCCCCAACAAAAGCACTTTTTCCTCTGAGCCGCTGCTTCAGGAACTGCAGAAACTAAACTGTTCTCTGTGTTTTTGAGCTGCTTTTAAAGATTTATGCATTCAGCAGGAGCCAATGAGCTTTGAGCTTTGAGACGCAGACAGGAAGTCAGAAAGAGCTGACGGCAGACGCTTCAGCTCCTGAAGTCGTTCTGTGTTTGAACTGGCTCCTCCTCCTCTTCCTCCTCCTCAGCCGTCTTCATCGGTCTGGACTGGAGGACAGAGTGATTTCTCGTCTCCTCTCGTCCCTTCAGATCCGTCAAACACGCTGAAAGTTTTCAGGCTCGTTTCCTGTTTTCTTATTTTTCACCACGTCGAGACTTCTGCTGCCAAAATAACCGAGATGAATTTTTAATGAGCTCGCCACGAACCCGATCTCTGGTTTGTTTCTCTCAACCCAAAATAAAGAGGTGTGTGTGTGTGTGTGTGTGTGTGTGTGTGTGTGTGTGTGTGTGTGTGTGTGTGTGTGTGTGTGTGTGTGTGTGTGTGTGTGTGTGTGTGTGTGTGTGTGTGTGTGTGTGTGTGTGTGTGTCTTCTCCATACTTTGCACCTAACTTGCTTATTTCCACATAAGATTCACGATAACGTTGAAATAATATTTCACTCATATAAAATCCTGAAAACTGCTCCTCAGTCGAGACGTCAGCAGGAACTTGTGGAGGTGAATAAACACTCTAGTCCTGCACAGTTCGAATAGATCATTACTGTATTGATCAAATCGACAGCAGCGACTCCGTTCAGGTATCAGCGACACACCCGACACTGAAGACTTCCTGTGCTCCGTTTGGGCCGAAGGCCAATGAGGAACTCAGCCAGGACAGACGTTTCTGAGGCCTGAAGCAGGATTTGACCTCTTCCAGGCTCCGGTTTCCCAGCGCAGAAGAGGAAGAGGAAGATAAATCATGAGGAAGATAAATCGTGACGATCACTTCTCAGAGTTTAATATCAGAGCAGTTAAAGGCTCCTGATCAACATCCTGTAAGAGCTGATTTTCTGCTCATGAACGTGTGAAAACATCTCATAGTTTCAGGTTTTAAAAGGATGAAATCCACAAAGTGACTGTTTACATGAATAAAGTCTTATCTTATCTTATCTTATCTTATCTTATCTTATCTTAACTTGATTCCCTGAAACTGTTGAAGCTTCATATTAACTTCAGGTAAACTTTGGAGTTTATTTTTTCCACGTTGATTGAATGAATCATTTCAAGCAGCAGTTAGTTTGGCTGCGTAAACACACACACACACACACACACACACACACAAACATCAGTAATGTAAGTTATTTAATATAAATGATTGAAAAATGATTTGAACTAATTAAAAACTGTGTAAAGAGTGCTGCTTGATTTCTGAATATTCACTTTAATAGGTTGCGTTTACTGTCAGCTCGTCATCTCGCTCTAATTAAAAGGTGTTTGAAAGTTCTTTTATGAAAAAAATGAAAAATGGATGAAGAAAATGAAGCAGAGTTCAGTGAAGGAGCGTAAAACAAACGAAGAGAGGAACGAAATGAAAGTCCAGGAGGACGTGTTGGTGCTCGGAGCAGCGGCAGCTGATCGCAGGTCAGTGAACAGAGGACGATTCAAAGTCACCTGGAAATGAACTGTGCTGCCTTCAGACGCACCTGAACCAGCTGATTCTGTAAAATGCTGTCGAACACGTTGTCATTAGCTTCCATTTACAGGCTTCACTCTCGGTGCTCTTCTGCTTCGTTCCCTCTGTCTCAGAGACGTTCTTTGAATAAACCCCTGATGCTGCAGGTGCATCATGGTCCTGTTTTTAGCTGCTAACGGCTACGTCCGCCACTTTAATCCAGACTGAAATACCTCGACAGCTATCAAGAGGATTTCCATGAAGCTCAGTTCAGACATCTTGTTTGGATCAACTGATTCTCTGACTTTCCATCTCGCCGTCATCAAAATCTTAATTTGTCCAAAATGTTGGTTTATTACAAAATGAACACCCATCAGCCTCAGCTGCACTTTGTCCTCAGTACTTGCAAGCTAACATGCTAAGCTAAGACACTTGCATGCTAACATGCTAAGCTAAGACGGTGAACACAGCAAACATTACACCTGCTAAATATCAATATGTTACCATGACACATGTTAGCATGCTGATGTTAGCACTTAGCTGAAAGCACCACTGTAGCGCTGCTAACATGGCTGCAGACTTTCAGTCTTGTTGCTGCACGTTTGCACGACACCTCCCACTCATGCTCCTCCACACCTGAACTGCTTCTCTCTCTGTGACTCTTGTCATTCATGTTTAACACAGAAACAAATCCAGTGTGACCAAACCTCCCTCTGCATGCACAGACGGCCGAGCTCGAGCTACAGCCCGTCACGTCCCAACAGTCTGTCATGGAGGACTGAAAGTTCTCGTCCACCGTCTCTCAGCTCTGTCAGTCATCTCATCTGAGTCTCGACTGAAGGGAAACTGAAGTTCTTCGTCACAGCTGATGCAGCTCCTTCTTCCTCACTATTGACGTGTATGACAGATGCTCCACGTAGCTATAATTGATTACGCCTCCTTCGTCCTCATAATCTATATCGTCCTCCTCGATATCATCGATATCATCATCGTCCAGACACCGGCTGTCCCCGTCCGATCCCTCCTCCTCATCCTCCTCGTCCTCCTCGGGCTCCTTCTCGCAGCTCAGCCTCATCTTCCTGCTGTTGTTGTTCCTCACCGACGCCTCCAGAGCTTTCTGCCGGCGGTAGAAGTGTGAGAACTTGTTGAAGATGATGGTGATGGGCAGCGCCACCACCAGGGTGCCGCCCAGAATGCAGCCGCCGGCCGCCAGCTTCCCGGCCACCGTGACGGGCACCACGTCCCCGTAGCCCACCGTGGTCATGCTGACCGTCCCCCACCACCAGCAGGCCGGGATGGTGTCCAGACCCACGTCCTGGAACAGACAGACGACCGCTTTGTATTCAACTGCTTTCACAGTTCAAGTTTTTAATGAGTCACAAGATCTGAATCCAAACAAAACCTTCACATCAAAGTGAGTTCAGAGTCAAAGCCAACGTTACCTCCTCGCATTCGGCAGTGTAAGCGATGCCAGAGAAGACGGACACTCCGACAGCCAGATACAGCAGCAGGATGCCGACCTCTCGGTAACTGTGCTGCAGACACAAGACAGAAGAAAGCTTGTTAGAAACTGTCTGCAGGTCAAGAACAGCGGAGGAATTAATGGTGGACGACCGGGACACTCGTCTTTTAACGCTGTTTATGAGTGCAAACATCAACGAGCTGCTGTCAAAGACTGCAGTGCCTCAAACGGCCACTCGAGGCTGGCTGCAAAAGCACCTCAGTCCCCATAGACCCCCAGATTAAAATGTCCAACTTTACAGCAGATATAAACACATTCACAGGCTGGTGTCAAAAACTGTTTTGGTCTCTAAAGTTAATTTCCTCGTTCATGAAAACTGTTCAGGGTAAATTTATGTTTGACTCATTCATTAAAATTATATTAAGGCAGTTATGCATAATTATGGCCATGGCTGCTTTGAGTGACAGCTAAGTTTCAGCAACCAGGCTTCATTCAGCCGCCTCAGCTCCACCCAAGCTCCACCTCTGCATCCACTTCAGGAGTTTGGTGGAGTCAGGCGCTGATGTTTGATGTTTGCTCGTCTTCATCTCATGACAAGAGAATCGAGAAAGTGAGACCGCATGTGATCTCTCCTGTGACACAACGTATTGACTCTTTTTGGTAACTGAGAAAAAGAAGAAGAAGAGAAGTCCATTGAGACTAAATTCAATCCCGTCCTCCAGCCTCCGTGTGGTGCCTCTAAAGACACCAGAGAAGAAGAACATTCTCACTCAGTTCAGCCTCTAAAGACAAAGTTCAGACTTCCATTAATGTAATAATGTCACGATGCTTCATTCTAAATATTTCAGATAATTTGGTTTTATTTTGTTCTTTTTCCTTTTAAAGGAAACAAAAATAGCAAACGTTCACATTTTTATACATTTTTCATTAGATTTGCTCTGAGATAAAAGCTTCACGACATCATATTTAGACTGTGGAATTAAAATCTCTCATACAATAGTTAGTGTGCATTAAGTATATATACACACAGATGTTACACATACACAGTACAACACTGCAGTGCTTTTACACAGAGAGACGGTCTCATCCCAACATGAAGAAATGTCACAGTTTGAGAAATGGAGCTCGAGTTAAAGCTCGAGTTCAGCTCAGATTTAAACTCATGTTGTGCGTTTTGGCTTCACATCAGCTGATCTGCAGCGAAGAGACCAAAAGCTCTCAGTGTTCGACTCACCAATCAGGAGCATTCACTGAAGTGCCACTGCAAATAAAATGCATCATATCCAGTAAAGCAGCGACGTCTTTAAGAGTAAAACACATTATTTAAGACAGTGATTTATCTACTGACATCACAGCTCCTGCGTAACGATGTTTATGTCCAGATAATGTTCTGACAGACGAGGCTGAAACCCGACCTGCTGCTCTGCTCTCAGACTTTCCTCCTCGTGTCCACTGAGGCCGATGCAATGAAACCCAGCAGAGCTCACTGCGGTAACTGATTCTGAATCAGATCTCTGCTGGTGTAGCTGAAACACTTCACATGCACGGAGAAGAGACACCACGAGATGTCTGATTTAACATCGAACGTCCTGACCGAGCAGAGCAGGACACAAACCTCTCAGCTGACATCGATCGTTTTCTCCACGGTTCAGTTTCATCTTTCGTTAACCTGCAGCTCAATAATCAGCCTCTTATTCAATGCTGGTCTCAAACTGAAGCCCAAACAGGTCCGAGCTCGGACCTTCAGAGCGACATCTGCTCACGATCGGTCAGCCTTCGTCTGCAGAAAGGTCAGCAGACCAAAACGAGAAAGTAAGAATCAATATTTCTGTTTTTCCTGAGACGTTAATCGTTTTTCTACGGCTGCCTGACGTCACCGTCCGACTCAGGAAGTCTTCTGTTACATAATTCCTAAAACACACATGTGGGAGCAGAGAGCAGAGTCCGGACTCACCCGCAGAGTCGCCCCCAGTGAGCGCAGACCTGTCGAGTGTCGGGCGAGTTTCAAAACTCTGAAGATCCTCATTAACCTGAACACCTGAGAGAGAGAGAGAGGCACGAGGCACGTGACGAAGAGGAGGAATGAAAACCCAAAAAAGAGCCTACAGTATGTACGTTTGTTCAACACACACACAGACAAACACAAACTCTGAACCTGTATGAGTCGTCCCAGGTCTCCCAGTTCAGACTCTGATCCCACAGTCACGTCGAAGAGCAGGGTGATGTAGATGGGAGCCACGGACACCACGTCGATGATGTTCAGAGGGTGGTGGAAGAACTTCTTCCTGTTCGGTGCGAGCAGCAGCCGCGTCACCACCTCAAAGACAGAAAGACACTTAGCGGATTCTTCACTTCATCTTCACGCTCTTCATCACTTTGTTCTCATCTCCTCACCTCGAAGGTGAACCAGCAGGTGCAGAACACCTCCAGAGCCTGCATGGTCGTGTCCTCCATCAGCTTCCCCTCGCTGTCAAAAGTCTGAGAGAAGAAAGAGGAAGATTTTTGATCACAGGTGTTTCCAATGACACGTGAACTCTCCTCACAGCTGCCATTAAAACATCTGGGGTGACAGAACAAACACTTTCATCATCTCACAGCATTGTGCTCTTTTAAATGAAACCAATAACGTGGTCAAACGTCAAGAATTTAGATAGAAAATACAAAGTCTGAGTCTGAACGAGGGTTCGGAGGCAGACGGCTTGAATCTTTGTAGCCTCACCAAATCCACTAAAGCTCTCAAAGGGGACATTAACAAGAACTCTTCCTGCATCTCACAGACTCATGCATGATGCACCAGACCAGGACCAAGACGACAGACTTCCTGCTTTATTACGAGGTGTTTGAGTCAATAGTTGTTCATGACTCAGACTTTGAGGGATTATCAGGGTGTTGCATCGTCTAAACCAGATGTTTTTAAAGTCCCCCCTCAGACAAAATCCAGACAGCTGCGCTCCAAACTGGACACTAATGAGCCCAAATCATCATCCCTGTCCACTTCACCTCAGGTACCATCTTCACCTCAAGCTCAGTTTGAAAACCTCTGATGCAAATATTCTGTGAATTTATTCCAGATTAAGCTCTTCGCCGCTCTGTTTGACTCTTCTTACCAACCTGATACTCTGGGATGCTGTTGATGCACATGATGGCGATGGATGTGAGCACCACGCAGATGGACACCAGGCTGAAGAGCTTGCTGGGGATGGAGTATCCCGGGTTCTCCAGCGTCAGCCACAGACACTTCCTGATGTTCCCGTAACGCACTTCCTGGAAATGCTGCATGTCTCTGTGAGGAGAGGGAAAGAGGGTGACTTCACGAGCAGCGTGACGGCTGATGATCCTTCACGTCAAAGCTCCGCCATCTCTTACCTCTTTAAGTCGGATATCTCGTCCACAGACGTGTCTATGCTGCTGACGTCGCTCTCGTCGTCCCAGCTGCGATGCCGGCTGCTCTCCAGCTTGCGGTCGTGGTAACGGTAACTGCAGCAGGTGTCCAGGAAGAACTCGTTGATGCCCCAGTACTCGATCTCCTGACTGTGTGGGAAATGTACATCAGTGAGGAAGTCGTTCATGTATCTGCTTCTGGATTTTTGGCTTCAAAATGTCTCTGTTTTGTTTTGGATTGCTGCATAAAGATTGTTCAGATCTGGTCCTGAGTAAACATGTAGAAATGTGTGTCTTTACAGACAATGTCCCTGCTTTTATTCCGGTCTGTCAGAGGGTTGCTGAAACGACTCAGGGTCTTTTTTTAAAAATGACAAACAGATGAAACTGAGCGAGCATTACAAACATCAGAGGGAGACAGACACACCTGAAGGAGAAGACGCACAGCTCCTCCATGATGTGGAGTTTGCCGGTCTGGTAAAAGTGGAGGACGTAAGGGAACAAGCCGGGATTCCTATCAAAATAAAACTCCTTCTGCTGCACGTCATAGTCATCACACACCTGCAGGAGGGAGGAGGAGGAGAGGGGAGGAAGGGCAAAGGTGGAGACTTTGAGTGAGGAATGATCCTGGACCTGACCAGCTGAGCACCCACAGGCCTGTCCAGACTTTTTACTGCTCCTTAAGTGTTTACATTTTTTATTTCTTAACATCACATTCGTTGAGCTGATTTACAATAAGTGCATTCAAAAGACTGAAAAGATCAAATATTCCTACTGATCAGAACAGAGCGGCGCAGATGTAACATGACGCTTTCAGACTTTATTCTTTGAGTCCTCAAAAGGAAACTGGATGTCCAATAGCAGGCTACATACAGAAGGTCCCGCCTCTAACCAGGCAGAGAGCCAACCATACTTTAGGACAGGGGTGGGCAACCTGGTCCACAAAGGGCCGCTGTGGCTGCAGGTCTTCTTTCCAACCAAGCAGCAGCACACCAGAATGACTCATTCAATCAACTGATCTCACTCTTCAGACAGCTGATTGGTCAAACTGTGAGCTCTTGCTTGGTTGGAACAAAAACCTGCAGTCACACCGGCCCTTTGTGGAACAGGTTTCCCACCCCTGCTTTAGGACAATGGCAGATCAGATTTCAGGCACCCCTCTGGACACGCCCCTGGACCCACCTGCAGTATATCCTCCTCTGAGTCACATGCCAGCAGTTTTCCCAGTCTGGTGTCCGGGAATTTCTTCAGGGTGCTGGAACAGAGGCTCCTCTTCAGACCGCCGACGTTCACATGGACGAAACCCTCGTCCGAGTCCTGGTGGACCCAGCTGGGCAGACTCTCCTTCACCATGGTTACCTGGCAGAGACACAGAGAGATGAGGACGGAGGTAACACACACAAAACAAAGAGTCTCACATCTTAAAGAGGGAGCGTTTGTTTTTGGATGTCGAATGAAAACAGTTTCCTGAAGTGTTCCTGAGTCCATGTGCTCATCTCCTTCACCCAATCATGACACTCTCACCTGTTACCACTGAGCCTGTTTACCTGTGGAATGATCCAAACAGGTGTTTTTGGAGCGTTCTAACAAC
The DNA here is from genome assembly GCF_039877785.1 of Chaetodon trifascialis. Taxonomy (NCBI): domain Eukaryota; kingdom Metazoa; phylum Chordata; class Actinopteri; order Chaetodontiformes; family Chaetodontidae; genus Chaetodon; species Chaetodon trifascialis. Next base: position 2,249,939 of record NC_092058.1, on the reverse strand, counting down.
TTTCCAGTCTGTGAAACGTGTCACTGCATCAGATTCAGAATAAGGATTCAGGATTATCAGGATTATATATTCCAGAGTTTATGTTACGTTAACATGAGGCTGTAACAGTCTGCGTTTGATAAATCAAGCGTCTCTCTTTGAGCAGGAAACGACTGCAGTTAGTGAAATGAAAAATACTCCTTTGCCTTTGCCACAGAGCTCATTCAAACTTTGTGTGGGATACATTTATTTGATCATTTTGACAAAAACAATGTCAAAATATGAATATTTTTCATCTTTACAGATGTCGCATCACAAAATGTAACTAAATTTAAAGCTGGTGATTCTAAATTTGTTCATATTGTCCATGAAAAGACTAAAACTAACAATGACTTCCTCCTGATAACACGCGGTTAACTGTACATCCTCTTCCTCTGTGCCACAGAGCTGCATTTTATCCAAAAACTGTAAAAAACACGAGTGAACCACACCCGTCCGCTGCATTAACTGCAGCAGCACATTCTGACTCAACCCCACATCAACCTCCCGCTGCCCCGAACACTCACTGCAGCACCAAATGTGGATTAATCCGCCACTGAAAATAGTCCCACACAAAAGCACGACTTCCTCCTGATTGAGAAACGTTTCTTAAACTACAGCGAACGTCCCCTTGAAAATGAGCGAGACTTTAAAGAAATGAATCATCTGTCAGCTGTTTTTTGAGATTTATGTCTCCAGTAGCAACCAAAGGGCTTGGAGCTGAGAGCCACAGACGGGTCGAGTACAGAAAAGTCTTCAGAGACGGACGAACTCACTGGTTTGGTTTTGGTCTTTCCATCCATCCATCCATCCATCCATTTTCTATGCCGCTTATCCCTTTCGGGGTCACGGGGGGGCTGGAGCCTATCTTGGCTGTCAACGGGCGGGAGGCGGGGTACACCCTGGACCGGTCGCCAGCCGATCACAGGGCAACATACACACACCATTCACACTCACACTCACACCTAGGGGCACTTTACAGTCACCAATCAACCTAATGAGCATGTTTTTGGTCTGTGGGAGGAAGCCGGAGTGCCCGGAGAGAACCCACGCATGCACGGGAAGAACATGCAAACTTCACACAGAAAGGCCTGACCCGGGAATCGAACCAGTGACCTTCTTGCTGTGAGGCACGCGCACTACCTGCTGCGCCACCGTGCAGCCCGTTTTGGTCTTTCCAGTAACAAAAATACAGAATGCGGCAGGTTTATCCTTTGACTGCAGACCTGGAGCACAGCCCGACTGATATACCATCAGGGATCATTGCAAAATAATGTGTGTGTGTGTGTGTGTGTGTGTGTGTGTGTGTGTGTGTGTGTGTGTGTGTGTGTGTGTGTGTGTGTGTGTGTCCTTCATCTCAAGGTGAGTCAACAATCGCCAGAACTCGAAGACGTATTTTCTGAAGACAGTTTTATATTGTGAGCGTCCTCTTTGTGACGTCGTCCCTCTCGTTTCATCTTCTCTGCTAAATGCTCTTCTACGACGCGTCGGCCAGAAACTAATTTGATGTTCCAGACATTTTAATTTTTTTGGTTGAGAGCCAAAAGGCTTTTACTGACCTGATCTTTGTAGATTAAATCCACATTTGAATGTTTTCTGCGTGTAACGAGCCCGGAGACAAATTCCTCTAAAAAACACTTAAATCATCATTTAACTCATCAACATTAATTATGACTGCAAGCAACTTGTTTCCATGTGATCAAGTTAAAAAAAAAAAAAGACGTGCAGCCAAAACAGAAACCGACTCCCACGCATGCTCATTTACTGTACTCTGTGTACAAACACCCCCACACTGTACACACTGTACACACTGTCACAATAAAAGTACAGATGAATAAATAACAAAGTTCACGTGGAAAGATGAATGCTCGCTGAGAGCATCATGTGGAGCTCTCTCTGTCTAAAGGCCTCAAATGCTGCTCAAATATTTTCCAGTAAAATCTTAATTTTACTGCCAGGAAACATAACTGAGTCCAACTCAGTTGGCAAATGTTGCTTTAATATTTCTTCAACAACAAATGAAGTTTCAGCAAATGATGTCTGCATCATAATTATCAAGTTTGGTTTTTGTTTTGCTGCACGGTGGCGCAGCAGGTAGTGTGCATGCCTCACAGCAAGAAGGTCACCGGTTCGATCCCCGGGTCAGGCGGGGCCTTTCTGTGTGAAGTTTGCATGTTCTTCCCGTGCATGCGTGGGTTCTCTCCGGGTACTCCGGCTTCCTCCCACAGACCAAAAACATGCTCATTAGGTTAATTGGTGACTCTAAATTGTCCTTAGTTGTGAGTGTGAATGGTTGTCTGTCTTGTGTGTTTGTGCCCTGCGATCGACTGGCGACCGGTTCAGGGTGTACCCCGCCTCTCGCCCGTTGACAGCTGGGATAGGCTCCAGCCCCCCCGCAACCCCAAAAGGATAGGCGGTATAGAAAATGGATGTTTTTGTTTTTTATTTCTGATCAGAGTGATGCCTCCTGGCACAAAACATCCCCAGCACTCGCTCTGTCCGTCCGTCCGTCTGTCTGTCCGTTCGTCCGTCCAGAGGCAGCAGTAAGTGCCTTCCTCCAGGTTAAGTGGAGCAGTAATGTAATGTAATAACGTCACATGGTGTGCAGCTGCAGAGGAAATGGCCCGAGGAATCACAGACAGGTGTTAAGATAATGTGGACTTAATGGTGTTTTAAGCAGAGCCGTCTGACTTCATCCGTCTCTGAATCACTCTCTTCCTGCTGCTGTTTAATCAGATTCTTCTCCCCTCGGCTCGCTGATTTACAGACACATGAGGCGTTTACAGAAAACTGAGGCGGCTGAAATGTGTCTTCATGGAGGTGGGCGGTGGGTGTGTGCGTGGTGCAGAGCAACTGAGGAATTTTACTCAAGTACAAACGAGTGTCTTCGTTCACATTGACTCACTGCGTTCACTTTGTTGTTGATCCGTTTCTATTAGAGAAATGTTCATTACAGCCGCTTTAAGTAAAATCTTACTGACTTCATGACATGATGACTTCATCACAAACGTGCAGCGTTTCACTGGCGTCCTGTTTGTGGAATTCAATATATCCCCGTTTGAAACGGGATATTCAGAATGGACACATCCTGAGGACAGACTGAAGTGAGCAGGTTGGCAGATTATGGCTGCTCTCTATAACATCCCTGTGTTTAAGAAGTGATCTGACTGAATGTGACGTCAGCGTCACGCTTTGTGGTCAATCTGTGTCTGTAATCATTTTGTGTCTCTGTGTCTTCCTGCTCGTTTCCTGGTCCTCTTTGTCATTGCTTTAGGTTTCTTTGTTGCCATTTTGTGTTCTTCCTGGGTGTTTTGTAGCCCTTTGTTGTTTTGTGTCTCTTTGTAGTCATTTCATGTCTCTGTGTGGTTGTTTTGTGTCTCTTCCTGATGGTTTTGCATCTGTCATCGTTTTGTGTCTCTTTGTGGTTGTTTCATGTCTCTTTGTGGTTGTTTTGTGTCTCTTTGTGGTTGCTTCATGTCTCTTTGTGGTTGTTTTGTGTCTCTTTGTGGTTGTTTTGTGTCTCTTTGTGGTTGTTTTGTGTCTCTTTGTGGTTGTTTTGTGTCTCTTATGCTTTGTCTTTGCAGTTGGCTCACAGCTGTTTTGCATCTCTTTTTCTACAAGAAGTTTTACTTTCATCACTTCGTACGGAGCCTCTGGTCTGGGGGTCCTGGGCCTGCAGCCCATTCATTAATCCATCACACTGCTCTTAACACAACTCCTTGAGTCTGACAACGTGTCTCTTTAAATTCTCATTTATCTCACATCTTTAGATGTCCACTGATTACGTATTTAGATGATGCAGGTGTTTGGTGTTTACTGGCAGCATAAATGCACCAATAAATGAGGAGAAGATTTCAAGCTGATGAAAACATTAAACATAAAGAAACGTTTATAAAAGACCTTTTTAACTATTCATAATGTTTGCTGGCCTCCTCTGGTGAGGTCAGCCACGTCCCACAGTTCATTCAGTCTAACAGCTTCCTTTTGCACTTTAAATTATGTCGTTAGCTTCAGCTAAAAATCATTTGTCTTGACTGAAAACTCCACAGTCGACTTTTTATGAACTTTTTCTTTGTTATTTTAACATTTGGAAACACATTCTGGTTATTACAGGTTATTTTTGTCCTAAGTCTTATTGGACTGATTTCTTTCCTTAACATGTGTCTGAAAACATCTTCGAAGTGCGTCCCTTTCATTCCCAGAGAAATTATTTCAAATGTCTAGAGTATAATAGTTCTTGTCTTCCCACAGTGTGATCTGTGGTGGCTGAGTGCAGACAAAAGGAAAAGGGAGTGAGTAACAGTGGGACGCTGAGACTCTCTCTGTCTATAATTACATGTAGGGGCCCATGCTGGGCTCTCAGGGGAGCCGCCATGCTGCACATACAGAAATAAAGTTGATCTATAATTCAGCACAAGGAAGCGCTGCAGCTTGAAATCACAGCGGTGGAAAAAAGCACCTTCAATAACAAACTGGAACACGTTAAACACTGAAGTGAACCAGAGAGAAACTTCATATGATGTAAACCCACAGTGAGCTGCGTGCAGAGGAGGAGATGAAGAATGAATCAAGTCATCGCAGTTTCAGTCTCTTCAGAGTTAGAATGACATCTCCATCTTTTCTTAACACTGACCTGTGAGTTTGGTCACGACACCGTTCATTCACACTCTTCATCACCGGATCAGCATCCTCTTCATGGCAGATTCACCCCATGACGCGCCGAGAAGTTTCACACTTTCACAGCTGAAAAGGACAAAACTGTCAAACACGAACCGTCGAATGATGAGAAAAGACAGCAAGCTTCTCCTGCTGAAAACCTCCAGGAAAACCTTCCGTCAGCCGCAAAGCACAGTCTGCAGAGAGGACAGAGGACAGTCAGCTGTGGGCGCGCATCTTTCCTCCATCTGAGCCACCGTGCGCCCGTCTCCTCTCAGGGGCAGTCTTCGGCTTTTTCCGTCAGCTCCCGGAAGAGGATCGCGTCTCCGAACGGGAAATACCTTTCATATGCTCCTCCCTCCCACTCAGCAGTTAATTTAGAGCAAATTTTCTTTTTTATTTCAAAGTTTTTTATGTCTCCATCAAGGTTTAGTCTGCTGTGGCCTTTTGGTTCATATTTCCTGTGGCATCACTGTAATAATTCTGCTATCTCACAGATGGGATTGTGTGTGTGTGTGTGTGTGTGTGTGTGTGTGTGTGTGTGTGTGTGTGTGTGTGTGTGTGTGTGTGTGTGTGTGTGTGTGTGTGTGTGGCTAATGAAATTCTGTGAAAACTCCGGTGTCATTTAATGAACCCGTTATTCTTTATTTTTTAAATTACTGTAATATGCCTCTAATGTCCGCAGAGACACACTGCACTGCAAGCAACTTTCTCACTAACAAATGCTGCTGACTTTTCACTTTTTCTCATTAAGATAAACTCAGCAGAGCATAAACATTAAACTAAACTTCTCCAACAGTGCATGGAGATTTTAAAAAAGCAAAACAAGCTGATAAACATTATTTTCATTTGGACCATCACAAAGCGCCCAATGGTTTTATGTGTTTATTTATCACGAATGTGTTTGTTAAATAATTAATATTTCCTCGAGATGCAGCTTTTCAGACCCCTGCAGGTTTGTGTTGGTGGCGCCATCTAGCGGTCAAAATTTGGTTTTGCATCTCGATATGGACTCCAGCCCTGGAGGCCTCTCCTCCCTTCACTTCTTTCCAAATGTACTTCACTCAGCAGAGCCTCAAGTGAAAATCTTAATGTTTTGTACTTTCCAGATGAGGATGAAGAGATGCTGACTGTTGTCACTGTGTCCTCTTCAGGGGCAAGAAGGTGAAACAATGGAGGTCATTTGCAAATATTTAAGTGATGAAAACTTCAGAAGTCATCATGAAGTCTGCAGTGCCTCTTGACTGCCACAGGAGCAAATCAACAAACAACAACTAACATCAGTCAACTGATTATTTTTTCCTGTCCTCAGACAGTCCTTTTATTATCAAAAACCGTATTGTTTGTCACAAATTTGGCCATCGGGTCCTTTTTTAAGAAGAACCAACATTCAGTGAAGAACCACCTCAGTTGCTGTAATCATGTTCATGAACATACAGGATTAATTATGTAATGAACAAACATCCCCACTCGCTCACTTCTCACAAGCGGAGCAGTTTTGTCCAGGTCATCATATTATTGACTTTATATATGCAGTAAATTAGTGTGACAAAGTCATGTTTTATCAGTGAAATCCTCTCAGCGTCCGTTTGACCAGCGCAGACACACAAACAGGTGAGCTGCAGAATCTCAGGTGAGCTCTGATGTCACAGCGAAATGTCCCGCTGGAGGTTTTTTGACCGCTGCCATGAAGCAGCATTTTATTAGCTACAGGAAACTTTTGAGTTGTCTCAGCAGACTGCGAGAGGACACAGTTACAGAATCTCAGGTGAGATGAGCTCATTACCTGAGGGACATGCTGTTACCTTCATATCATGAGCCATTCATTTTCCTGTAACATCTTTTGAGAGTTTGCAAGTTCTTAATTATCAATCCTGAAAATTTTACATAATTACTGATCATCCTCTCACAAACAATTCTTTCAGCTCACTCCAAAATCAGCGTGTCTCGTCCATATTTGGAGATAGTGGGCAAAAATGTACAAGTATAGCCTCTGAAGGTCATTCAGCGTCACCCCTGTTTGGCCCTCCTCTGGGGTCCGATCAGGTTCACCCTCTTTTGCACAGAGCTGCAGCATTTACAGCGGATGTGCCGCCTCATGTGGCTGCTGAACTTCTTGTCTCTGACGCCGTAGATGAGCGGACTGAGCAGACGTGGAAGCACATTGACAAACAGGAAGGTGGTGAAGAGGATCTTGGTTCTTTCATGGGGCCAAGCGGTAACTAAACTGAGTTTGACGAAGGGAGAGATGAAGGTCAGCATGTAGATGAGGACCTGGACTCCGTGCAGCAGGATGGTGTTGCGGGCGTTTCTGGCTGAGGCCTGGTTCGAACCGGACACTGTCCGGGCGGTGCAGAGGACCTTCAGATAGGTGATGATCAATGTCAGGAAGACAAAGGAAAACAGAAGCACCTGAGGGGAAGTGACCACACAAGAGCCACTTCAGTCTAAAAATAAAGGTATAATAAAACTAAGCCATGAAATGAAAACATAGACTGCTCCATGGAAAACACAGTCAACAGAAACGACTGATATCAGCAAGAAAATCAATGACAACCATCAATACTTCACCTGGACGACCACGTTCTGGGTCTTGTGGTACTGTGTGTTGTGCACGTAGCTGGGGTAACAGATGATGCTCCTGGAGAAGGCTGAGAGGGGCTGGGTGGCGAGGATGATGATGACATCTGTGATGGAGGGGATGAAGGAGATGCCCCAGATCAGAGCGATGAGAGCGTAGGCTCGCTGCGCAGTACAGATCTGGGCGTGATGAAGAGGTCGACAAACGGCGATGTAACGCTCGACTGCCATGCCAGCCAGGTTCAGAGGGCTGTTCCTCAATGCAGACAACAAGAGCACAGACTTACTGTACAAATACTTTTTGGATCAGACACACAGTCTATGTTCATGACCTTTTACCCAACTGCTCACCACAACATGAAGGTGCACCTTTCTGCCAGGATGGTGCTCAGGTGGAATTAAACAGTGCATTTACAGTTATACAGCACACCTCCACCTGCATTTACACAGCTCAGCCACAGCCTCCAAATAATCAAGGTTAGCAGTACTTTGTTCAAAGTTTTTGAGTTTTTAAAGCACATTATTATAACAACTAACATATTACAGCTGAGGATGAGAGGTTTTACTGCACTGAGTATTTTTACTTTGAATACTTTAAGTACATTTTCCTGATTATACTCACATACTTTTACTTGAGTAACTTTTGCTTATGATGGCGTGTATTAATACTTTCACGTAGCTCTTCTTCCATCACTGAAACGCCACTCGCCGGTGATTAAATCTAACGCACCTCCTGCAATAAAGGCGGGCTTTTTAAACTGTCAGCGCCCCGCCCACCGCTGCGGGCCAAACGGCTGAAGCTCAGCAGGAAAGACCTGAGGCTAACGCCAACGCTACTCAGGTATTATTTCATAAACGAGTCAGCCCGTCAAAACGGTCGTCATGTCGCCTAACTCAGGAAGCTTTTTTGGGGGAAATAATCGTGTTCCTCGCTGGCCGTTAATCGTTGTTCCGTGAGGATTGTGTTCGCCAACCGTTCGTCATGCTAACGACTCTGTTAGCAGCGTTAGGTACGTCGGCCATGTTGACCGCCATCTGTCAGTAATTTCTGTTTTTTTATTTACTTGAACTTGACTTTTCTTGTCCTGTTGTAGATGATTTAAAGCCCTGAAGTCCCGGAGATTTACCTGAGGATCTGCTTCATCTGGCCAGGCAACGGTAAGTGCTACGTGTGCTAACGTTAGCTAACGTGCTTTAGCTGTGCTCAGTCTGTGTTTCTGAGGCTGCAACAGACTCCGGTGAGTTCTTGTTCCAGCAGACTGCTGTCAGACCAGCATAACATCATTTCAAAGGTCACTTTAACTCAGCCCGGGCCACAGAGGAAAATCTAGGTCACAGAAACAAACTTCACCTGCTTATGCTTTGGGAGTTTCAGGTGAACCAATAGAAGCTAATGCTACATGCTAGAGGTGTGTTCTCATGGTGGACCTGGAGTCCAGAGAGCAGTGACTGTTTCTCATTAAGATGACAGAAAGGAGAAACTGAAAACCAGTGATGCTGAAAAGAAACTTGACAGCATTAAAATAACGCTCTCTGAAAATCTAAACATGTTCAAGTTAAATATTTTGTTGATGCCAACTTTTCCAGTCACTGTTCTGGTTCTGTGCTGAGGCTGATGATCAGGATGAGGACTCTGAGTCTGCTGGCTGTTTGACTGTCTGCTGGTTTCTGCTCATACGCTCCTGTCCTGTCTTTACCTCAAGTGCTCTATCTGTTTGCATTGATGTCACATTATTGGAGGGAGTACATCTCTCCGTCAGTTGTTGGGTCGGTAAATTAATGATGTTTTCATGCTGCTGATTTAAGTTGTGGTGAGACACTAAATTAGATCAGAGTTAGAGTTTAGAGAATTATTGAACCTGAAAGAAATGGATTGATATGACGGCTTCATCTTTTATTCCTCACATCATATTTACATCTCATGTTCTGTAGTTTGCTCTGTCGCTCATATACTAATGGTCTTGGCCCAGTTTGTGCCTCATGTACCATGATGTTCAAATCACAGAACATCAGTATTTCTAAAAGCAAAAATCCCCAGAAGGTTGTCTAACAGCACTTACTGTTGGTCTGAAGGTATATTCAGAACGGATGAAACGACAACATTTCAAACCTGTTTCTCATGTTGGGACGCTCTAGATAGCCAATGGCAGCACTTTGTGTTGAACACACACACACACACACACACACACACACACACACACACACACACACACACACACACACACACCTACCTGTTGATGGTAACTAAGATGATCAGCATGATGCAGCAGGAAGCCAAGTTGACGGGAAGGGTGTAGGTGATGATCTGCAGCGTCACAGAAAGTGTCAGCATAATCATGTCGTTGATCACCAAATGGATGTACAGCACATACCTGCAGGAGAGACGAGTCCAGTGATCAGGAAGGAGAGTCGAGGAGAAAAACAAGGGATGAGAGCACGTTTATACAACCCTGATTCCAAAAACAAGATTTACAAAAATCAGTGAAGTCAACGAGGTAAAACATTAGATATATTTGTGGCCTTTTCAGATGAGTTTATGTCAAAAAGATGAACAAATGATCACTTTTTTATTTATGTTTAATGCAGCTTCTGAACTTTTTTCGTGTCGAGAGAAAAAGTGAAGAGATGAAATCATGTTGAACTTGCCCTCAGCTCAGTTAGATTAAAATCACTAAATCAGTCACAATCTCAGCTTATTTCAGAATAGACAGCATCAAGTTCTCAGACCAGAGATCCCATCAGTTTGGCATCTTCTCACGTTTGTCTGAAAGAAAACACACATGTACCATGTCTCACCTGGGGTCCTGCTGGAAGACCTGGTTCTTGAAGTAGGTGTAGACAAACGCTGCGTTGATGCAGTTGATGATGAAGCCGAGAGCAAAGGCGATGACGTTCTTTGAGAAGGCATCAGTCAAGCCGTCCAGACGTCCGGTTGAGTTCATGTCACACCTCGTCCTGCTCGATGCTGCCAAACCAAAGCTCCGTTCAGTCAGTCAGTCAGTCAGTCAGTCAGTCAGTCAGTCAGTCAGTCAGTCAGTCAGTCAGAGACACAGTCCTCCAGCTGTCTGTCACTGTTTGGTCAAACCTCGTCTCAGTTCACACTGAGTCAAGGACAACTGAATCAAGAAGTTTAGTTAAGATTAAAAGAAATTAGATTTCTTCACTTAAAATGTTTTACAAACACCAGATTTCTCATTTAACGATCAAAACATTTTCAATTAAGAGGAAATATGAGGACTAAGAGAATTTTCAGAACACATCAAAGACATCATCAAAGAGTGAATGAAGTCAGATCTCTTTTATAAAAGTCCTCAATTTAATTAAAGTTGTGATTTACAAAAAAAAAAACAAACAAAAAAACTCAACCCTGTCTGTGATCGTTGAGATTCATTACAGTTCTTCTCAGTCGCTTTGGTCCATTTCTCAGATCAGAATTGAAATTCTCAAAACGACTTGTTCAATCTTCACATCATTGTGTCACTTGTGCACGTCGAAAAGCAGTTTCTCGTTTCTCTGAATAAGTTCTAAATGCTTTGGTTCGTCCATCAGATGATTACAGTCCTCTGCTGTCCTGCGTTATCAGTTGCTGATGTCATGTTGATCAAAATGTTTTATAAGGGGTCTCTGTTGAATAGTCTCACCCCCACAACATTTAGGCATTAGTTCATGGCATAAGTCTTTACATGCAAAACGGTTGAACTAGTTGTCATAATATGTCAATCATATTTCTATTTCTATTCAGACTTTTTTTGAAATCTGTCCTGAATTGGTAAATTGCTCCCAGGTGAATCTTGACTTTCTCTAATGAAGGAGGTAAAGGAAGATGCTCTGTAACTCCTGCAGCTCTGTATGTACAGTTTTCCATCAGGAGATTGTCCATGTTCACGTTTCTGCTTTTGTTTTTTTGTTTTCTTCCTTGTGCTATGCAGTGCTGCCTTTTCCTTTCTGTATCACAGTGACATGGTCTGTCAACAAATGACAGTACAAACAGTAAAAGCTCAAATGTGAATCAATCAATCTCCCACGTGCACTAAGGTGTAACTCACAATTTACAATAATTGTCATCAAACTTCAGCCAGTTTCCATCAGAACATCCCTGCAGAGGACACTGTTCAATGACTAAGCAGTTTGACTGTCTCATCCTACACATGGACACGAGGACATGTCCTTCTGATGGCACTGACATGTTCGTTGACACAGATATTTACTTTTGAGAGATGAACTAAGGATTTTGAGCAAGTAACTGCCTTTTGCAGGTAATCCATGGTGTTTTGCTCTTTGTACGAATTGTTTTACTGTTCTGCAAATGTCGAGGATGATTCCAGAAATGAACCAAAGCCACTGAGAAAAACTGGAATTTATTCCCCCGATTGTCTCTGATTTGTCAAAAACCAAAATAAAATCTCTTCAAGTGTGAAAGTTACACGTATAATTCAGAGTTTTTTATCTTATGTTTTGCAGTAACTGACACCATTAAGGTGAAATAAAGAAAAAAGGACTATTTGTGAAGAAGCAGCTCTGAGTTAGATTTCGATTAACTGACTAATCTTTAAATGTATGTTTTAAACTATATTAGTGTCTGTCAGGACGAGCAGCTTCACACTGAAAAACATCCTTTAAGAGACAGCGAACAGTAAATCTTCACAGTGAATATTTCAGTTTAAATGTTTGATTTTTAAATATTTAATATTCTTCTGGTTCTTTAATGCAGTCTCACCTGCAAACCTACTTGAATGCGTCGCTGGTCTGGCCTGTGCTGAGATGCTGCTCTGATCCTCCGTCCTCAGATGACTCTGTTCATGGTCAGAGGAACAGGAAGTCATGCAGTTTTATAGATTTCCATGTGAATAACACAGTGAGGGGAGGTTGTCTTGGAGGGGTGCGGCAGATCATTATTTCAGTGTTTGAAACTTTTGATTTATTGTTTGTGAAATAAGCTTTTAAACCGTCATGATAAACCACGAGCAGCTGCGCTCGTTGTCATCATGAACATGAAGTTAACGTGTTCATTGTCAGAGGTGTGCAGTAACTCACCGTTCATGTTTAATTTGTAATATGATTAAAAATCACGTCCTAATAACGGCAGTATTCAGACTTCTTGACGTCACACTGTCACACACTGAAGGCTGAAAGTCAAAGTAATGTTGACACGGACTTCCAGAAAAGCAGAGAAGAAGAAGAAAAAGTGAAGTTAAGCCAAAAAACAAACAAATGAGCTTTGAAATGATCCAGAAGTTTCTCTAACTGTGACGTCCTGTTTAGTGTTCCCGGTTCAGCTGGACTGAGATGTCTTTAATCCAGGCCGGCCTGCTGAATCTGTTTCAGTGTGTCTCCACACAGACACATTCAGAACGATGGACAGACACTGACACACACTGACAGAGTCTGTGGTTTGGACACCTTCTGCGTCCACTGTGAAGCTTTTTCATCCTTCCTTTGCTTCTCAGGTCGAACTGTGAATATTATACAGCTGGAACGATCGGCTGATTGGTTCACAGAAAAAGTCATTTTTCAGTCAAAAATGTGTCTCCAGTGTGAGGATTTGCTGCTTTTATCTGTTTTTTGGCATTCTAAATATGACGTTTTTGGGCTTTGGACTGTTGGTCAAACAGAACAGGACGTCTGAGGACACTGTGAGCTCTGTGCTGTGATGGCAGTTTTCATTTTGTTTCTGACAAGTGATCAGTTCATTGAGAAAATAATGGACAGCTTCATGAGTGATTCTCACTCTGCATCTAATGAGGTGATGAAGGTCAGTCAGAGACGTGTCGTGGGTCTGTTTGAGGTGTGGATTATTTCTGGTTTTTCAGACTTTGACCAGTTGTCCGAGTGCTTCTTTTCTCTGACTCTGCTGCTAAAATGAGCGCTGTTAGTTTCAAGGTTTGTGGAACCGAATCTCTAAAGAACGACCGGTCTTGTTGTTAAAACAGAACAACCCCTGTCTGGTATTCTGGCCAACACTCCTTCTTTATATGTATTAGCTGCTGCTGGACGATCTCCACATGCGATCTCATGTTCAGGAGGGGGTTGTATCTCAAACAAAGCTGCTGCCTTTGAACACTTTGCACCCTTCATTAAACTGGCTTCTCTGTGGATTCGTGGTCAAAAGCTTCACGTGTGGAGTGTGTGATGGTCCTGATGTGAAGGCTTAGCTGCAGGATTACAACACCACAGTTCCCATCATGCTTTGCTTAAGGTGCTTTATAAACAAGTTTGACAATATTTGACACACATCCATTCATCCACCTGTTTCTTGCTCTTTTTCATTGTGTAAACAGTGATAGAAGTTTTATTCTGAAAGAGCTGTGAGCGGCTTGGATTCATCAGTCAGAAGGCAAACACTGTGAAGCACGTTGGACGCTTGGATCCCCGATGTGGTTATTTCACCTACAGGTTGACTCTGAGTAACGCCGGTCTGATCCTGACGATACTTTGGCTTCGACAGGCGAGGTACCGGGTCCAGTACTTCCTGAAAAGCTCGTCCCGGAAACCGTAGATCACGGGGCTCATGAAACGAGGGATGATGTAGACGACCAGGAAGAAGATGTAACGAATCTCCAGACTGAAGCGGGGGAAGAGGGAGATGAGAGCAGCCTGAAGGGAAGGAACCACAAAGGCGAGCATGCACAGCAGCAGCTGAAACACAAGACAGAAAGATCCAGAAAATCACTTCCCTCACTTCAAAATGAAGCTGAAATGTGAAACGTTCTCGACTCAAATGTGAGGATTTGCTATTTGAAGACGCCACCTCGGACTTTGTCCAGACTTTAGTGTAAAAAGTCATAAAATCATTTGGTTGATTTTGTCAAAAAGCCCTGGTGGAGTAATTTTCACTGCTTGACGTCTCGTCCTTGCTTGCTGTCGTCTCCGTCGGCCTTTCTCACGGTGGACATTTTGACTTTCTGTCCACAAACAGACCTAATAAGTTAAATAAAGGCCCATTCCCTTCAGGTGTGGTGTTTGTATCATAGGTGCTGGTTCAGTGTCGCTGCTTCGTAGCTCACAGAGAGGACTCATCCATCCATCCATTATCTATACCGCCTATCCCTTTCGGGGTTGCGGGGGGCTGGAGCCTATCCCAGCTACAATGGGCGAGAGGCGGGGTACACCCTGAACCGGTCGCCAGCCGATTGCAGGGCCACATGCAAGGACAAACAACCATTCACACTCACACTCACACCTACGGACAATTTAGAGTCATCAATTAACCTAATGAGCATGTTTTTGGTCTGTGGGAGGAAGCCGGAGTACGAGAGGACTCATCATTCATGTCATTAGTTTGCACGGACAGACGCGTTGAAAATACCCACCTGCACCCCGTGAAGCAGCACAGTGTTCCTCGCTCTCTTGACGGAGACCAGGCCCGCTGAGGCGGCTCGTGCCGTCAGCATGATCTTACAGTAGGTGTAGAGCAGCGTCAGAGCCACGAAGGACAGGTACACCCCATCAAACACGCAGTTCTTGTAGTAGATGGACCGGTGGCGAAAGAGAAGCGGGTGGTCGCAAAAAATGGTGGAGTGGAAGAAACTCATAGGCTCGTTGATGACGGTGATGAGGAGGTCGGAGACGGGCGGGGTGGTGGTGAGGATGAGGATGACGCAGATGAGGAGGAGGGTGCGAGGGACGGTGCACATCTGGCTGTAGTGCAACGGGAAGCAGATGGCGATGTAGCGCTCCACCGCCATGCCGGCCAGGATGAGAGGGGTGGAGCGGGTGGTGAGGACCGCCGTCATGATCTGAGGGAAACACAGTGGTGGTGGTGTGGAAGTCAGAGGATGAGGGAAGAGGAGGAGGAAAGATGAAGATCCTGGCTGTCTCTCATGGAATGACACTGGCTTTGTTAGTGAGAGCTGTTGATTCATTACAAACTCTCCTTTGTGAACACATGATTGGATGAAGGATGGTCCTGCATGGACTCAGGGACACCGTGAGACACAGTTCATCTGAAAATGATTGAATTCTGTTCTTATTTACATTTTCCACAACATCCCGACTTCTTTGGAATCGGGGTCGTACAGTTCCGCTTTTTATTACTGGGGGTCAAATTTGTGACTCCCTCGCTGTTTTCGTGTCTGAGCTGGATTCAAAGCAGCCTGAACGAGTCTCACAGCTTGTGAGAGAGCAGCACTGTTATTTTCTCTGCTCCTTCTGTCAGATGCTGTGAAGTCACATGACCGTCCAGGATAGTTGGAAGCAGGAAGTGATTACTCCACTTCTTCCTCTCTTGTCTTGATGTCCTATAATTTAAAACTTTTAGTCTGAGGACTCTGGACCATGAAGTTTCATCGCTTCATAATGTTCATAAATTTCACAGAATCAGCTTTTCCCAAATCTAGAAATGTGGCTCCTGTTCACACATGACATGAAGGCGTAAAGCTGACGGAGTGACGACTAACCAGAAAGCAGCAGACAGAGGCGTGGATCTTCCTGAAGATGTAGCTGACCACGTAGAGAGCTGTGACGAGGCTGAGCTGCAGAGCATCGTTGACCACCATGGAGATGAACATGATGTATCGGGGGTTCTCATAGAAGAGACTGTGGTCAAGGACAAACAGCTGAGAGGGACTGAGAGCGAGTGAGCGCTCTGTGATTAAAGTGGGGCTGCAGCGATGATGGTTCTCATTATGAATTGATCATGTTACTTTCTGGATGAATCGATTTGTTATTTGCTGTGTAAACCAAACGTTGTCAGTTTATATCATAAAGAGCTCATCATGCCACAAACCCTCAGAAGGTGGAGCTCAAGGGTCTGTGTGTCAGAGATACGGAAACAAATAATCTGTAAATGCATTTCTAGGCGTTTGGCTGAGGTGGTGCTGTTAACTGTGTGTCCATGGTTGGAATTATGTTAAACATCACATGACATCACACACTTTGACAGCGAGTTCGTGTTTCTGCAGGTGTTTGACAGTGGCTGTGTCTACCTGTGCTGAAGGAAGGTGTGCACCATGCTGCCGTTGATGATGCTGAGGGCCAGCCACACCAGCATGGCCACAATGTTCTTGGTGAGAGCATTAGAGAAGCTGTCTTTATGCACGGCCACAGCGCCCCCTGTCAGTGTGGAGCTGGTGTTGCTTGTCAGCAGGTCCAGAGGGCTGGAGGAGGTGGAGTTGAGCACCTCCAACATTTTCTCAGCACAATCTGAAGGAACTCACACACACGAAATCTTTTCATCATGTGTTACTTGAGGGATGCACTCTCCGCCTGCTTTGGTTTTAATTTCATGTTCAGTACAAATAACAATGGAAGATGCTCCCCAAACGTTTCCACACAACGTTTCCTGTAGTTTTCTTACAGAAACATACATGAACACTGCACATGTACGACAACTCGTATCCTGAGCAACACACATACAGATATGCAGTATGAGGAGCACATATGAGTCCACAGAGTGCACGAAACCCTGAAACTGACTCTAGTTAAACACACACAGTGGAGCTATGCAGACAGACTCTACAGTAAGAGTCAAGACGTCCTCACCTGTACACACCTGCAGCCTCAGATATCCTGCTCACGCTTTGTCAGGAGTTCATGGCTCGCTGTGTTTCAACATGAACAGTTGAAATCTGCAGAAGAAGAAAACACTTTTGCTGTGAAGTATAAAGATCTTGTGGCACCAAGAACCTTTTTAGATTTTAGGTTTTTCTCTGACGAAGACTCGCACCAAACACAGAATCTGGATGCTGATTTCCCACATTTACAGCTTTTATTTGAACAAATTACACAGTCGGAGTAAAATAATGTGTTTAATTCATTATTCTAAAAATATCTGACAAAATCTAATCATTAAGCAAACTGTTAGAAATATTGTACTACAATTCCTTTTACAGCTTTTAATAATAATAATAATACAATTCATTATTATAAAAAAATAACATCTATACATTAACAATATACTGTTAAAAATACTGTAATACAATTCCTTTTACAGGTTATAATAATAATAATAATACAATTCATTATTATAAAAAAATAACATCTATACATTAACAATATACTGTTAAAAATGCTGTAATACAATTCCTTTTACACAACAGTATAAATGTATTTTAATACTTAACCTTGTACAAACTTTCAGACTTACTTCATTCATGAATATTGACCCTGCAGTCTGTAATGAAAATGAAAAATGTGTTAGACCAGAAAAAAACTCATTATATTGAAATAATGAAATCTAAATAACATCAACAGTCAGAAAACTTTCTAAAAGTGTCCAACATGGAAACATTTCAAAAACGCATTTTCTAAACACACAAAGGGGAAACAGGGGGTGTGTGTGTGTGTGTGTGTGTGTGTGTGTGTGTGTGTGTGTGTGTGTGTGTGTGTGTGTGTGTGTGTGTGTGTGTGTGTGTGTGTGTGTGTGTGTGTGTGTGTGTGTGTGTGTGTGTGTGTGTGTGTGTGTGTGTGTGTGTGTGTGTGTGTGTGTGTGTGGATCAGGGTGAGGCTCATGCAGTCAGGCAGTGATATGACTCGTTAGCTAACATGAACGTCAGCTGAAGGATTTATTTTGGATTTGAGTCTGACAGACAGCCAACGTGCCGCGATCGTCAGATTCACTCAAGATTGATTTTGATTTCAAATGTTGACGTGATATTGATGAAATCTGACAGCTCTGATTTGTGGAGAAACCGAGTTTCAGTCATGAACGTTTCAACATCTGAAGGTCGTTCAACTGTCCAACAGACGGGTGGACAAAATCCACCACGTGGAAACAGACTTGAAATTTAATGCAGCCAATCCAGCAACACAAATACTACAACAAAATGACATTTTTCTGTAATGATGCATCACATTTCCTTCTGATTTGTAGCCTTCCGCAGTAAATGACACAGATCAGGACGTTCGTGATCAACTGATGATGATTTAGTTCACATTTAATCATTTCGTTGAACAAGTGAGACGCTGAGACTGTGAAGCTGTTAGAAAATGGTTTGTGCCACCAGGTGGCGTTATTGTGTCTTTTCAATGGAGGTCGGTGTGTGCTGCCTCCAGAGCCAGACTGTGTGATGTCTGTCCTCTACACACTGAGCGTGGACTGAGATTCTCAGCAGTGACAATGAGGACAAAGTGTGACGACCAGAGCTGAACGATAAGCAGTCGAGTCGACGTGTCGGCCGATATGAACTATGAACACGCACCGGTGCACGTTTGTTCAGATCTGATCCGATATGTGAGTTTGGAAGTCAGCTGATACAGAGAACCAATCAGATAGTGTTTAATCAATAAGCTGTGTGCCTCAGTGTGTGGAAGAGGCTTCAGGCTTGACTGAAACATGGATAGAAATTAAGTGAATTGTTATTTATTATTTAAATAATAATGGTGCAGCAGTAACCTGGTAAAGAATTCAACATTAACAGGAATTCAATTCAAGTGTAAACCTTTGAAAAGCAGCAACCAGTTGGTCAGGAATTAAAATTCCAGCATAAAACAACACAGCAGCATCAAACAAAACACAAAAATCTAAAATCACAGTCACAAACTTCATAAATTAAATCAGAATTCACACAAGATGTGAAAAAACAAAACATTCAAAATAAACAGGAGTCAAAAATGTTTGTGAACATCAACAAATGTTTGTAAAAGTAGAACTGAAGTGAGCAGTGTGGCCCCATCATCACTGACCCCCGATGCAGCTGTTTGAGACAGTCCTGGACTGATGTCCATCGTCAGTGTTGGATCCGTGCTTCCCTGATATCACACATATGGATATTAATCGTGTCGGCCGACGAGGAGCAAAGAACTGAAAGAAGTCCTGCTCACTGTGTGTCTTGGTCACTTTCACCAAACTGCAGCTCAAATCTTCCAGTTTAGTTTCTGTCATCTACAGACTCAGTTGGATGAAATGAGATGATTTGGTCTGTTGTCTGTGTTTCGGCTGTCAGCTCAGTTCCCAGGGTGTCATTTTCATACACTTTATTGTGACTCTATTGATGGAACAGTTATATTTTCTTGACAACAGTCTAATGTTAACATTAAAAATCAAAAGGTTTTCTTCATCAGAGAGTGAAGAGCTTCATCGTTTCCTCGTTTTGACCTTTATTTATCCAGAGAAAGCTTCTCTTTTCTAAACATCCAGATCACATTTATCTTGTCGGTCGAGGACTGAAGCTCTTCTCTAACCTTTAGCTCACCGCTGCCTCTTGCATATATATAATCTCTTACATGTCATTGTTGTCCAGGGGGGCCACCGTCGGCAGTTTGGCCCTGCACCTGTTGCTCAGAAGGTGCATCTTGAGGTACTTCCTGAACTTTTTGTCTCTGACGCCGTAGATTATCGGGCTCAGGAACCGAGGCAGGATGTAGACGATCAGGTAGTTTGCGAATCTGATTTCCAGAATTCGGCCGGGGAAGATCAGACGCAGAACGATCTCCACGCTCGGGGAGATGTAGGAGAGCATGCACATGGCCAGCTGGGCCCCGTGGAGCAGGATGGTGTTTCTGGCCCTCTGGGCGGATATCTTCTCTGTGGAGAGGGCCCTCGCTGCAAACAGGATCCTCAGATAGGTGAAGACCAGAGTCAAGAACACACAGGAGAAGTAGATGATATCAAAGACTTGTCTTTTGTACGCCAGGATCGGGTCTTTAAACACGTTCTGGCGCAAGCAGAACACCGAGTCGTGAAAGAAGCTCAGGGACTCGGTTGCCAGAGTCACAAATAGATCTGTAATATCTGGAGCCACACAAATAAACCAGATCAACCCGATGACAACGTAAGTCCTTCTCACTGTGCAGATCTGGGGGTGACGTAAAGGCTTACAAATGGCAATGTAGCGCTCTATGGCCATGCTAGCTAAATTGACCGGGGTGTTTCTGGTGGTGAAGACGGCCACCAGGATGAAGAAGCAGCAGAAGGAGACGTTGATCTTGTAGAAGATGTAGCTGAGGACAAAAAGTGTGATCGTGACGGTCAGCTGGATGGCATCATTGATCACCATGTGGATGAAGAGGATGTAACGAGGGTCTTCGTAGAAAGTCTGGAAGAGAGAGGAGGAGTGAAAAATGTGGTGAGCAGTTTAAGGTGGTTTAAGAGAGGAAAAAGATCTAGAAGATGCTGAAAATTGCTCATTTCTATTTCCAGTTTTCATAAAGGCGTCTGTTTCAGCACAGTGTGAATAAGATGAGTGGCTGCAGGTGTATCTGCTGGGACACCTGGCTGCACGTGTGTCTAAGGCCTGCAGATAATTGAAGTTATGTATTGATTTTACACAAGATTTTACTTGAATATAAAACAGAGAAAAGTGGGAAATCCTCACATTTGAGAAGCTGGAACAAGCAAATATGTGGGATTTATAAATGAGTGAGTGATTGTTTCAGCACACTGTGTGTGTGTGTGTGTGTGTGTGTGTGTGTGTGTGTGTGTGTGTGTGTGTGTGTGTGTGTGTGTGTGTGTGTGTGTGTGTGTGTGTGTGTGTGTGTGTGTGTGTGTGTGTGTGTGTGTGTGTGTGTATATACCTGGTGTTTAAAAAAGGTGGCAACCAAGGTGCCATTGATGTAACTGAGGATGAGCCAGACCAGAACCACAATCAGGTTCTTCACAAATGCTGTGGTGAAGGTATCTCTGACGAGCATGAGCTGATCCAGCAGCAGAGGGCGCCAAAGAGAAAGAAACAGAAATGACTCTGAAATACAGCCAAACACCATCCATCTGAGGTCCATCATGTGTCCGTCAGCCGTGAGCTCGTTTGAAATGCACACTTGAAGAGGTCGAATCAGGAATAATAAGTCGTGTCCACATTCTCTAAGGCCTCAGTGTGAGTCCTCAGACCTTAGAAAGTATTTTGTCAAATGTTGATTAAAATTACACATTCTTTCACACATCAGCTCAAGTTCATTGACAAACACTTGAGTTTGATTTGACTGCAGTCAGAGGTGGAAAGAAAGTCGTGACTGTTCTTAATCTGCAATGAAACATTCAGAAAGACGTTTTCCTTCTCAAGCAAACAACCTTTTATCCATTATCACATTTGTGAGTCAGGAGATAAAACAAATAAGTGACAATAATCTGGAACCGGACACAAAGTGAGTCCTCTCCAAGGCTTAATATTTGGGTAAAAGGTGGCAGAGTAGCTTTAATTCAGTCATGCTGTGAGCTCAATGACTCACGTGAAGAAGCTTTGATTAGACATGGATTCAGTGTTGTATCTGTAAAGTTTAGGAACAGCGAGGATTGATTATTATTTTCATAGTTTATGATGAAAAGATCTTATTTCATGTTAGATGTGAGATGTTTTTGTTATACACATGTGTGTGTGCTGCGTTCGCAGCTCGCAGCAGCACCAAATATAGCAGAAAAACATGAAGAGCACAAGCCAATCAAAAAGAGTCCCACTTTTTCTTTGATGTAAACATTCATTTCCAAGCATGTGGCAGCAAAAAGACAATTTCTTCACCAGACCTGATGAGGGAAAGTCATGTTGGCTGCAGGACCCACTGCTGAGCTCATGCTTCACTGAGACCTGAGAGAGAGAAAGTACACAGTCCAGACAAAATGAAGTGACACAGTATAAAGGAATCACCCTCAAACTTCTGACTGTCGTCAGTTTAAAATCAGTTCAGTCAAAATGTTGTATGAACACAGCACTTTACCATGAATGCACACTTCTTTGACCTCATAGTTGAAGACTTAGAAACGTAAAATAAAAAACTCCATTTAAAATCAGACACTCGAATAAATGAATCAGATTTCACGCTGACATGCTGCTGATTTTATTTCCTTCTTTGCACATCAGACCTGAATCTGCTCTCAAAGGCGAGTTAAAAACATCAAAACATGTCTTAAATCTTTGCTCGGGTTAGATTTTATTTCCCGTTACATTCACGACATGCAGCATTCTGCCATTAATCCCTTTTACCTCAAGCCAAATTGACCCATCATAATGTTTAAACATGTATTAGTGCTGATTATTTCTTTTATATTAACAAATTCATTCATTCAAAATCATAACTTTCTTTATCTCTGCACACCAAACGAATCGCAAATGATCACAATGTTACACAATGTGTCAAACTGACAGCAGAAAAGTGGTTTTAGACTCTGAGGTTTACCTCAAAGTCCTGTAAACACAAATACAGCTGTCTCACCAGCGAAATGCAGGAACATCTACCAATACAAACAAATATAGAAGCGCTTCAGTCACATTTTACAAATGTAAATATATTCCATTTTAGATTTAATTAAACCTTCATTTTAAAAGTCATTGTTTGGTTGGAATAACTGCTAATAAGAAAACAGAATCAGTTTGTAATATTTCTTGACAAAGAATTGAATATCAGAGCCTTCAGTCAGGAGCTGCCTCACCAACACCTCCGTCCTGTTCCACCTACCTGAGTCCAGGTGAGACACACAGGAGGCAGACGGCTCCACGGAGGAGCCTTATAAACACTTTGAAACAGGACTTAATTGATTTTCTTGTCGTCGTCGTCCTCGGTGTTCATCAGAGAGATGAAGGATGTGAAGGTTTTGATGGCAGTTAATGGAGATCATGTGGATGACAGTAAGGTCAAAGCATTGTTTTTGTGATATTGTTGTGTGTGTGTCCACATGCACACACAAACATTATGAGCTATGCTTGTGTAGTAAGTCTTGTTTAGTGTTTCCTATTTTAAAATATATATTTAACATTTTGATTTAGATAAAAAAAGTGTACATAAACATACAGTATGAACTATAACAACCCCAACCACCAAGCGTCTCATTAATCAAAGTTTACAGAGAAGAAAGAAAACCAAATGAAAAATAAAAAAGTAAGAATACATAGAATTACAAAATTAAATACATAGTGCGGTGCTATTAAAATGTATACAAACGACAGAGTGACACTACCCAGAGGACAATAGAGCCAGTGCAGAGCAAGGCATACAAGTATAATTGCAATATGCCCAATAGCAGATTTTTTATGGCATAATAAAGTAATCAATTTTACAAATTAACATAGAGTGCATATGCGAATGCTTACAGGACACGTTAGGAGGCAGTTTCAGGATCAAGGGTCTATTGCAGCTCTGTTTTTTCAAGAAAATGTATGAAAAGGCCCCAGATTTCATAAAATTCACCAAGCCTATGTTTAAGACTATAAGTCAGCTTCTCTAACGCCTGACATGATGATAATTGTTTAAGCCACTGACTCATAGGGGGACATGACATATTTTCCCAATACATGGCAATGAGACATTTTGAGTGGACAAGGCAAAGATTTCATGCGATTTTAAGGAAAGATTTTCATGGTAGAGGCCTAGGATACAGAATTTAGGAGAGATAGGAATAGGTTTGGAGATTATTTGGGAAATTATATGTATTACTTCTTTCCAAAATCTATTCAGCTTTACTGGGGTGATGTCGGTCCTCATTATCCACTTATAATGTATCAATTTGAGTCTAGAGTTAATTGAAAGGCCCTGGGCCTTTGAGCATATCTGACTCCACTCACCGTCCAGCACACATTCTTGTAAATCTTCACTCCATGACCTCCTTTTTGAGTCAGATGACTCTTTAGAATGAGATGAGAATATATTGTAAGTGTAGAGATCTTGCAGGGGTTGCAAATTTGAACTCTGTGCTTCCCCAGATAGGTGCAAGGCAAGACAAAGGTGGGGTGTCACCTACAGCCTTATGAGCTTCGTGACATACTATCCAGGTGTTTCTAACAAATGGATTTAGTGTGATTTTCTTCAAGTTCTTAAAAGAGTCAGAATATAAATATGAATCTAATGCTAGTCCTCTTGTGGACGATTCTTCCATTTTTACCCAAGGTAACTTTGGATGTGATGACAACCATAGATGGGCAGCTCTAAGCTGGGCTGCCCAAAAGTACCATAATAGGTTTGGTACCCTTAGGCCTCCTCTGTCAAATGGTAGGTATAGTAGTGTGAGCCGGAGCAATCTATTATTCTTGGAAAAAGGTCATTGGACACCAAAAAATAATCAATCCGTGAATGGCCTTTGGATACATTCGGACAACAAGAGAATTCTTTGTTATTACGAAACAAATTTATGTGAGCCCCTCCAGGGCTCACATAAATTTAGCTCTTCTATAAAATACTGCAGTGTTTTCCTACTCTGTATATGAGTTGTGTTAGTGCCAGAAGAGCGATTAAGGTAAGGAGAAATTGTGCAGTTGAAATCTCCACCAATTAGTTGTTTGTGTCGTCTAAATACAAACAGTCAAAAAGCGTGTGGAATGATTGAAGTGAGGACAAAAAGAGGCCTGGCAGCACTGTGACATTAAATTGAACTTCAATGAAAGATGAGAAAATCCCTCCCCTGCTGACATCTAGAACTTGACAGCATTCCCTGCTAACCCAATCGGTTGGAAACACAACATAATCCTACAGAGAGGAGCATGGTAACGATATTCAAACACATGTCCATCATCAGCCACCCCAGCCAAACGGCATAAAGAAAAAAACCTCTAGAATACTCAAAGAAAGAAAAGAAAGCATTTAACAGAAGCAATTTCCTCTAGCTGTCTCATTATTTCCATGAGTCTTAAGTAGGGGAAGAAAAAATAAAGGAAGTATTTCCAGTATTATCTTCGTCTTTGGTAGTTCGGTGACCAACATGGTGTTATTCCCTGCAGAGATCGTTCAAGACAGAGAAGGGAAGTTCATATATTCATTATCCTCACCTCTGGGATCTACAGGTGCCTGAGACCCGTAGTGCTGGCCGACGGAGAGATTTCCTGCAAACGCTGCAACATCCTCCAGGATCTGGGATCGACCTGTGTGTGTAACCCAGAGCCACGCTGGGTAAAGGATTCCGTACTGGACGTTAAGGGCTTTAAGCTGCTGCTTCACTACATCGAAACGCTTCCTTTTTACGTGTGTCTCCCTGGCAACATCCTGGAAGAATTTCACCTCATGGTTTTTAAACATCACTTTCCCTTTGGCCCTGGCTGCCCAGGGTACTCTTTCTTTATCTTTAAAGTTGAGGAAATGCATTATTAGCATTCTGGGAACGTTGTGATCTTGGCGCCCTTGTAATCAATTGGGCTCGTTCGATGAAGACTGGGTAAGGGAAGAAGTCAGCCCCAAGTGCCTCAGGAAGCCAACTCTCCAGCAAAGCCGTGGCGTCGCGTCCCTCTGCTCCCCCTGGCAGGTTGATGAGGTGAAGGTTGTTGCACTGACTGCGGTTCTCCTGGTCTTCAGTCTTGGTGGTGAGATAAGCTACCTGCTTCTGGAGTGCGGCGACTAATATTTGCAAAGCAGTAACATTGTCCTCCGTGTCTTCAATATGCTGCTCAGCCTCCACGAATCTGTTGGAAAACTCACTGAAGTCATCTTTAATACCTTGTATGGCTGTTAGGACCCCTGCAAATTTTGCCAAGAACTGGTCTCTCATGTCGGTTATAGCTTTCATGATCATGTCTCCCCCATCAGTGTTAGCATGTCTGGAGGAGCAGCGGCAAGTGGGCCCACGGCGGTGAAATTAACAGGCTGGGTTGTCTCCTTTTTCTGCTTTCTGGTTCCCATTATGAGCGCAGAAGATGTAGCGAATCAAATGAGATATTTTTTAAAACTAATTTTGAGTATTCAGGATATTTACTGCAGGATTAGCTGCTAGCTCAGAGGGAGCGTCCGTTGATGCGTCCGTTCAGCTCGCCGCCATGTTCTGGATTCTACTGTTTCCTTTTAATGACTGATGTGAAGATTTGAAGTATTTGTATACCTTGTCTTACAATTGCAATAAACCAGCCTCTGTTCACAGGAGTTATTGTCATGATATATTTTACACAAAATATTTTACACTAAATCTCATATCTTTGATTTCTTTGTGACTAATCTGTGACTGTTTGAGACAAAAAATGAGAAAATATTCCTTAATTTGAGCCGTAGTGTTGATTGGGATTCATTTGTAGTTCCACCCTCACATTTTAAATACTATCAAGACTGCAACATAAACAAAAGCACAATAATTTTAAGGACAACAATACTTTACATACTGTTGTAGAGATGAATGATCTTTCTGGTCTGCAGATGTCACGTTGCGTACATGCAGTGTTTGCTAGAATGTGGTTGGAAGCTGAGAAACTCTGTAGTTTCATAGCAGGTCTCATGTTTGACATGGTGAAGTTTCTGGGTGGTTTCCCACGCTCACTTTACAAAGCAGGTACCTTCTCACATATCTCCTGAAGGCCTGGTCTCGCAGGCCATAGACAATTGGACTAATGAACCGTGGAAGGATCTGGACAATGACATAGGATGCAAAGCGTACTGCCAGGTACTGCTTGGGGAATAAGTGGAGGAGAGCTTGTTCAAACGTGTGTCTAACGTAAGTCAGCATACATAAGAATAACTGGAAACCATGGAGAAGGATAGTGTTTCTGGCTTTCTTAATATCCATGGTTGCTTCCTTGGCAGTGAACAGAATTCTGAAGTAAGTGTAGAAGAGTGTGAGCCAGACCAGGGCGAGGCAAACGAAGTGTGAGACGTCCCTCTTCTTCAGGCTGTAAGTGCTTCTGAAGACGTAATCTCTGGCACAAAACAACTTGGAGTGAAAAAAGTGCAGCGGCTCTGTGGCCAAGAGGATGAAGAGATCTGGGAGGGCAGAGAACGCGCTGGCAACCCAGATCAAGCCAATCAGGATGTAGGTTTTCCTGACGGTGCAGATCTGTCCATGACGGAGGGGCATGCAGATGGCGATGTAGCACTCGACTGCCATGCCAGCCAGATTTAGTGGGGTGTTAAGGGTGGTGAGGATGGTGATGATGAGCAGGATGAGGCAGAAGGATACGTTGATTGTGTAAAGGGTGTAGCTGATGACGTGGAGAAAAGTTGTCAGGAGCAGCTGCATCATGTCGTTTATCACCAGGTGGATGAACAGAATGTAACGAGGGCTTGAAGTGAAGATCTAAAGGAGGAGAAAAGTCGTACTGGAGATGATTTAGTTAAGAACTTTATAGTTGCTTTCTCCATTTCTTTAACTTTATTTTTAAGCTGTTATTTGTTCCAGTAAAAGAGCAAAAAAATAACATGACAATCAAAGCAGAGCGAGCAGTTGACTATAACCCAAGTACTATATTTAAGTTCATATATTTAAACAGGGCACAATGCATCTTTGACTCCTGTCTGTCTTATCTAATTTCTAATATTTTAACTGATTTGTTAAAACTGTGACAACAATGAACACGAATCTCCAAATTAAACACCTGTTTGTTTAAATCTGAGAGGGAAAGAAGAGGATTTGAAAAGAAAGAAAGATATTTGGCATGTTTAAGTTCTGCTCCTCTGCAGAATCCCAATTCTCTGCTTGCACATATAAACTGTAAAAACACACCTGGTGCTTTCTGAACGTGTGGACCAGAGTGCCATTGATGTAGTTAATGGAGATGCAGAGGGCTGTGACGATCACGTTCTTGGTCACAGCTGTGGTGAAGGTGTCCCGCTGACTCCCAGCTGTAGTTGAGGTTCCATTCACAGATGAAAAATTCATGCCGAAATGGCGAAATCCTGCCTGAAATAAGCATAGATTGTTCTCTAGATTATGGTGTGCCCTCCAAAGTCTCAAGGTTAAAAAGAATTTCACTGTAAAAGATTCAAGAATAAGAAGAGGAAATAAATAGTTAATGATAATATTTGTAATATTTCTTTCTCGACTGTGTTCTGGCTACATCCCAAACTGTTCAGCTTTTTCTGAGACTCTGTAAGCTTGTTCAGAGCAGATGATGCAGCTGGGCCCACTGTTGGCTTTGTCTGAGGGAACAATGGAGCATAACCACGACCGCTTTAGGAAGCCGACTGTCCTGCATATTACAACTTCAATTACAATTTGTCATTTGGCAGACGCTTTCATCCAAAGCAACATTAATACGAGATTTTCATACATCACAAGGAAAGTTCTAGACGGGAGAGAACAACAAGAGTAAGTGCCCTAACGCAACTTTGTGGTCCAACTGGACATAGGTGCTATGAGACAGTGCTACGAGAAAATGCATGGCAGTAACAACAAAGTCTGCTAACAGCCTAGCTCCTAGTGTGAGTCAGAAATAAGGACAGAAAACATTTACTGATCAATTGCCAACTCCTATTATCCACAACCAAGCTTGCTATTCCAGAATACCACAGAAAGTACACTTCATTACACTCACTCCGTTTGTTTCTACAGTGACAGAAGCAGCAGTTCAGGATTACCCGTTGACAATGAACGAACAATACGTGATACATAATACAAATTACATATATTAAGCGGATGTACCAGATCATGATATGCACAAGAACACAGCACTTTGCAGCCCATACAGTATCAACAGTCTGATGCGGTAGAAGCAGCAGTCAGCATGAATAGACAGTACCTGCCCAGCAGAACGTCACATTACACCAGTCTGCTGTGGCTGCTGATGCAGGGAGTTTATGTATTTTCTGATTGAAGACATTTGGGGTAATGTTGAGTCATGGTGTGTGTGTGTGTGTGTAGGCGTGTGTGCGTGCGTGCGTGCGTGTGAGTGAGAGAGAGAGCTCATGTTGGCGTGTGTGTGTTTTAAAGAAGTAGTTTCACATTTTAGGTCATACACTCATTTGCTTTCTTTCCAAGAATGAGATGAGGATTAATGCCTGTGAATATTCTCATTCATCCAGGTCATTGTAAGCTTCAGGGCATTCAATCGATCGCAACTGGACTTTGTCTCATCCGAGCAGGCTTCATCAGTTCATGCGCACCGGACTAGATAGGACAGCTCTAGTCCTGTGCGCTCTAGTTCTGTGCAGACTAGAGCTGTCCTATCTAGTCCGGTGCGCATGAACTGATGAAGCCTGCTCGGATGAGAGGCGAAACGTCTTCCAAGACAAGCTGACAAAGTCCAGTTGTGATCGATCGATGAGGATTAATATCAGTCAGATTGTTGTGTGGATGTGTCTGGCCTGGTTTCAGGATAAAGACCAGAAACAATGCAACAATTAATACAATACAACAACAAACAATACAACAAACTATAAATAATTGGTGGCACGGTGTCTCGGTGGTAACACTGTTGCCTCACAGCTAGAAGGTCCCTGGTTCGAATCCCACCGTGGGTGCTGGGGGGCGTGTCCTTCACCATGCCTTTGCTCGAGGAAAAAGTAACCCCCGTGTTCACCTGGGGTATCCTCCATAAAAATACCCCCATTAAATACATGCAAGAAGAATGGTGACAAACAAGAACTGGGTCCCTGGGCCGGTCGACTGGCAGCCCACCGCCCCTGGTCTGCCGTGGAAGAAGGACTGACCATGGATGGGTCAAAAAGCAGGAAGGAATTTCACAGATGCATGGCGTGTGCAGTTTCCCCCTCAACTCTGCATGTTGTGTGTTAATTGTGACGAATAAAGTAATTCTTCTTCTTCAATACAAAACATCTTCTGACTGTCTTAAAGAGGGAAATATGTCAATCAGCACCTCTGAACTTGACTAATGAAGGTGTTGGCTCTTGGCTGTTGTTTTATCTGTGCACAAACAGGAAATGTGAATGTGCCCGCAGTCACAGCGGCTGTATGCAGCTGCCTGGACTTGTGGCTCTGAGAGACTGCTTTGCAACTACAGACTGAGATGTACTGCAGGCTAGGACAGGTGGGAGTTGAACCTGCGGCCACTGCAGAGGACTTACAGCCTCGATACATGGGGTGCACCGCCTACCAGCTGAGCTATAGGGGCGCCCCCAATCAAGGGCCTTCTAAACCAGAAGAAGAGGGCTTTCAAGAACGGTGGTCAGCAGGAGCTAAAGCACGTGCAGAGGGAACTCAGAGTCCAGCTCAGCGAGGCGAAGGAGCAGTACGGAAGGAAGCTTGAGCAGAAGTTGCAGAACAACAGCATGAGGGAGGTGTGGGATGGGATGAAGATCATCACTGGCTGCAGCTCAACGCGGGGTGCCACCATCAAAGGAGAGGGTACCAGCTGAACAACTTCTTCAACAGGTTTGACCACCCCAACTCATTTGCCCCTCAGAGTAGTACTGCACCCCCCTCCCCACCCTCTGTTCTCTCTCTCCCTGTAGACACCAGCACAGAGGAGACCACCCCTCCACCCAAGATCACAGCAGCCCAGGTGTGTGGAGAGCTAAGGAGGCTTCAACCCAGCAAGGCAGCGGGTCCAGATGGAGTATCCTCCGACTGCTGAAGGCCTGCGCGTTGGAGCTGGGAGACCCCTACAGTGCATCTTCAACCTGAGCCTGGAGAAAGGGAGGGTCCCTCAGCTGTGGAAAACATCCTTCATCATCCCAGTCCAAAAGAGACCAAAACCTGAGGAACTGAATGACTTCAGGCCAGTCGCCCTTACATCACACATGATGAAGACTATGGAGCGGCTGCTGCTACACCACCTGAGGCCACAGGTGCGTCACGCCCTTGACCCTCTGCAGTTTGCTTACCAGGAGAAGGTGGGAGTGGAGGATGCCATTGTCTACTTGCTACACTGATCCCTGTCCCACCTGGACAGGGGCAGTGGCATGGTGAGGAATCTCATTTTTGGACTTCTCCAGTGCCTTCAACACCATTCAGCCTCTGCTCCTCAGAGATAAACTGATAGAGATGCGAGTAGTCTCACACCTGGTGGTCTAGATTACAGACTGACAGATAGACCTTAGTATGTGTGACTGAGGGACTGCAGGTCTGACACTGTGGTTTGCAGCACAGGAGCACCGCAGGAGACCGTGCTCTCTCCAGTCGTGTTCACCCTGTACACATCGGACTTCCAATACAACTCAGAGTTCTGCCATGTGCAAAAGTTTGCAGATGATACTGCTATTGTGGGTTGTCTCAGGAACGGACAGGAGGAGGAGGACAGGACACTGATCCAGGACTTTGTCACATGGTGCAACCACCTGCACCTCAACACCACCAAGACCAGGGAGATGGTGGTGGACTTCAGGAGGCCCAGGCCTCATCCGGAGCCTGTGACCATCAGGGGGGACTGTATGGAGTTTGTACGGACCTACAGATACCTGGGAGTGCAGCTGGATGATAAAATGGACTGGACTGCCAACACAGATGCTCTGTTCAGGAGAGGACAGAGCCGACTGTACTTCTTTAGAAGGCTGGCGTCCTTCAACATCTGCAAAAAGATACTGCAGATGTTCTACCAAACTGTCGTAGCAAGTGCCCTCTTGGCGGGCTCTGTTGTGGGCACAGAGCTGGACAGCCTGACATCTGTGGCAGAGCAACGGGCACTGCGCAGGCTCCTGTCAATCATGGACAATCCACTGCATCCGCTGCACAGCGTCATCTCCAGGCAGAGGACACTGGAGGACACTGACAGACTGAGGAAGTCTGGTTATGCCGATGCCAATAATGGTGTGTCTACATGTTTGTCTTGGTCGGTGTGTTCAAGTGATTCTTGTTTTTCATTTTTGCTCAGGGGCTTTTTGTAACAAAAGAATTCCATTTCCATTTGATAACCGTTGTTCAAACTACTATGGTTAGGGGGTTGGACTTAAGTAAATGAGATGAAGTGAGCAGCACTGTTACCGGGCTCCCCTGGTAGGTGAGAATCTTTCAGGCTGGATTTCTCAAAAAACTAGTTTGAGAAGTGCCACATCTTCCTCAAATGCTTTCAGATTTCCATGTGTTAGACATTATTTGAAAGCTTAGAAACTACACTTTCAGAATCTGTACATAACTCAAAATGCCCCTTGGAGACTTGTTGCTGGTTTTCTCGTGGCTGGTCAAATTTTTACTTTTAATTCTGGTTGGACATTTTTACTCTTTTTTTGACACTCTTTATTTAGCATTTTCAATACAAGAGAGAGAGAAAAAAAAAACAAATTGACAAAAAGCTGCCAAAGAAACAAAACAAAAACACAAACGAAGACATGGGGGCTCCTCACTTGATAATCCTATGTTTAATGTCCAGTGTCTTTACTTGTTAATGTGTAGCGTCCTCAATTGTTTTGATAAAAGCAGTCCATTTCTCCCATTTCCTGGAAAAGGTTGCTGACATTTTTACTTTTAATTCTGTTTGCACCGGGCATCTTCACTTTTAATCCTATCTGCATTGGACATGTGGACATTTTTACATTTTTTACTTTTAACTTTTAATTCTTTGCTGGCTGTGCTTTTAGATTATTTATTGCATGCCTTTTACTTAAAATTTGTGGAATATGCTGAAACTTGTGAATTTCCTTTGGGGATGAATAAAGTATCTACCTACCGACCCACCGATCTACCCACCTACCTACCTACTCACCTACCCACCCACCTACCTACCCATTTACCTACTGTGGCTGGATGCACCCAAATGAGCGCCTGGACATACCTGTTGTAAAACATCTGTCTTCCAGATGGAAGAAAAAAAAATACCATCATATATCGTAAAACTGTTCTAATTTTGAAAAATACCCTGATTTACATGTTTGGTCATACAGCCCAACACTAGTTCTACCTATGAGACACAGGAAATGCAAGGCTATACAGAGCGGTGCAAAGACATTAAAGAGATTAAAATGAGATCTGTTGCCTGGGACGTGTGAGTATGAAAACACATGATGCAGCTTGTCAGTTAAATCCCTGTCAATAGCTGTCATAAAATAAGCTAATGTGTCCATAGAGACCAGGTTATGAGGCTGAGGCTCGTGATAGAATTATTGTTACAAACCATGTAGTTTTGCAAAAACTTAATGCAAAAGTAGTTTAATCAGTAATGTATAACTCCACACGGACACTAATATTGGAAAGTAACTTTTTACATTCAAGTGACAGTAACCAGTCATATATTATATTTTGAAAGTAACTAACGCTGTATATCATCGATCTAACTGAGGTCATTAGGTCGTTCACAGTTGAGAATACTAATACTACTACTATTACTACGACTACTACTACTCTGAATTAAAATCACATCTCTTTAATTCAAACATACATTTAATCAGTCCACATGAAATAAAACAGATTTATGTCTTAAAGATTATGGCAGTATAATATTTTCTTCAGCATTTTATTTTTAATTGGGACATGAGGATAATATTAAAACTTTTTCTCTCATTCCTCTTTACATCTTATTGGGAGGCTGACCGATATTAAATAAATAAATGAAACTAATTGAAATTTAAGTTTAGGTAGGTGAGAGTGAATTTAGCTATAAACTGGACCACTTTTCTCCTGTTCAAAACCCAGGAAGTCAGAAGGATTGTCAGGCCTTCTTTCACGCTCTGAATTCATACTGAAAAAAAAAAAAAAAAAAAAAAAAAAATCAAGATCAAGTGAGTTGAACAGACCATGATGATGGTAAAGGTCAGGCAGGAAGCATTCAAGACTCAAGTAACTGGTTTTGAAATTCTACATTATACTGCAGCTCTGACTGCATTAATATTGTTACTGATATCAGACTGGGGCCTTAACAGCTTGTAACGGTCACCCAGTGATTATACATGAGTCATAAGTCTGACTTATCAACATCATCGCGTTAAGTAATATTGTTTTGTGAGAGTGTCATCAGTGGATGTTTACTGCACACAGATGCCTTTTGAAGTACTTCCTGAAAGTCTTGTCTCGTAACCCATAGATGATAGGACTAATAAAGCGAGGGAGGATTTGGCTTACAATAAAGATAACAAAATTTATGGATGCAATACTCCCTGGGAATAAGAATGAGAGCACTTGAATTAACATCGGTCGCACGTAAGTTATCATACACAACAGCAACTGAAAGCCATGAAGGAGTATTGTGTTTCCTGCCTTTTTAGCATCTGCGTCAGCAGCTTTGGCCACAAACAGAATTCTGATGTAAGTGTAGAGCAGAGTGAGCCAAACCCCCACAAGAAACAATATGTGGGACGCATCCCTCTTCTTTACACTGTAGGTACTCCTAAACACTGTATCCCTGGAGCAGAACACTCTTGAATTTATGAATTCCAGAGGTTCAGTGGCCAAAAGGATAATGACATCTGGAAGGACAGACAATGAACTTACTGTCCAGATCATGCCAATCACAATATATGTTCTTTTGACTGTACAAATGTAGTTGTAGCGGAGGGGAATGCAGACAGCAATGTAGCACTCCACTGCCATGAAAGCTAAGTTCAGAGGGGTGTTTTGTGTGGTGAAGATGGCCGGCAAGATGAGGAGACAGCAGAGGGAGACATAGATGGTGTGGAGGGCGTAAGTGAAGACAAAGAGGGAAATGCTAGTTGTCAGCTGGATCATGTCACTGAACACCAGGTGGATGAAAAGGATAAAGCGAGGGTTCGCCTTGAAGATCTGAAATGACAATAGAATTAAGCAACTATACATTACACATCTCAACCGGGATAGTCCACATTTATCTTAAGCCATTGTGTCAGTTAGATTTACGGACAGAATTATTTATATGATTGGATCAATTTGTTATAACATGGTGTTCATATATTGTTAAAGTGGAATGAACACTTATGTGTTTGTGTTAATAATTCTATATGAATGAGTAAAAATTAATTGCACTGATTTGGGCAACAAATTTATTCTTACAGTCTTTTTTTTAAGCAAGCAACTAGATATGAACTTTGACTGGTGATCATGATCATATTGATTTCGATCTATGCAGTCACTGAAAGAGAATGCTAGATGATACAAAAGACGACTCCACTTTGGTAATGCCCCTTTCTATGCAGTGAGGAAAGGTAGTGAAGGTTCAGGTTTTTCGTTCTCACATAGTCACAGATGTATTCAAGTATTAAATCATTTAGCAAAATGTTTTTTCATATCCAAGTAGACATCAATTTTAAACACATAAACCAGAAGGTAAAAATACATAAAGCAGGTTACAGGAGCAAGAAAATGAAGTGCTGATTCAAAAATATGAAACATATGAACTAGAACAAAAACACAGTTAAATATCTATAAAAAACAATTTTTTGGGAGAAAAGAAATTTAGACCTTTCCAAATTCATACATCATGCTCACTACTATGCCTTTCTTTGCATAACTAATTAACTCATTTGTAGAAACACAGTCATACACACATGATGCTTGTTGAATGTATGGACCATTGTGGCATTGATGTAGTTGATGGTGATGCCGAGGACAATAATGGTCACATTCTTGCCAACAGCCAAAACAAATGCATCCCGGTAACTCACAGCTACCGTTACATTGCTGTCCCCCGGTGTTAAATTCATTTCAGCACCTGATGAACTTGTTTCAAAAGCAAAAGAAATGCGAAATATATTTCATTTACAAAGAATAATTGTCACAATTTTACATAGTTATGTATTGAGACTTTTGTCATGAAATGAAGAAAGCAGTTCAGTACTGACCTCAGAGAGTCTTCAGATCTTGACAGTGATCCGCCTTAACATGATCGTGCTGTCGCAACAGAAGATTTTTTATACAGCAGGTTCATTGAGTGTGTGTACATGCTTTTGACCTGAGACACACCCACACAGCAGCCTGTGTAATGTAGTACGTGTATTTTCAGTATAGTTTCTATGGTGGCTGAGAGGGCTCAGTGCACTGCAACTGAAGAAAACAAACAGAAACCAACTGGAAAAAAACACAGAAATATGATACAAATACACAAAGTGTTTCCAGAGGACACGCAAACATCCTGAACAGTTTTGACATGCTTGTTGTTGCCACCAAACAAAAGAAGGGTCCATGCATCAGCTGTTCATTGTTTTTCTGTTTTCCGCTGTTTCTCCGCTTTGTACATGCACAGTCTGATCTGCAGCGTGCACTGACCACTCTGGAGCTTCTAAAGGATTTTTGAAATTGAAAATGAAGGAAAATGTCAAGGAATTTGAAAAAAATATGTTAGAAAGCTGCAGTTAAAGAGATAATAACCATGTTCATCGGTGATGACAGAAGGACTGTGGCCTGTTGTGAAAGTTTGACCCAGTCCATGTAAAGGGCAACGGAAGGACAACGTAAATAAAAAAAAATCTCCTTCTCCAGTACCTATGGAACGTCCATCACTGGTTTCAAGTCTGTTTGCTCATTACAGCTTTGCGAACAATTCCTACATAAAACAGCAACTTCTGGATTTAAGATATTGATGCACAAGCATTGTATTCGATAAACTTCAGGTCCCAGACATCACCAGGACAGTGAGACTGAGCAACTTCGCTACGCCGACTGGAAGTGACTGTCGGCTGCGTCCAGAGCGACAACAAAGGAGAGGGAAGCGCAGAGGTCTACAGACTAAGCTACGGCTAACACCGCACCGGCTGCCGCTACCAACCATCTTCCACGCCAATGTTCTGTCTTTGGCGAACAAAATGGATGTGCTACAACTTCGGATCACATCACAGAGGATGTTTATAGACTGCAACGTCATGATTTTCAGTGAAACGTGGCTTAACAACAGCATCCCAGACAAAATCCTGCACGGATGCTGCGGCTTCAGACAGAACAGCAGAGCAATCCGGTAAGACCAGGGGTGGAGGACTGTGTATTACTCTGTTATCACTGGAAGCCACTGTTCTGCTAGTCTGGAATATCTGATGATCAAGTGCAGGCCTTTTTATCTGCCTAGAGAGTTCACATCCACTGTGATAACTGCAGCTTATATACCACTGGATGCTAATGCTAAACTAGCAACGAAAGAACTGCATGCTGCTATCCTCAAACAACAAAATGCACACCTGATGGAGCCTTTATTGTTGCTGGAGACTTCAACCACTCCAACCTGAGGACCGTTCCCCCCAAATTTCACCAGAATGTCTCCTGCTCCACCATTCCTGAGTCTTACAAAGCCACCCCCCTCCCCCACCTGGGACAGTCTGATCACCTCTCACTGTTCTTACTCCCCAAATACACACCACTCATCAAACATGTGAAGCCATCAGTGAGGACTGCTAAAGTATGGCCAGAGGGAGCAGACGCCACACTCCAGCACCAGTTCAAACACACAGCCTGGAGTATGTTCGCCACCTGGGCCACACTGGACTCAGGATCCATTGACTTGACCTCAGATGCCTCCTCCCTTCTGGACTACAATAACACGTGTTGACGTCACCACCCACAAACAGATAAAAACTTTCCCCAACTAGAAGCCTTGGATGAACAGTAAGGTCCGCCTCCCACTAAAGGAACGTGACCTGAGCCTACTGCTCATCCAGAACTAACCTGAAGAGGGGCATCAGGGATGCTAAACATGCTCACAAGCTACGGATTGAGGAGCACTTCCACAACAACACCGAACCCCGCCACATGTGGCAGGGCATCCAGGCCATCACAGACTGACATCATCAGCCAAAAACGACAGCCCCACCGATGAGCAATACCTCCCTCCCTGATGAGTTCAACAACTTCTTTGCTCACTTTGACAGGGACAACAAACATCGAGCCATCAAAACTGCTCCCCCCCCAGATGAACAGCCCCTCACGCTCTCCACCTACGACGTGCATTCTGCACTCAGCAGGGTGAATGTCTGTAATGTTATTGGCCCTGATGCCATACCTAGCTGCATGCTCAAGGCCTGTGCAGAATGGCTGGCATGTTCACTGACATCCTCAACCTGTCACTGGCTGAGGCAGCAGTCCCCACGTGCCTCAAGACCACCACCATCATGCCGGTACCGAAGCAGTTAGCTGCAGTGGGCCTAAATGACTCCGCCCCATCGCACTCACCCCCATCATCACCAAGTGCTTCGAGAGACTGGTCCTGGCCCACCTCAAATGCTGTCTTCCCCCCACACTGGACCCCAACAGATGCACCTGGACAACAAGGCCTACGAGAGGATGCTGTTCATCGACTTCAGCTCAGCATTCAACACAGTCATCCCCTCCGAGCTGGTCAACAAACTTAATGACCTCAGCATCAGCACCTCCCTCTGCAACTGGACCCTGGACTTCCCTACCAACATACCCCAGTCTGTCAGGTTAGACAACCACACCTCCGCCACCCTGACCCTGAACACTTGTGTCCCACAGGGCTGTGTACTGAGCCCTCTCCTCTACTCCCTCTTCACCCAAGACTGCGTGCCTGTACATGGCTCCAACTCCATCATCAACACCATGGTTATAGGCCCGATCACTAACAACTACGTGTCAGCCTACAGGGATGAGATTCAGCAGCTGGTGATGTGGTGCGTCGACAACAACCTGACCCTCAACACCAAGAAGACCAAGGAGGTCATTGTGGACTACAGGAAAACCAAAGGCTGCAGTCACACCCCCATTCACATTGACGGGGATGAGGCTGAACGTGTCTCCAGCTTCAAGTTCCTGGGCATCCACATCTCTGAGGACCTCTCCTGGACCCTCAACTCCTCCACCACAATAAAGAAAGCTCAACAGCGCCTCTACTTCCTGAGGAGACTGAGGAAAGTTAACCTGGCTCTTCGGATCCTGGTCAACTTTTACCGCTGCACCATTGAGAGCATCCTGACCAACTGCATCTCAGTATGGTACAGCAGCTGCCATGGAGGACCTCCAGTGCAAGTGGTGTCTAAGGGCACGCAGCATCAGCAGTGACAGCTCCCATCCCAATCATGGACTGTTTACCCCCCTACCATCTGGTAGGAGGTTCAGGAGTCTCTGTTCCCGCACCAGCAGGCACGGGAACAGTTTCTTCCCCAGAGCTGTCACCCTGCTGAACTCTGTCCACCAGCATTTGGTTGCTGATGATTTTGGAAATAACCGAAGACTTAATTGCGTAAAATGACATCATTATAACGCAACAGTTTAAAGTACGAGTAGTTGTTGAGACTGAAGCCTCAGTTTGATAGACAACTAAATGAAAATACATAACCTCAAAGAAAACTTCGGGCAGAGAGACGGCTGCATCAGAGTCAAAGGAGCGTGTTTGAAAATATATTAATTAATTCTATCGGTTATCGGTGGAAAAAACGGCCAATGCTGATCATTGAAAAAATGCTGAATATCGGCCGATATTATCGGTTAGGCCGATAATTGGTCGATCCCTAGTGTGTACAGCATATTTCAAAAGGAGACTGTCACACTCTCCCAAAAAACAACAGATCATTTGCATGAAAGTGAAAATCTTACTTACTTTTCCAAATTCATCATGTTATTTACCACATTCACAGTAAGCTTGATAAATGCTGGATGCATAAATGTGAATGTAATGTTATT
This sequence comes from Chaetodon trifascialis, assembly GCF_039877785.1. NCBI lineage: Eukaryota > Metazoa > Chordata > Actinopteri > Chaetodontiformes > Chaetodontidae > Chaetodon > Chaetodon trifascialis. Next base: position 2,210,716 of record NC_092058.1, on the reverse strand, counting down.
TTTTCATGTTATTATTATTTTTATTTTTAATACAGAAATGGCAGCATGTTTAGGTTTTTTTCTTTTCAGTCTTCCACTTCATAAAACACGTGGTTTTCCATGTTGTTGTTGATTTGGATTAGAGATCAACTAGAGTTTAAAAGGATTGCAATACTGTGAACACCATCTTAATAAAATACTGCAGTAACACAGTGTGATAGCATCAAAGAGTTTAAGAGTTTCCTACCTCAGATAGTACACTTCCATCACCGCTTGACATTCACATGAGTCTGAAATGAGTTTCATGGATTATATATCCATATCCTGTGACGCTCTAGTGAACTCTATGCCCAAGATAGTTAAGGCACTTCTGGAAAATAATGGTGGCCACACAAAATACTTTGGGCACAATTTGGCCATTTTCACTTAGGAGTACTCACTTTTGTTGCCAGCGGTTTAGACATTAATGCCTGTGTGTTGAGTTATTTTGAGGGCACAGCAAATTTACACTGCTGTACAAGCTGTATACTGACTACTTTATATTGTATCTTACATTATAAGTGGCATATCTTCAGTGTTGTCCATGAAAAGATATAATAAAATATTTACAAAATTGTGAGGGGGGTACTTACTTTTGTGAGATAATGTATCTCTCATAAGTCGTGTGTGTTGTAGGTGTGTTTTACATATTGATTATTAAATATAGTTTTAATTTCCACAGGTGATAATAAGAGATCTGGATGATTAATCTCCGTCCATCCATCCATTATCTATACCACCTATCCCTTTCGGGGTTGCGGGGGGCTGGAGCCTATCCCAGCTGCAATGGGCGAGAGGCGGGGTACACCCTGAACCGGTCGCCAGCCGATTGCAGGGCCACATGCAAGGACAAAGAAACATTCACACTCACACCTACGGACAATTTAGAGACATCAATTAACCTAATGAATTGGTCTGTGGGAGGAAGCCGGAGTACCTGGAGAGAATCCATGCATGCACGGGAAGAACATGCAAACTTCACACAGAAAGGCCCCGCCTGACCCGGGGATCGAACCGGCAACCTTCTTGCTGTGAGGCACGCGCACTACCTGCTGCGCCACCGTGCAGCCATGATTAATCTCTCCAACAAAATATGTGTCAAACAGCAGATAATATGTTAATTAAGAAACATTTAATATCCACTTTTTAATGTAATTGGGGCTCAAACTAACAATTATTTTTCATTAACATCATATGCATTTTTAGTGATATATAAAAAAGCAGCAAAGCCTCCCAATTCATCAGTGAAAACTGGACTTATTTGCATTTCATGAATAAAAAACAAGGAATTATTCTAATCTATTCTATTGTATTATTCCAAACTTGTTGATATCTTTGTGTTTTGCACGTTGGAGTAACCAACACTGAATGAACACTAAACCCAACGACTTGAATCTGAGTGTGATGTGCTGCTTCGAATATGCAGATATATGAGTTTGGAATTCCACAAAGGTGTCACAGCTGTGTGTTTGAACTTTACACTGTCTGCATGAAGCTGAGTGAAGCCAGGGGTTGTGCAAAGCTTTCCTTTTTGTTTCCTTTTATTGGAATTGCTTTTAAGTCAAGTTTTTGAATGGTTGCTTACAGTATGGCGTACACAACAGATACCTTTTCAGGTACTTCCTGAAAGTATTGTCTCGTAAGCCATAGATGATTGGACTAATGGATCGTGGCAGAATCTGTACAATAATATAGGAAGCAAAGAGTGAGTCTGTATAGTTCTCAGGGAACCATTGCTTTAGAACATTTAATAACTGGGGGGCTGCATATGTTGCCATGCACAACAGCAGCTGAAATCCATGGAGGAGGATTGTGTTTCTGGCTTTCTTAACATCTTTGCTAGCTGTTTTTGCAGTGAGGAGGATCTTAAAGTAAATGTAAAAGAGAGTGATCCAAACTATAACCAGAAACACTGAATATGTGATATCTCTCTTCTTGATGATGAGGGGATTTGGGAAGACAGTTTGCCTGAGGCAGAACACTTGAGAATGAAAGAAGTCCAGAGGCTGTGTGGCCAAAGTGATGAAGAGATCAGAAAGAACAGAAGACATGCTTGTTGTCCAGATTAAACCAATCAGCATTAAAGTTCTCTTGATGGTACAGATCTGCACATGGCGAAGGGGGAAGCAGATGGCGATGTAGCACTCCACCGCCATGCAAGCCAGGTTCAGAGGAGTGTTTTCAGTGGTGAAAAGAGCGAGCAGGATGAAGGTGCAACAGATGGAGACATTTATTTTGTAGATGGTGTAGCTGAGGACAAACATGATGACGGTCAGCATCACTTGGATCATGTCGTTGACCACCAAGTGAAAAAACAGGATGTAGCGAGGATTCATGTAGAAGATCTGGAGGGTGGAGGTGATGCACATACAAGGGGAGGAAAGGTTTAACAAAAGAGGAGAGATTCTTTCTGTTTTGACATTAACAAACATTAAACTGATGTTTGTGGTAACTTTGTCTCCATTTGCAGTTGTCATCTAAATGTGGATGATGACATTTGATCCACAGGCCTTTGCATTTACACCTTGTCTGAAGCCTTTTGTTATTTTGATTGCTGCTGGATCTCAATATGCAAATTAGCACGACTGGCAGACTTTTCAGCGACATGGTGCTTCCAGATCAACAAAAGAAATGCCATTGATGGATGTCATTCATTTTCAAATCACTTTTTTTGTGGAACGATCTGCCAGCTACTGCTACTGTGTGTGTGTAGCTGTTGGCATGCTCGTTTGAGCTACCAGGAAGAGATGAAGTCAGGTGACCTTTCAGTGTCTGCTGTTGATGCCGTCTGGCTGATCTAATCAGGTTCTGTTCCCAGTACATTGTGCATGCATTTCCACCTGCATCAGGACCCCATCCTGATCCATATGGGATATCAAGACACAGATCAATTGTGAAGGCCATTGCCTGTACATTAGATTTGATTGTAGAAAGTGTGTTGTCACCACTACAAAGAACAAAGCCTCTGTCTACTGTGATGTTTTAACGACTGCAGCCCCACCTCACCCTGATCTTGTCTGTGTTTGGGAAAGGGCTGAAAATTGCTGGTTCTGACAGTCATTTGTCTTTCATCCACACACTTCCTGGTTTCACAAGCAGACCATGAGGGGGTGATGCCACAAATTCTACATCAGCATTTTTGTATGTCTGTGGTTCCTGTATAGCTGGTGATGATGTAAATGTGAATTTCTACCAAGTATCGAAAATAAATTGCTTTTTACTGGTAACATGACACTAAAGGAGTATCAGACCTGGTGTTTGCTGAAGGTGTGAATGAGGCCTGCATTGATGTAGTTGATGGAGATCCCGAGAACCACGACAACAACATTCTTGGTCACAGCTTTCAAGAAGGAATCTTGATACCGACCAACCACTGTCACATTGGCAGATGACACATTCATCTTTTTAAAGCCAAAGTGTCACCTAACAGAACAGAAGACATAATGTTACACAGATAATACTCAATACATTCAACGTCTACAATAATTATAGAATACAACCATATTGGATTGAATATAAGACGACACTGATTATAGGACAATTTAACAGCACCTCTTTTAAAATAAGTACTGTTGAAGATTAGAGGTTGAACAGGACACAGTTGTCCAATATCACTACTCAGACGTATTTAAAATGTTTGAAAAGTAAAACAAAATACTTCACAACAAAAATATATCTGAAAATAATATTTTCCAATTTGAGTTAGTTCCATCACTTTTAATATAGCCTGCTGGTATTTCTAATTCTGTTTACCACCATCAAACCTCTTTTTTAAATTTATTTTTCGTGTTCTGGATCTACAAAGCAGACTAACTTATCTGAATTTGTGTCACTGAGGCTTTTAGAGTGAATCTAAGGCATGTTCTGTTTAAGCTGGCTGATAATAATTTCCACAAATATCTTCAAATATCACAAATAGCCCATCTGCTGTCAGTGCGATATTTTGCTGTGAAGAGTTACAATTTGTGAAGATTAATTTTGCTTCGAGATATTCGATGATAACCACAGGAGAGAATGAACTCGCCTCAGACAGAAGATCAGAGGATCAATCTGAAAATATAAAGAAAAACAATATTTTACTTCCTAGAATTGACATGAATGCATTGAGATTTATGGGAAAAGACGCTAATCACTCAGATGATCAGTTTGTTAAAGTTTTCTCAAATACTTTTACAAAGCATCCTCAGTAGCTTTAAAAATTCACATTTCCATTGTAAAATAAACCCAAAAATCTTATTGTCATCCATCAGTTAGAACAGTGTTTAAGAAACATGAATGAGAGAGTTGAAAATATAAAATGTTCTGCAACATGAAAAAGAAACACACCTGTGTGCACGTAAACCAAACACTTGATGTCTTTGCATTCTGTGCACGATCTACAAACCTGTTGACTACTGAGTGATTTACAGTATCTGTTGTAAAGTCGACAGCCATGATAAAGTAACATGAGTTAACAGATTAAAACATGTCATTCTCAAAGTTTCTAATAATGCGTGTGACATTTTTAGAGGTGTGACTGCAGAGTACAGGAGGTGGTGCTTACCTGAGTTAATGCATTTACACAACGAAGGCAGAATCATGGCTCCACTTATTCTCTGACTTTATATCTGTTTCACACACGTCCCAGGATTCAGGGGTGTGTGTTTGCATTATAACGTATGAACATGCCGGCTGGGGAGCACTGACTGACTACGTCATGATTGACTGAAGAATATCTGCATCCTCATCCACTTGATTTATTTGATATTGTAGAATTAAGTGTATAGTCATGAAAATTAATGGAAGATTATTTTAAAACCAAAGCTAAAACGACACACCTGAATTTCTTGTTTCAAAAAGTAATTCTAATCAAAGTTAAGTTCTAACACAGAACAGAACAGGGCCAGCGTCAGTTGAACTGAAGTTATGAAGAAGCAATAGCAGACAGTTGTTATTTAGAACACTAGATAATTGAAGCTGAAGCTGCAAAAACACTACAATCTTATGGCCTTTTTCAGCGGTGACAAGCATGCCCAGTTTCCCAGTTACACCACTGAAAATGCCCGAATAATGCACTTTCCTGCAGTTATACACATACTATAATGAGATAATAGTTTATTTAGCTAACGATGGCTAACATTATGTTATTGAGTAACGTTATGCAACTAGAACTTATTTCAGCTCCCAAATTGCAAACGTAACGTCACTCGCTCATTTGACTTGGTGTTTTTTCACATGCTAACATGCTAGCAGGTTGCTGATGGTCATATTCAAATTAACTAATGTTGAGTCACAAAGTTAACTTAAGTTCCAGAATGTATACACATTCATTTATTGATCAATGATTTAGCAAACTGACGAGCAAGTAAAATGATGACTGTAACGTTATTTCTTGCATGTCACTTACCAGAGCCGGTCATGGTCTCAACCTAAGACTGTTACTAGTGATGTTAGTAAGTGTCTCCTGAAGCTGCCTCTGATGGTTTCTTGAAGAGCAGTGCAGGATGTTGTTGTCAAAGACTTGAAATGTAATGGAACTGCATCTGCGGCCTGTGTTCATACCTGGACTGCACAGATGATGTACAGTTGTCAGAGTTATAGCTGTTGTACACATTCATTGATTGTAATAATTGGTTATGAAGTAGCCTAGGTTTGAGTGACTGGTTCCCTGCTGTCATGCGTTGTGAATATACAGGAAGAAATAATTTAAAGCAAGTAAAGGCTTTCCAAAGCTGGTTTACTGTAATAGATGAAGCATAATTGTGTGGTGAGCAAATGTTTGTGTTCAAGTTTGTGATATTCTAAATGTTGAGACCAAGATTTTTCAGTTTACCGGAAATGTGTAGCAGTCCCAAATATCTTTTATCAGTCAGCTTGATAACCAGTAATAATCATTGGTATCAACTAGGGCTGTGTATTTCCAAGAATCTATCGATACGATATTTATCACAATACAGGGGCCACGATTCATATTGCAATATATTGCGATTTTTAAAAATCTAATTTTAGGATATCTTATGCAAAAAAAAAACCCATCACCACATGCATGAATCTTTTAAAAAAAAAATTATGAAATTGGAATAGTGCATTACCATCATACATGGCTGTAACATCAACCCTAACATTTTATCAGATGCACTACTTTTTGTGCAGTCTGAGCAAAAGAATTAACATTTGCCTGAACATTTACCTTATCAGGTAATTAAGATTGTATACTAGTCCTTGTAACATCCATCAATATAACACTATTAACAGCAAATGAGGTAATATCTGCTTATATTAGTAAGAAATAATGCTTGCTGGATTCCTTTAGAATACAATAAACAAATGTAAACAAAAAGATCATATGATTATTTTAATTAGGATTTCACATGTTATTCCACTCAGTATGTATATCAGTGCTTATTTTTAATGTCAAAATAAAAGTGCTTGCAGGATTCCTGAAGAAAACAAATGTAAACAAAATCATCAGGTCCTCTTAACCTGGATTTCACGCTACTCCAGTCTGTGTCTATGTCAGTGCTTATTTTGTAATGTCAAATAAAAGTGCTTGCAGGATTTCAGAAGAAAAAATTATACAAATGTTAACACAATCATCAGGTCCTATTAACCTGGATATCACTTCATTCAAGTTTGTATGTATGCCTGTGCTTATTTTTTAATGTCAAGGTTTTTGTGGAGGAAGGCGAGCTGGTCAACATGTTCAGCTTTCAGGGCGTTTCTCTGTGCATTTACTATGTCTCCTGTGGAAGAGAAAACTCTCTCCGCTGAGACGCTTGTGCCAGGAATGCACAGAAAACACTTTGCTGCTCTGGATAGCTGAGGGTACTCTTGTTCGTGTTCTTTCCACCAAATGAGAGGATTTTCTGGGAGTGGCAGAGGTGGTTCTCCACTAAACCTCTTAACCTCAGCTGCAGCAGCATCATGTGCAGACTTTGGTGTAGCACTGTCTTTGGCAGAGGCAAACGTAGCTCCAAGCAAGTCAGCCAATGCACATGAGCTCCTTGATCTCTTCATGGGAGGCAGGGGTGGGATCAAACTCCTCTGACTGGTCCTCTGGCTGGTCAGTCTTCTCCACCAGAGTGTCTGCTGCCTCTCGCTGAAAAACATCACAGCAACAAACAAAACAAGTATTAATTTTACAGTACGTTTAGATTAACTACCACAACATAATCTGAGCCCAAATTCACCCTGCACATTTCTATTTTTATACACAAATATACAAGTGTTAAAACAAAATCTTTCATTTGTATTTATTTACCCAAATACAGTAGTAACCATTAATGCAGTTAATAAAAACAAATTCCCTATTATTTTTTAAAATTTATTTACTTACATTCTGTTGCTTCTGTATGGTAGCCACCACAGCATCAGTCACTTTGGAGTAGGTCTCTTTGGCCTCTGCATCAGAGAGAAAGGGTAGGTCCTTAAACCTAGGATCAAGAGCTGATGCCATGAGCAGTGTCTCCCTCTCATTGGCATATCTCTTCCCCAGATCTTGTGCTATCGCAGCCTTAATGTCCTTCACTGTCTGTGAATCATCCAGGCTGGTTTCTGTGGCCATGACAAGCTTGGCATGAAGAGGTGCAATGATGGAAAGAGTGGGTATGCTGTCCTCTGACATCACTAAAGTGGCATCCTTCATCGGCTTGAGTGCCTTGAGCACTTCCTCTGGACATGTGATATCAGTATCACTCAGTGTGATGAGGTCCTTTTCATTCCTTCTGACTTCTGGTGAAAGGAGTGCTGCATGGATGGCTGGTTGTTGTTCAATGACTCTGTCTATCATGTCATAAGAACTGTTCCATCTTGTGACGGTGTCTGTTATCAGTCTGTGTTTTGGAAGCTGCAGCGGGTCTTGTTTGTGTTTTAGCTGGTCGCTTGCTACGTCTGAAAAAGGTTGTGACACGCCTGATCCTGCCGAGTAGTTGAGCCACTGTTGGTAGTTTCAGTGCTTTCTGTGAGGCGAGATTGAGGATGTGTGCAACACATCAGACATGGGTCATGTCTGCAAGTCCAGCCGCTACAGTCATATCTCTCGGCTGAGCTAAGAGAGTCCACCACCTTTGTTTTCACCTCATTGTACAACCTGGGAACAGAAATGTCAATAATGTGTTGTCTGGAGGGTATGGTGTAACGAGCCTCCAATGTGTTTACCATACTACGGAAACCTGCATTCTCCACAACAATGAGCAGGCACATGTCTTTGCAAATAAAATTAAGTACTGACCGAGTTATTTTGGTTGCACGAGTTGAGGTTGGCGGTAAATATGATTGAACTTGGTTGAGAGTGAGCTGAGAGGGAGCCACTTTTAACGTTACCGCTTGCTGCTCCGTTAGCTGCACATCAGAGTGGTGTCTTGCCATGTGTGATCGCAGGTTCGTGGTGTTGAATGAGTATTTGACTATCACATGGCATATTTTGCAAATGGCATGGCTCTTATCCAACTCTGTAGTCCCTTCTTTGTTGTGCAATCCAAAATGCGCCCACACTTCAGCTTTGTAGGCTGCAGGAGCTGGTCTAACCGTCTCCTCCATCAGCTAACATTAAGCGCACTAATGCTAGCGGTATGCGCCGCTGCCGCCTTCTTCTCTCTGCTGTTGAGTTGGAGCGGAAGAGTTCATACTGCCATCTAACGGTTGGGAGTTTAAATACAACACAAAATAATCGCTGCCATGATGTAAACTATTAATAAATATTGAGACTGTGTTTTTGAATATCGATACAGTATTGTAAAACATAATATCACGATACTTAAGTGTATCGATATTTTCTTACACCCCTAGTACCAACCCTGAAAAAACATTTCGACTCCAGATTTTGACCAAATGTATAGTTACTATATTCAGCAACTTGCACAGCAGTATCTCAGAAACACTGAATGACTTGACATACTGTACAGCTGTAATGTGACATGCACATAAACATATATACATTTAGATTCCCACAAATATATAACAGCTGTGTGTCTGACTGAACTTTGTCTTCATGCTGCTCAGAATGAAGGGACTCAGTAGAATAAAGGCAAGGAATTCACAGGGTAGGTTGCAGGGACTGAGAGGTTTGCTTGTGAAGGGTTCACCTTCGTACCCTGGTTGGCTCTTTAAGGTACCTTACACAACAGATACCTTTTCAGGTACTTATTGAAAGTATTGTCTCGTAAGCCATAGATAAAGGGACTAATGGATCGTGGCAGGATCTGTACAATAATATAGGAAGCAAATAGGAAGTCTGTGTAATTTTTAGGGGATAATTTCTGCAGAGTATCTGTCAACTGGGGGGCTGCATATGAAGCCATACAAAGCAGCAGCTGAAATCCATGGAGGAGGATTGTGTTTCTGGCTTTTTTAGCATCTTTGCAGCATGTTTTTGCAGTGAGGAGGATCTTAAAGTAAATGTAAAAGAGAGTGATCCAAACTATAACCAGAAACACTGAATATGTGATATCTCTCTTCTTGATGATGAGGGGATTTGGGAAGACAGTTTGCCTGAGGCAGAACACTTGAGAATGAAAGTCCAGAGGCTGTGTGGCCAAAGTGATGAAGAGATCAGAAAGAGCAGAAGACATGCTTATTGTCCAGATTAAACCAATCAGCATTAAAGTTCTCTTGATGGTACAGATCTGCACATGGCGAAGGGGGAAGCAGATGGCGATGTAGCACTCCACCGCCATGCAAGCCAGGTTCAGAGGAGTGTTTTCAGTGGTGAAAACAACAAACAGGATGAAGGTGCAACAGATGGAGACATTTATTTTGTAGAGGATGTAGCTGATGATAAACATGATGAGGGTCAAGGTCACTTGGATCATGTCATTGACCACCAAGTGAATGAAAAGTATATACCGAGGATTCATGTAGAAGATCTGAAGGGTGGGAAGAAAAGCACAAAGGATATGAGAAAAGGTTTTAGGTCAGAGCTTTAAACATGAAACAGGGATATCATATGCTCAATGCTGTATATGCTGTAAACGGGGGGTTTCGACCACCCAGCATTTGCCAGTTGCTGATCAGTCAAACTTAGCTCACTGCCAAATACAACCCCAATTCAAAAAAGTCTGTGTAAATTGTAAATCAAACAGAAGGTGATGCTAATCCTTCTTTATGTTTAATGTTTGACCTCATCTGCTCCATTGATTTTTGTAAATACCATGGTTCACTGGTAACAGGTGATAGTATCATGACTGGGTGTTAAGGGGGCATCCTTGAAAGGCTCAGTCGTGAGTGAGGTTCACCACTTTGTGAACACATGATTGTGTAAAGGATATTACTACTTATTTCAAAGAAACTCTTCATAAACGTGTCAACACATTTTTTTTTGTGCAAATGATTTAATTCTATTTTTATTTCCTAACTTTTTTTTTTTTTTCTTTTTTTAAATCAGAGTTGTACCTTTAATTTATTTGGATCATGATTCTGATGTAAAGGCTTATTAATGGTTCAGCTCGTCTGCTGCTTCTGTCCCCCAGCTCAGCTCCTTGCCTGGTTACAGACCTCTGAATTGCCGACCACATCTCAGTTTTTTTGCAGTCGTCCAGAAAAATCAGGCTTGCGCCCATCAATGGCTAGTTGTACTAAATAACTGACCAATCAGAGCAATGAAAAATAGACTGAAAAATGGCCACAAATGTTGAAACAAGCTTTAGAGGTTAGGCGACTTACAGAAAGAACTCTTAAAGCTTCAACATGTCTTCTGTAGTCGTGAAAAGCATTACGTGAACTTCTCCTTGCAAGTGTTAGCATTTTGTATATCACTTTCTCCTCATCAAGACAACAAAAAGCAAAATATTCCCACAGCCCCCACACACCAAGAGATCACTAATATGAGCACAATGCAAGGCCGAATTACTAAAGTGAAAGGAGGAGGCAGTTCATTCTGATCATCCAGTCATACTTCAAGCATCGTTCACATTCAGATTTCTGATTGAACTAAACCCCAAGAAATTCCAAAGTAACCCAAACTTTATACCTACAAATGTCTCTTTTGAAACCAATGTGTGATTTAGAGTACTTCCACATTACAGCTTCCTGCAGAGCTGCTGATCATTTCTTCACTAAATTCATTAGTGTTTACATGTCAAAGGTATACTAGACCTGGTGTTTGCAGAAGGTGTGAATGAGGCCTGCATTGATGTAGTTGATTAAGATCCCGAGAACCACAACAATCACATTCTTGCTCACAGCTTTAGTGAAGGAGTCTCGATACTGTGAAACCACAGTCACGTTGGCAGATGATATGTTCATCTCTTGAAGCTGAAAAGAATGAGACAAGAAACAATGAATGCTCTTCAGTTCTAAGTGGATGTTTACAGAGATTATAGACTCCAACAAATGACCTCAAAGACATCACTGACTTTTAAGATGACCCCTTCTTACAACACCTTTTGTGGAGAACTTTCTGAAGATCAGAAACATTTTGAGCAAACGAAAGTCGAGCAATACATCTAATGTTTTTAGATGGACGGTCAGATTTAAAGCAGCAGAATTCATTCAGAATGGTGGATTTGTGTCAGAGGAAATGACAGCAGAGCATCATCAATATACATTTTGATTAATGATCATTGCAATTCTTATGAGTTGTAAAACCTCGGGCGTCTGTTGGTTGAGCTACTTTTCAGATTAGATTCATATCTGTAATAGTAGAACACACAGAGCTTTGAATACTTAAGACAAAAGACTGGGGAAATGTGGACTGCTCCTAAAACACCTGTTTTTTCACGTTCCACAGGTAAACGGGTCCGTTGGATCAGGTAAAAACATCATGAAAGGCTTGTTCACAACATGAGAACCTGTAGCCTTCTCATATTTCTCAGTCAGCTTCACATTATTAAATTCTATCAGCACCAACAGGTGAATTAGTGTTTTAAACATTCATCTACATATTTTTATCTACAGTAAGGACAGGGAGACTGAGACAAAGACAGGACGGCTAATAAATCCATGATTGGATTTCCATTTAGTTCTCAGAGCCCTTGAAAACTTGTATTTCTGCTCATCCTTCATGTGTGCTTCATAATTTAATGTCAAAAGGGGCAGCAGAAAGGTCAGAGAAGCGAGCAGGATGAATCTGGATGGGAAAATGAAAAAAGCGATGCGAGCCCCTTCCTCATTCCCACCACTGAGGTGCCCACGAGCAAGGCCTTTAACCCTCCTCCAGTGGAGCAGCTCGAGGAGACAACAGAGAATAGACTTGTAGATCTGGTATATAACTAAAATTATGGTGGATAGTGTTTGGAATAGTTTTTCCAGATTGTTTGAGGGAACTCAACAGAACTGATGTTGTGAGCGAAAAAAGCTTTTATCAATAATCCTGCAAAAGGCCTCTCAGTTACAGCAAGTGAAGAAAGAAGTCCTGACCTCAGCCAGAAGATCAGAGCATCAGCTTAAAAAACAGCAAAATGACTACATCAGTCTTGTAATTGAATTGACTGTATTAAAATCATACATTAAAGAGGTAACAAGAGGTGTTCTTATTCAGTAACTGTCAAGTCTGTTCACTTTCCAAACTCTCAGAGAATCTTCATGTTAAAACTGAGCACAAATTCAAAAGTAAGACGCCTTTTAAACATCAATCAATACAATGAACTCTTTCCTTATCAATATTGTTGTAATATCAGCCTAAAAGTCGTGCCTTTCTGCCCAAGTTTCACTTTCGAACAAGTTTCTTACATTGAACAGTTGTCAAACGATGCTCTGCGTATCAGGAAAAGGAAAATCTAAAATGTTAGCAGGTAAAAAAAGATTTGAATTGAACTTCTACCATCGAGATAAAAGATCAGCTGAGTCAAAGCGAAGGTGAGAGGCATCACTTCCCAGCAGGTGGTTCTTACCTGAGTTCACGCATTTAGTCCAAGTCACCAACAGTATGGCTCCAGAGAATCTCAGACTTTATGCTTTATGTGTCGTGTGGTGACCAACGGCACACAGTTCACTGAAATGCATAAGCGTGTGTGTGTGTGTGTGTGTGTGTGTGTGTGTGTGTGTGTGTGTGTGTGTGTGTGTGTGTGTGTGTGTGTAGATGGTAATCTATGAATTTTTGTCTTTTTTTTCTTTTTACAAGCACAAATGTACATTTTTAAAAAGTAAACTTAAAATCAGAGACCTCAGTGTCCAGAAACATCTGACATGTTTAAAAATCCACACTTCAGAATCAGAAAGTTTCATTTAATGACTTGATTTAGAAATACAAAAGGTTCAGTACAAAGTCAACTGGAAGCATTATTTGAACATATGACAAGAACATGGAGCAGCTAAAGAACTTTCACATCTCTGTTGATGTGTTGATATTTTAATTCTGTATTGTTTGAAATGTTCTGATCTGATGCTGAACGACAGCACAAAGTCTGAGTTAACTTTATTTATTGAACTCATTAAAAATAGTTTTCTCGGGTCGCAAAAAGAAATATGAAAGTTCAGCAGGACAAACATTTAACAAAAAAACGTGGAAACTGTGAGTGAAATAAAAAGAATCTGTTTCAACACGAATGAGGAAGAGAGATTAAGAACATGAACAAGCATCCAGTGTCATCGCTAATACACATTTGGGCCGGTACCAAAGAAGTATTGAGCTTCGATCACAGCCCTAAAACAAAACAAGAATGAACAAAGTCAGTTTGTGAAGTTGTGAACAGAGTAAAGGAATCAGTGGTTCAGTCTTAAGATCTGACTGACATGGAAAGCATTTGAAAGTTTTGGAAAACCCTCTGTATTATAATCCATGAACTGCTGTTGACTGCAGGCTCACTTTACAGAACAGATACCTTTTCAGGTATCTCCTGAACGTCTTGTCTCGTATACCATAAATGATCGGGCTGATGGATCGTGGCAGGATCTGTACAATAATGTAACAAGCGAACAGGGAGTCTGAGAAATTCTTAGGAAACCATTGCTGGAGAGCAGATTTTAGCAGTGGTTCTGCATATATGGTCATGCACAGCAGCACCTGAAAACCATGGAGGAGGATTGTGTTTCTTGCTTTTTTAGCATCTGCGCTCGCAGTTTTTGCAGTGAACAGAATTCTGAAGTAAGTATAAAAGATAACAAACCAAACTATAACCAGATACACAATATAGGTGATATCTCTCTTCTTGACGATGTGGGGATTTGGAAAGGCAGTTTCCCTGAGGCAGAACACTCTGGACTGAAAGAAGTCCAGAGGCTGTGTGGCCAAAGTGATGAAGAGATCAGGGAGGACAGACACCACGCTAGTCGCCCAGATTAGACCAATCAGCATTAAAGTTCTGATGGTACAGATCTGCGCATGGCGAAGGGGGAAGCAGATGGCGATGTAGCACTCCACCGCCATGCAAGCCAGGTTCAGAGGAGTGTTTTCAGTGGTGAAAAGAGCGAGCAGGATGAAGGCGCCACAGATGGAGACATTTATTTTGTAGAGGATGTAGCTGATGATGAACAGGATGACGGTCAGGGTCACTTGGATCATGTCGTTGACCACCAAGTGAAAAAACAGGATGTAGCGAGGATTCATGTAGAAGATCTGGAGGGTGGGAAGAAAAGAACGGATGCTTTGCTGTAGAATTTGTACTTTGTCAAATTGAAATAGCATAAGATCTAAACACAAAATGCTTGTATCCTGAAAAAATTATGCATGAAACAGCTTCTCAAGTAAAACACCATCACTGATCACATCGCATCAGTTTCACAAGTGGTTTTCTCCCTGTTAACCTTTAATGACTGATATGAGTGAACGTTTATCAGGTTAATGCTTGTAAACCAGGACCTCCAGTATTTGGACAGAATAACTTGTAAAAAATACATTTAGCATTTTTAAATCATCAGATATACATTTAATCGACACTGACATCTTGTTGAATATCTGTTGCTATGTAAATATAAGTCTGAGACCAGAGTTGGATCGGGCCATCATTCATTTAAATATTAATTTCTAGCATATTTTATTAGTGTTTGCATGTAATTAAAGGAATGTCTCACCTGGTGTTTGCGAAAGGTTTGAATGAGGCCTGCATTGATGTAGTTGACGGAGATGCTGAGAACCACAACAACCACATTCTTGGTCACAGCTTTGGTGAAGGAGTCTCGATACTCTTTAACCACGGTCACATTGGCCGATGACACGCTCATCTCATGAAAAACATGATCGGGGATATAATTGATATTTGACAATAATTGAAGAATAGAAGGAACTGCATTATTGACCCACAAACTGTGGAAGACCACAGACGGTTCTCAAATTCAAGACTAGAAATTCCCTGAAAGAATAAACACTTATTTGATGTTATTTAAACCATTATTATACATTTTGAATGTTTTCTTATTAGAAACAATATTGTCATGAAAACTACTGTTTGTTCAGCTGAGGAAAACTTTTATTTGAATGTCTTCTAAATAGGGAAGCATTACACTTTTTTTAACAGTTGTTAAAATATATTTAAAAGTACAAACTTCACAACACACTTGTCTAAGTATTATATTCCATGAGAGCATCACTCCTCATTACTGCACTGTTTGATGTGTGGCAGTGAATCTAAGATGTCCTCTATCTAAATGGATCATGATCATTTCTACACTCACTTTTTCTTTTACTGATCTGCAGTATTTCTGCAGCGTTAATCATATTTGAAACCACCCTCAATATTCTTAGTGCTGAAACATCTGAAGCAGCTGTTGGACATTGTTCAGAGTTAAAAGCTGTGAACATTAATTTCTTCCCAGCAGTAAGAAAAAGAAACACTCACCTCAGGTTCAGGATCAGCGCCTCAACGTCAAAGATCAAAATCAGCGTTTGGTCATTTGAAATGGAAGTGAACGCATGTTAAATCAAGCCTGTAGGAAAAGAACATGATGTGTGCTCATTTAGCCACTTTCACTCTATGTTGTCTGCATCCTTTCATAGCTGTGATTTAAATCTAATTGTATGTAGCTGTGAAATTCAGGGTTCTTGACACCGCATGAACATTATCACATTGTTTTATATTCAAATCATTTTTTTCAGAATTGGCCTTAATGTCATGTTTTGTCCAGTTCATGTTTGAGTTTTTAACCAAACTTGTATCTTCTTGTTGCTTCGTCTCGCAGACTGAAGATTGTGTTCTGGTGTAAAATGTCCTGCAACAGAAAAAAAGAATCGCATTAAACTTTTACCAAGAAGAGAGACCAATGAAACATTATCATTGCATTCTGTAGACACTGACGATACACAACTGAGCAGCCTGGTTCCAGCATGGTTACAGACAGTTTACAGTGCAGTACAGCTCAAAGCCATCGGAGCAACATGAATGAAGTGATAAAAAGGCAACATCACTGTTAATTCAATCCTTCATTAACTTCTCCTGACATGTTTCAAACCACAAACTGCACAGTACTTACCTTATTAATGCACTGAGACCACAGAGCGATGACTTTATATATGGTTTGACTGACAACCATCCAAGGACTCATGAGTATGTGTGTGTTTGTACTGTTTCTACTGTGTGTGTGCGTGCGTGCGCGTGTGTGTGTGCTTTTACGAGTATGAATGTAATTGTAGAAAATTGCAGAAATAAACTTTCAACTTTGTATCTCATTGTACAAAAATCCATTATTTTTTTATTCAGTCCAAAAATCATCAGTTCCAATAGTCAGTCCAAGTAGTCGGCAGGTCCAGACTCAAGGACCCACACAACAACTGAATGGATCATTCATTCATGGCACCCAGAGGATGAAACCTTCAGACTTTGGCGATTCTTTGATTTTTCCTCTCATTTTCCGCTTCTGTTGAAGGGCGGCCCTCAGGTCATTGAGGTTCTGGGGTACAGAGTTATAAGCCTCTACACAGCGACTCAGCTGATCCCAAAGGTTTTCTATGGGATTCAGGTCTGGAGAAAGTGCAGACTACTCTATTTGAGGTACCCCAGTCTCCAGCAGCTGTTCCCTAATGATGCGACCTCGATGAGCTGGAGCATTGTCGTCCATGAAGATGAAATTAGACCTGTGTTGTTCATGCAGAGGCACAATGACTGGATTAATGATGTTATTCAGGTAGCATGAGCTTGTCACTGACCCACAAAGTGTAGGGCAGTTCTGTATTGACTGGACACACCTGCCCACTGTAACACCACCACCACCAAAGGCTCACCTGGTGACAACAGTGGCTGATGCATAGCCCTCTCCTTCATGTCTCCGACATCATTGGCGGCCATAATTTGTGCTTAACGTGAATCGACTTTCATCAGATACAGCACTGAGGCCCACTGGTCCCTCGTCCACCATCCGGCCCATGCAAGACGATGACGCCTGTGCCTGGTGGTGTGGTCAGGTACCCTTGCAGGTCGTCTAGCACGCAGACCATGCTGATGTTGTTTCGAATGGTCTGACGAGACACTTGAGTGCCTCTCACCTCCCTTAAATGTGCCTGGAGTTGAGTGGCATTCATCATCTGGTTCCACAGGGCAGTGTTCCCAATGGACGTCCACTTCTGTGCCTTTCTGTGACTCTTCCAGTCTCTCTGTATCTCTGTTGCAACCTGCTGATGACACTCTGTGACACTCTGAGCTCAGTGGCCACTTCCCTCTGAGAACATCCTGTTTGAAGCCTCACAATGGCGAGGTACTGTTGATCAGTTGTTAGGTGTCATCTTGGTCTCATGATGTCAGAATGTGAACAGCATGAAGAGGATTGTTTAAATACCAATTCTAATTGAACCAAGAAATTTATTGGTGGATTCATGGATCAGACACCTGTTGTGAATTTTGTTGGTCAGCTCGTTGTTAGAGAACGGCAAGTTGTGCAAAAAGTACTGAAACATTGAACAGTTGGACATGTGCATTCAAAGGTTTAGAGAAGGTCAAATTAAGTTCACCTGTAAAGGTTATAGAGCATTTTAGGGTCATCCTGAAATTTCACCTGAAAGCCAAATATCCCAACCTTTTTGTGAGTAGTGTGTGTTAAAAATCCAACATTGGCTCTATTACACTGTAACAGGTCACATCCAAACAAAATCAGATTTGATTTGATTTAACAGCTTGCATTGTGTAATTTACTACTCAGGCTCTCAACCTACAAGGGGTCGCCTTCTTGATATTAAGGGTCAAAGAAAACCTTTTTTCAAAAAGTACAGTTGACCTATTTGTCAGCATTTCATTCAATTATGTGGAGAAAACTAAATGAAAGTGCTGTTTGTACAGATTAGATCAGGGCTTCTCAAAGTCCAGACCTCGGCCCACATCTGGACAGAATGGCTTCAGACTCAGTGATCATTAACTGGTGGCCCAGAGGACACATCTGTCCTGCAGACATTAATGTATTCAGAAAATGGGCACATCTAACATCACTCACTGCTGCAAGAGGTTGAGTCTGACCTGACAGTGATTGGCATCCCGGAGCAACAAGCCAAAAAGTTTGTGATTTATGGTTCACCCGTTTCTACTGAAACAGATTATTCTCCAACTCTGTCCTTTTCACTCGTGGACCCACCATCAGAGCGCCCAGCTCCCAGGTTGGTCATTACCTGGAGCTGACAGCAGTGCACGGGCTTGACTGCCTCAGTTTGGTGCTGACCCAATCACAAGAGATGTGAAGTTAATTAATGGCATGCTATTTTGCTGTTGGCGATCAATTAATTCAATTCTCTGCCAAAAAGAGAGAGAAAAGCTGGTATCTGTCTCTGCAGGTCTCTAGTAAACCCATTCAGGCTGAATGACAGTGGAAGTGGCTTTGAAGGGAGGCCTGAAGGGAGGACGTGGGATTTTTAGGCTGGATATCTTCAAAGTCTGGCTTACTCTTGTTGGTTTCTCCAATGTTACCAACTGCAGCTTTAACAGGATTACTCAGTGACTTGGAAACACTGACTGAATGATATACAGTGGTATAACGTAGCACCGGTGCTGTAGCACAGACAGATGCACATCAAAATCCAAGCGGCGGTCTGCTTCACCGGGTTTTTGCGAGTGATGGTTCACTTGACGAACATGAGCTGAACTGAACTGGCCACAGCCTGTCTGAGAGCGAGTTCAGGGAGCAGCGAAAGCCCACCACTGTAAAGGAAACTGCTGTGCTGGATTAGTAACAGACGACAGAATGAAAGCATCATTGGAAAATGGAATGCAGCCCCGTGTTTGTTTTATCTCAGTTATCTTGTTGCTGGAAGTCATGATTGCAAACCAGATTTGATCAGTAGGCCAGCCCTGTGTTCAGTGTTGTTATTGTTATGTGTTAGTCAGGGGTCTTCAGTTTACTGAGGGACCCTGAAGTTGAGGTATTGGACCCTTCAGGGAAAAGGTTGAGATCCACTGATTTAATGTATCCTCCAAATTATAACCTGGCTCTTGTAATGGAGTGAAAGGGAAGTTAGGCCTCTGGACTCGACTCTGTTCAGATATTTTGTCATGACATCACTCAGTGCTTTGATTCCTCCAACTTTTTCTGTTGAGAAGAAAAACTTTTGTTTCGCAGCTCAACCCCAAACTTCATACAAGACTGAGGAAACGTACTGTAAGCAGGACTTTGTTGCACCTTCCCCAGGAAGGACTTTTGGGACCTGCTGACATTTTCAGAAATCCTCAGTGTATTCAGGAAGGGAGTCATGCTGCAGGACACACAACGAGCAGCCATCTCCTCAACCCTCATTAGGCCCATCAGTAAAGGTCACACACACTGGGGTGTCTTGTTGTGTAGCATCCAGCATGCAGCGCACACTTACAGTATCAAAGGGATTTATTAGACATGTCCTCTGAGAATGTCTCATCATTGTCATTCAAGGAATCTGCAATTAGGAGTTCGTTAGCTGTGATAGTTAAGATAGTTCACTTCAAATGGCCTTTTCAGTCACTGAAAAACAAGTTGCAGCATATTCTGTGGAGACGTTCGCTGACATTAACAAGTGTTAATTCCTCTGTGAACGTATCAGCTGGGAATCGTCAAGGAGAAGAACTTTGATCTGACTTGTTTGCTCTTTTATGAACTTTACTATGAAAACAGTTTAGAAACCTTCAGAGAAATTCAGTTTGTTTGTGATGATCTCAACTTTGCCATGAAGTTGTTGCATCATTTCATATTATTAAAGCCACGAGGAAAAATGTGTGTTTGTGAAACATTTACAGCAACTTCAGGTCTCTGTGTTCAGCTTAGAAACAAATCACAATACCTCAACTCAGGCTGTTTCTACCATGTAAGCCAAACAGTAGACATCAGGTTGGCAGTGGAGGGGATCTTTAAGCTCTTTGAGGGGTCTTCAGGAGGCTTCGGCCCCTCAGTTGCATTAGCTCTGTTAACACCACATGAGCTAGCATTAGCCGTCTCACCTGCTGGGAGGTCGTCGTGTGACTCGGCCTCCTCTTCGTGCCTCTGCTCTCCTCTGGAATCAGCCAGTTGCTCCTCTGTCCGGACTCTTTCCTCCTCTTCTTGGTTTGACTGTTGATTTTATGAGCAGCGAGCAGGATTTTGCGTCGCGCTGCCGCAGCCATCAGTAACGTTACTGTTGAATAATAAATGTGTTGAAAGCTTTTGCAGCAGCAGCCTCTAGATTTAGTCTCGTCTCTCTTTTTTCTGCTCCACCTTTATCCATGTTTTTGATTTGAACTCTGCTCTTTCTGTCTTGATTTCATTTGATTATTTCCTGTTTGACCTCTGACATTACATGGATGGATGGATCCATTTCAGGGGTGGGGGTGTCACCGGGGTGTCATAGTTCAGGTCCTAATGCTTAACCAGTGCTTATTCTAACTGTACGGTGCTTGAAAAGTTTTCATACTCCTTGAACTTTTCCACATTTTGTCACGTTACGGCCACAAACATAAATATATTTTATTGTAATTTTATGTGACAGACCAACACAAAGTGGCACACGATTGTGAAGTACAAAGAGAATTATACATGATTTTTTTTTTTTTTTTTTTAACAAATAAGAAACTGAAAAGTGCAGTGTGCAAAAGTATTCAGCCCCTTTTCTCTGAGTGCAACCAGCCGCCTTCAGAAGTTGCCTGATGAATGATCGAATGTTGACCTCATGACTAAATAGAGTCGACCTGTGTGTAATCTAACCTCAGTACAAATACAGCTGCTCTGTGACGGCCTCAGAGCTTTATTAAGAGAATATTGGGGAGAGGTTGTGGAGAGGTTTAAAGCAGGGTTAGACTATAAAAAGATTTCCCAAGATTTGAACATCTCTTGGAGCACTGTTCAATCCATCATCCAGAAATAGAAAGAGTGGCACAACTGCAAACCACCAAGACACAGCCGTCCACCTAAACTTACAGGCCGAACAAGGAGAGCACTGATCAGAGATGCAGCCAAGAGGCCCGTGGTGACGAACTGCAGAGATCCACAGCTCAGGTGGGGGAATCTGTCCACAGGACAACTATTGGACGTGCTCTGCACAAATCTGGCCTTTATGGAAGAGTGGCAAGAAGAAAGCATTGTTAAAAGGAAACCATAAGAAGTCCTGTTTGCAGTTTGCCAGAAGCCGTGTGAGAGACACAGAAAACATGGAAGAAGGTGCTCTGGTCAACACTGCACATCACTCT
Source organism: Chaetodon trifascialis (assembly GCF_039877785.1). Taxonomy (NCBI): domain Eukaryota; kingdom Metazoa; phylum Chordata; class Actinopteri; order Chaetodontiformes; family Chaetodontidae; genus Chaetodon; species Chaetodon trifascialis. The sequence continues at coordinate 2,189,246 of NC_092058.1, read as the reverse complement.
GAACACCATCCCCACTGTCAAACGTGGGGGCAGCATCATGCTCTGGGGGTGCTTCTCTTCAGCAGGGACAGGGAAGATGGATGGAGCCAAATACAGGACAGTCTTGGAAGAAGACCTGTTGGGGTCTGCAAAAGACTTGAGACTGGGGCGGAGGTTCACCTTCCAGCAGGACGACGACCCTCAACATAAAACCAGGGCTACAAGGGAATGGTTCAAAACATATTCATGAGTTAGAATGGCCCAGTCAAAGTCCAGACCGAAATCCAGTCGAGACTCTGTGGAAAGATCTGAAAACTGCCGTTCACAAACGCTCTCCACCTAATCTGACTGAGCTTGAGCTGTTTTGCAAAGAAGAATGGGCAAAAATTTCAGTCTCCAGATGTGCAAAGCTGGTACAGACATACCCCAAAAGACCTGCAGCTGTAATATCAGCAAAAGGTGGTTCCACAGTGTATTGACTCAGGGGGGCTGAATACTTTTGCACACAGCAAAAAAAATTTAAATCATGTATAATTTTCTTTGTACTTGTGTGCCACTTTGTGTTGGTCTGTCACATAAAATTCCAATAAAATATATTTGTTTGTGGCCGTAACGTGACAAAATGTGGAAAAGTTCAAGGAGTATGAAAACTTTTCAAGTCACTGTAACTGTTCACCAACCGCTTATATTCTGAGGCCGCATGTGTAGAACAAAGTCGGTTTCTGGTGCCGATCGAGCAGCTGGGGGGGTGGACATGGCACCTCCCTCACAGTATGGGCAGCGTATGATCGCTTTAACCCCTAATCAGATGGACTGCTCCAGCATCAAGTGGGCAGCAGCCGGCAGGTCAGTTTTATTGCCCGGTCGGTGGACCAGACATGTGGAATTTGCCAGAATTTCCATGTTGACAGTCCCAGTCTGTCGCCAGTAACAGAGTACTGATCCAGTACTGTACTGGTACTCTTTTCCCCAGGTTTAAAGTGTGTATTCTTCACTGTGTGGGGCTCATTGCAGTCATTCTTATGTGAGACAACATAAAGTCAGAGGTTTCTGTGGGCTGCTGGGACTCAAACGATATAACTGAATACTGAATTTTTACAGCGACGTAGACAAAGAAACTGTATTTGGTGAGGAACACCAAAAATCCTTTCACTTGCAGTGAAAATATTCTTATAAAGAAAGATTGAAAGAAAGATCTGGAACAAACACTTGTTGCGTCAGTCTACTGAGAAAATGCTCAGAAGGTCATTGTGAGTAATGACGTGTTTGTTGGGAAGCAGGAAGTGATCCCCGTGGAGCTGCTCTTTAAACACGGCTGATGGCAGTCCAGCAGGAATTATTAGCTTTGTTCTGCTCAGGCTTCGCTCGCCTGCATGTCTGCTTTCCCTTTCGACACCCAGACGTACTGTTGACCCACGGAGAACATCAGGGTCATCAGGAGGCATCGCCAGCGTTCAGTGATGACTCTCAGCATCTTCAGCCTGACAAAGTCAAAATGTTTCCAGTTCAACACGCTTCATCACACGATAACTTTTCTCCAAAAGCACAAAAGCTTCAGCCCTTCTCTCATCAGCACACCGTGTTAGCGACACAAGCAGCTTTTTAAAGCCACGATGTGTTTCGTCCTCCTGAACTGTAGATTCTGTGGACTTCGTTCAGGAGTGTTGATGGAATGAAAGATGAGATATTCCTGGTAATACTTCACAGTCCAAATATCCCTCACATTTTATAGACATCTGCTGGTTTGAAGACCCTCAAGTGAGCAGTAAAAAGGCACCAAACTCTTTATTTTAAGGTCTTTCTGAGCAAATGAAACACTTTAAAATCAGTGTTCTCTGACTGTGCTTTGTGGTCATGGATGGATACTGAGCGGGCCTCCCAGTCACAGGCCCAGGGGCCCCGGGGCCCACGAGGTCAGGAGCTGGCTCCTCTTCTTCTTGTCCTCTTGATCAGACTGTTGTAATCCTGAGTGTCTGCCAACCAAATCCAGTCCAACATTTGTTTTATATCTAACATTTGCTTTGATGGGTCAATAGTTTTCCAAATAAATCAAATTAAATCATTTCAGTGACATTTCTGCAAATGAACTCTGCAGTTTGGTACTAATGAAGGGAATTCAGAGAGTTTGATTGGCACATTTCTAATGAATGAATTCAAATGAAGTGCTGGAGAAACCTGGAGAGTCATTGAAATGGTGCTCAGCAGACGTGGACAAAAACAATCTCCATGCAAACACAGTTGAACATCTAGAGATAATGTTTCCAGAGCTGAATGAATATTAATTTGACATTAAACAGAGCTTTTCACTCAAATACATTTTCTATTTAAGTTGGATCAAGTTTTATTGTTCTTTCCAGGAAACTTAAGAAAATCGATTTCAGGCCCACAGAATAAAGAATTACCTTGTTTGTTATTGTTTACTCCTTCATGTTCAGCTGCACAGAGGCTGCTACAGAAAACACTAAAAAAACATGTGAAAAGTTATTAAAATCAGTTTGACAGCTGAAGAAAACTGAACCTCCATCTTTAGGAAAGGTTTCCTGTGAGGCTTCATGCTGTACGGTGTAAAATAACATGGAAGATAAAATAATAACAGCTGGTAAATTGTACTGAGTATTTCTGCAGTGTGTATTAGTACCTGTTGAACTACTCCTTTCATAGCATGTTTGGCGCCATCTGATGGTGAAATGATGTCATCTTCGTTAACAGATGACATGTTGTTGTTGGTTCTTTTAAATGACTGAATAGTTAAATGTCCTCAGAACTGCATGAATGACTGCAGTGACTCACACTGATGCCAGCAGTGACGTCTTCAACACAAACATTCAGGCTTCATGTTCATCTGCATGGAACTGAGCTGTTAGTGTGCCCTCCAGTGGTCACGGTCAGTAACTACAACACTGACAATAACGCTGACATTCATCCTGACATTCAGACATTATTTTAACAGGACTGCTCATCAGTCTCATAGTGACACTATGTGTTAACATAAAATTCATTTGACTGTCATAAAAACTGATTTCACAAGTGATTTTGTTCTTTCTGAACGAACTGATGTGGACTCTGAGATGATCAGAGCATGTACTGCCCTCCAGTGGTCACACTGAGTCACTACAACACTGCATTGATCGCCGCGTGCTGATCAGTCCTGATGACCTCATGACAGCTGTGGACAGTGAGACGAGGACTGGAGATGAAGTCAATATCAGTACGAGTGTCAGTGCTAATGTGTGTGTTAATATGAAGGAATACAAATAAAAACATTATTACTTAAAGAAGTGACAAATTAAGGCAACTGATGATAAAACACCTTTTTTCCAAACTGTCCACAGGTGCTCACTGACTGCAGGTTTCTACCTGAGTCTGTTCAGCTTTTCACCAAAAACCTCTTTTTTCAAACATTTTGCTTGTTTACACACACAGGATGTGTTTTTAGTTCACGGCCTCGATGTGAAGGTGTGTGTGTGTGTGTGTGTGTGTGTGTGTGTGTGTGTGTGTGTGTGTGTGTGTGTATCTTGACTGGACAGTTAGGATTCTTGTGAGTCTTGCAGTGGGATTTCTCTGTGGGTGCTCAGGAGCTCTGGCATGTACCTCAAACACTCGTGATCGCTGTCTATCGTATGGAAATGATCATTTATTTGTTTTACACTCGTTTCTTGTACCAGAGGAAAACTAATAACCAAATTCAGTGAATCCACTTAATCAGTCTCACATCAAAGTCCTGACTTCTCCAGGTGGACTAATAACTAAATTAGGACATCTGTGGTGAAATTTGAGGCTTAAAACAATTATTTGAAAATCAGCCCAGTCATAAGCAGGAAGTGAAGATAGCTTTGGCCGCTCTGAGCTCCCTCCTCCCTCCGGAGAGTCATTTCCTGTATCCGTGTCACGTGGGCGTCGCTGCTGACCTGCCGCTGTGGACCTGCAGCAGGTCCTGAATCTGTTGATCAGTGGGAGAAGTGAGCGTTGAGCACAGATCATGACCGATTCTTTGGCCTCAGTCACCAAATGAAACACTGGACCGTGTTTCACAGGACACGTCTGAACCTGCAGATTCTAAACTGGCCTCTTTCAGACCAAGAAATCAGGAGAAGATTCACTTTGTCGACATCTGAAGCAAACATTTGAAGCTAGCAGATAAAATCCGGCACAAACATCAGTTTGTTGTCACTCTAGTGATTTGTTGTTTTGACATGGACAGTGTTTAAAATGGATGACGGAAACCAGGAAGTGGAAGCATTTCATACCATTGACACGGCCTGAAGTGGGTTTTCTGTTATTCTACAGCATCTTCGCCTGAGGCGACGTGTGGTTGTCAGGCTATGGACTCTAATGGTGTTCAAAGATACTTTGGAGCTTCTAGTTCAGACTGGTTCGTCGTGGGTGTGGTAATGATCGTTAGGCCAATCAGAGCTCCTCTCTTGTGTCAGTGGAGAATAATTCCCTCAGAAAACTTAGAACACAGAGAAGTCGCAGAGTCAAATAAACAATAAAATAAAACAATACATGAAACCATCCCAACTAGTGAGAAGATGAAACTTTATTGGTCCCACGCCAGGGAAGTTCAGCTGTTACAGATCGTTCCACATCATGACTTTATCAAAAGGCACTGAATGCTTTCTCTCATTACCACTACATTACAATTACAATTACAATTTGTCATTTGGCAGACGCTTTTATCCAAAGTGATGTACATATTAGATTTTCATACATCACAAGCAAGGTTCTAGACAGGAGAGAACAACAAGAGTGAGTGCTCTAACGCAACTTTGTGGTCCAACTGGACAGAGGTGCTCAGACAAAGTCCTACAAAGGAGTTTTTTTTTTGTTTTTGTTTTTTTGTAAATGGAATTATGCAGTTGTTTTCACAGCGCTAAAATATATGATGATAAAATATCATTGTGACTAAGTACTGCACATATGCTGGTATTACAGAGGACTAACTGCATGAACAGTAGATGTAGTGTGGTCACACGGTAGAAATACACTTTACAAATCATCTTAGTGGGTGTTATCTGGATATTATGAGCTACAGAGACAAAAAAAAACACACGTCATCTTAATTCCATCATGTATTAAAAGGATTTGTACTAGTTATCAAATGACTATGGAGGCAAATATATGGTCATTTTCTTATGTATTGATGTCTTGAGTACGTAAATGTGTGTCTGTCTGTAGTGACTGAAAGAGTTCACGCCACGATGACGCCTCCAGTTCTTTTCTTGGTACCTTCTCTGGGGAAGCAAACGGTCGGAATCAATCAGGCCTGATCGATTGGCCTCTATCACTGTACAAAGAAACTCATTTCCATGTTGTGGAAAGGAGATCCTTGAGTCCATAAGCAAACTAAAAGTAGTGCATCATGTATCCCACCGTGACCTGTGAACAAGATCAGTTTTATTTCAGCCATTACAGATCAGTGGGAGGCAGGAGACATGGGGACAGAGAGAGGGGTCCCTCAGCAAAATCTAACCGGGAAACATTCCTCTAACAGGAACCTCCCTCCTGCAGAGACACTGAGGAACCAATCTTAGACCAGAACCCAAACCCAAAGCCAGGATAAAGAGGTTCAGTGAACGTGGTGTTGAAGGTGTGGAGGTGGATCAGTGTGTCAGAGGAGACTCTGTAGAAGGACAGAGTGCCAGCAGGATAGTCCACATACACTCCCACTCCTTCAACTCCCCCACTGGGGGAGGTGGGGGGGGTGGGGGTTCTTCTGTTATTGTGGTAGACAACGTAACAACCATCGGAGCAGATCAGAGTCCAGGACTGATCATTCTCTCCAAACCTGCAGTCAGCAGTGTTTCCTCGCCTTCTGATTCCTCTGTAAGATGCTGATATAAAAGCTCCTCCTCTCCACTTGACCTCCCAGTAACAGCGACCAGTCAGACCATTTGTACACAGCAGCTGCCTCCAGTAGTTAAATCTGTCTGGATTATCAGGATATGACTGATCCTCCGGCACATACGTCACCTTCCTGTTGTTGTCAGACAGTCTGAGGTTTCCGTTTACGGTGTTCATGTCGATTGTGAGTTCACAGGAATCTGATGGGGAGAAAGACATGACATGCTCAGAGCTCGATTACAGTCGGTGCTCGTGTCGTGACCAGTGAATGGGAAAGGAAGGTTACCATCATGGTATCGCTGCTGTTACAGACAATGCACGCAGTATGGATGTAGCAGTGAGAGAGGCCAGACTGTCCTTGCACAATCAGTGTTTTGCAGACGCTTCACAGGTAGCTTTGAACGTAGGCCTCCAGCCGCCTGCTTGGTCAGGTGAGACGGCTGGAGACTTTTTTTCTCTGAAGTTCAACTGCAACAGCTGAGCTGACAGCAACAGACTGTTCAACCTGCCAATGCGTAAACTGATCCTGGATGTGGTCATCAGATGGAACAGCTCTTTGAATTACTTTAGAAAAGGACTCTTACCGACTGCAGCATTCATTTTGATTTGATACTGTACATGGTTCAGTCCTCAATCATCCTCTGACGTCAGGGCTGGCTACTTTTTATTTCATTTTATGAAAGAAGGAAAGCAAATTTTTTTTTTAAATTGTTACATCTTCTGATCAGAAACCCTGATAAGAATCACACTAAACATTTTCCTCATCGCGGTGAATTCTTGACATTATATTATATTATGTGAGCTGTACTTTGGCATTCTTTTATGATGCAGCAGATGTTTTTCCAAATCTGGTTTCAGAAAGTACTGGGTGACGTCACAGTTTGAAGATAGTTGAATATGTGCTGCTTTGTTTTCAGGAATCAAAATCAAAAACACACTTACACTTCCTCAGACCTGGTCTCAACCACTGGACTTCACCAGGCTCCACCCTGTAAAACAGAAGGGGGGGGGGGGGGGGTTGAATGTAATCTGCTTTAACTTTCAACATTTGCAGGCAATTTCAGTTGGAAATCAATCAAGAAAAACTCAAATGTTCAGGTGAGATCTGTCACCAGCTTTAACAGAGAAAGTGTTTCCAGCTCTTCCTCCTCTCTCAGACTGACTGTCTGTGGCTTCAGCCTCTTAATACCTGAGAGTGTCCAGCCTCCACTGTGAATCCTCCAGTCCAGCAGACAGCAGCTTCACTCCCGAGTCTCCTGGATAATTGTAGCTCAGGTCCAGCTCCTTCAGGTGGGAGGGGTTGGAGTTCAGAGCTGACGCCAGAGAAACACAGCCGTCCTTTGTGATCAGACATCCTGACAGCCTGCAATCACACAAAACAGACATGTCAGATCATCTGAGGGCACGGCTGTGTCAACAGTGTGAATCTGATTTTAAAGGGTCATCAGCTGAATGGATCAGTGAACCCTGACCTGAGAGTTTCCAGTTCACAGTGTGAACTCTTCAGTCCATCAGACAGCAGCTTCACTCCTGAATCCTTCAGGTCGTTGTTACTCATGTCCAGCTCTCTCAGACTGGAGGACTGGCAACTGAGAACTGAGGACAGAGCTTCACAGCTTGTCTTTGTCAGGTTACACATCCTCAGTCTGAAGAGGAAATAATGAAAAACAAGACAAACAACATCTGTGTTAAAATGTCGAGTCAGGACTTTTCCAGATTCTGTCTCTGTATAAACTCGTCCCAGCACGTTAAAATCCTTGCTGTTTTACTCTAAACATGTGGAAACGTGACAGCATGACTGAATCAGATATAAAAACATGTCCACTAATTAAAGAACATAATATCAAAACATAAATAAGGTTCTTGACCTCAGCTCGAGTTCATAGTACGTCAGAACTATGAATCTGAATGTGAACGAAATGATGGAACTTCCAATTTAGAGAAATATTAAAATGACTGAAGACAAACTGCACTATGATCTGACCTGAGTGTTTTCAGTTTGCACTGAGAACTCTTCAGACCATCAGACAGCAGCTTCACTCCTGAATCCTGCAGGTCGTTGTTACTCAGGTCCAGCTCTCTCAGACTGGAGGACTGGGAACTGAGAACTGAGGACAGAGCTTCACAGCTTGTCTCTGTGAGGTTACAGCCACTCAGTCTGAAGAGGAAATAATGAAAAACAAGACAAATCTGTGTTAAAATCTTGAATCTAATATAGATAGATAGATAGATAGATAGATAGATAGATAGATAGATAGATAGATAGATAGATAGATAGATCTTAAAATCCTTGCTGTTTTACTGTAAACAAATTGAAGACATGGCAATTAATCATTCCAGATCTAGAATAAACAGACATCCAGTAATCAAATGAGATTCTGCACAGCCACAATTCACGTCGTGCTGTACAGCATGTGAATCTGAATAAGAAGAATACATTGGAAAATTCAAATACTTTGTGTGATGTGAAATGAGTCTTGAGGCTATCGTAAAATTTAGAGAAATAAATAATTTCAGACAAACTGATTTAATCTGACCTCAGAGTTTCCAGAGGACTCTGGACCCCAGCAGACAGCAGCTTCACTCCTGAATCCTTCAGGTTGTTATTGCTCAAGTCCAACTCTCTCAGAGTACAGGACTGGGAGCTGAGAACTGAGGAAAGAGCTTCAAGACTTCTCTTGGAGAGGCTGCAGCCTCTCAGTCTGGACAGACAACAGTAAGGAAATAAGTGAGAAGTTATTTAGTTTGTGCTCCAACTGAAAGGTAGCAGAAACTTTGTCAACTAAATCCTACTTACAGAGCTCTCTTGGAGGCTTTGACTACTGGTAGCAGCCTCAGAAGAGCCTCCTCTGAAGCAGAGTATTTCTCCAGGTCAAATAAGTCCAGATCTTTTTCTGATGACAGTAAGATGAAGACCAGAGCTGACCACTGAGCAGGAGAGAGATAATATCTGGAGAGACTTCCTGAACTCAGGTAATGCTGGATCTCCTCCACTAGAGAATGATCGTTCAGTTCATTCAGACAGTGGAACAGACTGATGCGTTGCTCTGCAGAGGGAGTCTCTTCAATCTTCTTCTTGATGTACTCAACTATTTGCTGATTGGTTTCTGAGCCGCTGCCTGTCTGCGTCAGCAGGCCTCGTAGGAGAGTCTCACTGGTCTGCAGTGAAAGGCCCAGGAGGAATCGGAGGAACAAGTCCAAGTGTCCATTTGGACTCTGTAAGGCCTTGTCCACAGCACTCTGGTAGAAGTGTGTCTCTGCGGATTCATGGTGGGGTGGTGGTTCTTGGGACAGAAGATTGGTGCCACAGTTGGAGAATTTCAAATGGACATGAAGAGCAGCCAGAAACTCTTGAAAACTCACATGGACAAAGCAGAACACCGTGTCCTGGTACAGTCCTCTCTCCTCTTTAAAGATCTGTGTGAACACTCCTGAATACACTGAAGCATCTCTGACATCAATGTAACACTCTCTCAGGTCTGACTCGTAGAAGATCAGCTTGCCCTTCTGCAGCTGCTCAAAAGCCAGTTTTCCCAGAGACACAATCATCTTCTTGTTGTCTGCAGTCCAGTGCGGATCTGTCTCAGCTCCTCGTTTATATTTGATATTCTTCAGTTTCAACTGGATCACCAGAAAATGAATGTACATCTCAGTCAGGGTCTTGGGCAGCTCCCCTCTCTTTTTGGTTTTCAACACGTCCTCAAGAACTGCCGCAGCGATCCTGCAGAAGACCGGGATGTGGCACATGATGTGGAGGCTTCGTGATGCTTTTATGTGAGAGATGATTCTTCTGGCCTGCTCTGAATCCCTGAATCTCTTCCTGAAGTACTCCTCCTTCTGTTGGTCAGTGAACCCTCTGACCTCTGTCACCATGTCAACACACTCAGGAGGGATGTGATTGGCTGCTGCTGGACGTGAGGTTATCCAGAGGCGAGCAGAGGGAAGCAGTTTCCCCCTGATGAGGTTTGTCAGCAGCACGTCCACTGAGGTGGACTCTGTAACATCAGTCAGGATCTCATTGTTGTGGAAGTCCAGAGGAAGTCGACACTCATCCAGACCATGAAAGATGAACAAAACCTGGAACTCTTCAAACCTGCAGATTCCTGCTTCTTTGGTTTCAGTAAAGAAGTGATGAACAAGTTCCACCAAGCTGAACTTTCTCTCTTTCAGCACATTCAGCTCTCTGAAAGTGAATGGAAATATGAACTGTATGTGCTGGTTGGCTTTGCCTTCAGCCCAGTCCAGAGTGAACTTATGTATTAAGACTGTTTTCCCAATGCCAGCCACTCCCTTTGTAATCACTGTTCTGACTGGTCGATTGCTTTGATGAGGGGGCTTAAAGATGTCTTCTTGTCTGATGGTTGTTTCTGCCCTGTGTGCTTTCCTTGATGCTGTTTCAATCTGTCTGACCTCGTGTTCGTCGTTGACCCCTCCAGTCCCTCCCTCTGTGATGTGGAGCTCTGTGTAGATCTCATTCAGAAACGCTGAGGTTCCTGCTCTAGCGATGCCCTCAAAGAAACACTGGAACTTCTTCTGCAGGCTAAATTTAAGTTTAAGCTGACAAACAGCCGAATGGCTTCCTGAAGGAACACACAAACCAGAACTCATCAGTGATTGATAAAGTTAATATGACAGTTTAATTCTCCTAAAGATGCACATTTAAACATCTCATGAGTCATTATTAACTGTCCTATTTATCCAGCAGTTAACCTTTAGAGAAATCCTCTTACTGCTCTGCAGACAGTCAGCCAGCTCCTCTTGCTTCATTCTCCTCAGGAAGTGCTGTGTGATCTTCAGAAATGCCTCTCTGCTGCTCTTCCTCTGCTCTTCATCCTCGCCATCTAACACCTCTTCATCCTCCCCCTGACTCTCTAAGTATTCTGAGTCATTTGAACTCAAACCGATCTGGATCTTCTTCAGTTCATGATCCATATATGTCCAAATGTTCTCCTTGAGCTCCTGGAACATAATATTATATAAATGAGAGTCAAATCAAAGGTGAGATCTGTTGGACAGACTGAAGAAAGCTGCTGCATGGAGATTACAGTGAAAAGAGTAGATGTAAAAGTAGTTGTACATATACAGACCATAAATATGGGGTCAAGGTTTGTTTGATTCTGCCGAACAGACTGACCACTGGGAACCTCTGAGCTCTCCTGGTCGGCTCTGTGGAGGAATCATTAAGAATTAGCTCACATTATCTCTGTCCACACAGGGACAAACACAAAGTAAAGGTCCTTTGAGTTCAAGTGTTGATTACAACATTGAATCAGATGATTTCAGATGACATTTAAGTGTTATTTGTACTGCTGATTCCACTGGCATCAACAGACCAGTCTACATATTTGTGTAGCTTTCAGTTTACTGTGTTATTTCTCCAGCTTGTCTGGTTTAATCCCACTAGCTCTTATTGAGCCCTGTAATACTGTGGACAGCAACACAGCTTGCAGTAGCTAACTGGATGCTATCCGCCCAGCCCATGGAACAGACAAAGGCATGCTGACCCCTGGTATTATAGAGTGGTTCTAGGTATGCGGGACATCACCTCTCTTGCAGGGACAGAGGCAGTGCGGGAGGTAGAGTGGTATCAACTACATATAGCTGGGCTCACTTCTACACATGGTACTGGGTCTGGAAACAAACTCCTAGAGACACCGGGCAGGTGTGTGGATACTCACAAGCCCTGAATCTGACTGTGAGCTGCTAAGAGGAACTAACTGGCTGTTGTGTATGACTATGGACCATACAGCAGTTCAGAGTATCCAGCTTTCTTGGAGTCCCGAGGTGGGGTCCTGTCTTGGACGCTTGGGTGTAGAGAAAAGCAGCTGATGACCACCTGGTGGTAAGCTGGATCAGGTGGCCGGGAAGATTTCTGATTGATGCCTCCCAAGAATTTCCCATGCATCCCAGGAGAGGATGGAGCATTGTAGTAGTCAGAAAGTGGTCGGTGCTTGTTGTGGTGCCAACCTGAGAATTCCCATGTGAACACAGGTAATGAGGGGAGCCTCTTGAGCTTTGACCTCAGGAAGCAGCGGATAGGTACTGGGAGGCCAGAAGGACTGTGGCTTCAGTAGTCACAGGAGCCAAAACCCCAGAGCGGGAAGGTCACAGAGAAGGACATTTGCTTGACTTCAAGGATGTTCTGGTGAACTATCAAACGACTCAGGAAGCACTGACTCAAGCAAAGACTGACCAGGAGACGCAGGCAACAGGCAAAAGCTTCACATGAATTCACACACTGACCGATCAGCAGTTTCAAATCGTGTCAGTTGTGCAGACCCTTATCTGTTAGGGTTGTCCCACTGGGTTGGGGTAACACTCTGTTACCTGAGAAATAACCCAGAGTGGACTTTTATGGTCATAAACGACGTGCTGAGGAGAATGGATGGAGGGAGGGTGCGTTTAGATTATTCTTGTGTGTTTAAGTTAAGTTGGATACCTAAAAACGTAGGCTGTGTTCTCATGTCCGACCATCTTGGAATCCTTCTTTAACACTGTACTTGACCGGTTGTACTGGGCAGCAAACACGTTACGAAGACATTTCAGTTTTAAATCCTCACCTTTCATCAACAGAATGACGTCCATCTTTGAAGGATGTAGGACGTTTCATATATCTGTCACTCTTCCTGGACACATTGCTGGTTTCTGATTTTTCCAGTTTCCTCCTGATTGGAAACATATAAAATTCGTAACATAATCTGTGCTGCGCCCACAGCACTGTGGTTATACTGGGCAGCTTTCAGATGTGAGAATATAAATGTATGTGAAGAGGAACAATGCTGAAATAAACATAAAGGTTTGAGGAAACTGCTCTGGATAAATTACAATGAAACTATGAATCAGTAATATTTTACTGTTATTAACAGCTTACCTCTTCGCTGCAGTGGGTTGTTGTTGTTGTTGTTGACGTCGTCCTTTAAAATCAATGTGTCGTTCATTGGACCAGTTACTCTTGAGGGACACACAGCTGGGTTCAGGTTCAGCAGAGGATGGTCTCCCATCAGTCCTGTTTGACAGAGAGGAAGACCCTCAGAGGTGGAAACTCACTTTTTAGTCTTCAGACAGAAGCTGCTGTTGAAACCAGCAGAACGACAACATGATCAACACACCAAAGTTCAATAAAACATTCAGGTGAATGATTTCAGTCTGTGCAGCTCTGGACAAAACCAAAACAGAGCTAAAAACAGCAGAATATTGGACCAAATTAGGTCCAGTGTTAAAACAGATGTCAAGAGTTGAAGAATGGTTATACTGGGGCCACGTTCACCACTTTGTGAACCTCTGGTTTATACAATCGTATGTTCCACAAAGTTATTACTCAAAGGTCGACATGTTGGGCCAGAGCGAAACCGAAGCAGTCGCGGCTCAGACAGTTCGTCCATATTTATTTCTCACTCGGGTTTATTCTTAAAACTACACTTACACTAGTTGCAGAAATTGTGTACAAGAGAAAAAGACACATTCTGTATCTGAGATTTAGGAGCAAATTCTTTCAAATTGCTTAATATTTCAGTTTTCTTGCAACATTAATGTTTTCATAGTCTATATCAGTGTGAACAGACTCCTAAAACACATGAAAAATCCATAATGATAACTGGAAACTTGGCTAGAAAATGCTCTCAGACCTCTAACGAGGAGGCAGTCAGTGCTGACTACAAAACCCACAGTTCAGCTACGAATGAATGAGTTCTTATCTCGAAAAAAAAAACAACAGTTTACAAATAATGAGTTAATAACATCAAAATATCACCGATTTATGTTTTAACAGCTTACCTCTTTGCTGCAGTGGGTTGCTGTTGTTCTTGTTGTTGTTGTTGTTGTTGTTGTCGTCTTTGTCCTTTAAAGTCAATGTGTCGTTCATTAGACCAATTACTCTTGAGGGACACACAGCTGGGTTCAGGTTCAGCAGAGGATGGTCTCCCATCAGTCCTGTTTGACAGAGAGGAAGACCCTCAGAGGTGGAAACTCACTTTTTAGTCTTCAGACAGAAGCTGCTGTTGAAACCAGCAGAACGACAACATGAAGAATTGAGTTGAAGAATGGTTATACTGGGGCCACGTTCACCACTTTGTCTCTCCTGGACACACTGCTGGTATGATTGTATAAACCAGAGGTTCACAAAGTTATTACTCAAAGGTCGACATGTTGGGCCAGAGCGAAACCGAAGCAGTCGAGGCTCAGACAGTTCGTCCATATTTATTTCTCACTCGGGTTTATTCTTAAAACTAGTTGCAGAAATTGTGTACAAGAGAAAAAGACACATTCTGTATCTGAGATTTAGGAGCAAATTCTTTCAAATTGCTTAATATTTCAGTTTTCTTGCAACATTAATGTTTTCATAGTCTATATCAATGTCAACAGACTCCTAAAACACATGAAAAATCCATAATGATAACTGGAAACTTGGCTAGAAAATGCTCTCAGACTACAAAACCCACAGTTCAGCTACGAATGAATGAGTTCCTATCTTGACACAGAACTCCTCTTTGGGATCCCAGGAGGCAAACAAAAATACTCGGGGGTCTATTTTCAACTCCGCCGCCAGTGCGGCGCAGGTGCGGCACAAAGTCAGGTCCGCCGTGCCGATGGGGCGTGGCGGCGCAGACTTTGGTATTTTCGTGCGCTGCCCCTCCGGCGCATCTCCTCCTCCTTCTCATCTCAGTCCCACCCAGCGGCGCAACTTGGAAAGAGGGAGGGGAGAAGGTGTGGAGTGGGTTTGACACAGCCGAGTCAAATTTTCACCTATCACAGCAGCTCCTCGCCTCACCTTTAAGAACACCACTGGCCAGGCTCATGGCAAGTTTGGAGGATGACTGAGACCCCACAGGAAAGTGTCCGACGCCCAAACTTCTCCCAGGAGGAGACTGACGTCACTCGTGTCTCATGACGCGTTTGTATTACTTTGCACACCTGTTTGTATATACTGTTTATTTTTTCTCAGTATATATATATTGTTTTATATTCTGTTCAATATTTTGTGGTATATTTTGTTTATATATATTCTCAATATAAATATTTTGTTTTTATATATATAGTTTTCTCTCTTTTCTAACTTTATTCTAATTCTATTCTTGTAAGGAGCTCTGCAACAAAAACAATTCCCCCTCAGGGATGAATAAAGGATTTCTGATTCTGATTCTGATGCCTAAATATGAGGTCCTTAGATGGTAAATCCTCCTCCTCCTCCTCATCCTCCTCAAAGCAATGATGTACTCCATCTTTGTAGATAACGTTAAGCATTACAATGATAACATTTGTATTTGGAATGAAATGACGTGGGTAATAGCGGACAACAATCATCACTTATGTTTTTTCCATGTGTCTGTCTCTCTGTCTCTCGAGTGCTCTGAGACAGATGCAGTATATCTGCTCTGTAGGACGTCACGGCTGTTTCTGGTTGGCACAGCAACGTTAATTGATTAGTTTGCATCCCTGTTTCACCTGTGTACATTCGGTCAGGGTGAGTGACCGTTACGCGTGCCCAACGCGCTTGCGATGTCGTCAGATGAGATACTGATCAAAATATATAAATATAGGTCTGAATGTATGTGCTGACTCAGACAGTTGTATTGAATCGTGGCTGTTGGTAATTATTGATCGCAGTGTGCGTTTGATGACTGACCGAGCACTGCTGAAAACACCGTTAAAACCACACTGCCGTCTTGTTGATGGTGTGATATATGGCGTCATCAACCACGTTTTCAGTGGATAGCCGTTATTACCTAGCAGCCACCCATCCAGATGGGTGTCCCCCTGAAAGACTGTAGGGATGCTAGAATTCGCCACGATGAACGAGTCACAAGACACGAACGATCACCAGACATCCCTGTTTCACCTGTGTACATTTGGTCAGGTTGAGTGACCATTACACATGCCGAACGCGTAACGCTGGGAACTGAGGGGTTTGATGGTGGGTCCATGAGTCGAGAGGATGGAGTTGGAGAATAATGTATTTCAGGAGAGTGGGTGAACTATGAATTATGCCACTGGCAAGCTAATCAACCATCACTGTCAGGACAGACTGGACTTCTTCCATCTGTGAGAGACATTAGATGTGTGCATTTTATCAAGTGATCGATGTAAGCAGGACGTATGTGGCACACAGGCCGCCTGTTACCAAACACTGAGTTTAACAGTTCTTCAATAACGCTTACAACATGAATCACTGATGTTTTGTTGTTATTAGCGGCTTACCTCTTTGCTGCAGAGGGTTGTCCTTTAAAATCGATGTGTCGTTCATTGGACCAGTTACTCTGGAAGGACACACAGCTGGGCTCTGGTTCAGATTCAGGTCCAGGTCCAGGATAGTCTGGTGTGTGCTGCTGCCGCTTCTTTGGCCTTTAACACAACACACACACAGCTCTGAGTGTGAATAATGATGGTGGGGTGTTCTGAGTGCTGAGCTCTGACGTGGAGAAGAGTCAAAGACAATTACAGATCCACATCTCACCTCTGAGTTTTGGTCTGGCTCTCAAGCTCCCCTAACACAGTGGTGTTAGGAGGAGGGACTCCCGCGTCTCTGTCCTCAGATGGATTCATGCTGCTGATCTCACATCAGCTCACACACACGTTGGTCTGGAGAGGAAACACAAATTATTCATCTGTACATCAACTGAAATCAGTCTTTCAATAATTTCTCCTATAAAAACATCAGCCGCTCCTTCTGTGACAGGCTGATTTTCCTGTTTCACATCAGTTTCAGCAGCATGAAGTCAGACAGCGGTGCGAGGCGGCGCTGCTGTAGTTCTGCCATCAGTCCACTAGGTGGCATCCTCAAGCTGCAGTAAAGGGAAGAGCAGCGGAGCACACACACTGGATACAGAGAGGACAATTCACTGACACAGAAGGACTGAGACACTTTGATTTGATCTGACCGAGTGTCTTCATCTCCTGATGCAACAAACAGCTGATAACTTCACACCAGCAGCTGGGATTAAGGCTCCAATAGCATTCAACCCTTTCCCTCACACCGGCTAGGAAAACATCAATTCCAAAAAGAAACACTGACTTTCGATTTGTCGGAAAATTCCTGATAATTACCTGCAAAGTTTCCTGCAAAGGACTTTGATTATAGGCATTAATAGGTTGTTTGCAGTCACGTGACTGCAGTGTGAAAGTGAAAACTGCAGAGGACGAGATGAAGTTGTTGCTGCGCTGGTTTAGATGAAATGATAAGAGAAAGGTACAAACAGTTAACAGTACGTGATTCTTACGTGATGAAGAGGAGCGACTCTTCACCTGAACTGAAAGTTTTGCTGTTGTTGAGGCAGCAGATAAAATAACTCTCTGCTCGTTCAGACGTCGTTCTGCTCCAGAAAACAACTGAGAGCAGACAAAACTCTGGAGGCATGAAACTTCATTGTTAACGGTTACTGCACGACCTCGTTACCAAAGTGCTCAGGATGATGTCAAGGCTGCGGAGCTTTTACTGTCCTGTGCATGAACCGAGCTGCAAACGTTGAGCGCCGCGGAGCTGAATGGTGACGTTGCGGTTGTTTGCTCGGTTAACGGCTCGCAAAGGTCGCGTCGGACAGCGGAGACGCGGCCGTTAACGCCCAAACACAACATGCAAAACCGTCGTGAGCTTTTACTTCTGTGGTGACTGCAGAGCTGTTTTCACCGCAACAAGCGAACAGCAGTTAGCGCCATTTAGCTGTTAAAAACAAAAACAAAAAAACATGAAAAACGTCACTTACGTTACCTTCAGACGGAGAAAAGACGCTGCGCCACAAGGCCTGCACAAAGCGAAAGTAAACTTGAAGAGGAAATGAGCTGGGCAGGATGTGAGAACCACCAGAGCCAACACACACACACACACACACACACACACACACACACACACACACACACACACACACACACACACACACACACACACACACACGTGACGTTTGCTTCGCGCACAGCAGGGACTTGTTTACAGCAGTTTGCAGTCAATATGAACACATTCTGTGCTTTGATTTGTACTACTTATTTGTATTTTCAGAAGCATCAAGTGAAGCGTGTAGTAATTCTAGACATTTGACAGAAGCTTCTACAAAATAAGATCAAAGTCTTTGAAGCAGAACAATAAATAAACTGAAAGTCTGTGCTTTGAACTCTTGACCATTGCTTCATTTTCTATCCAATTTGCTGACGATCGGAGCCAAAGTAACCAAAAACTGTGTCACTGTCCAAATATAACTGACCAATCTGCATAAATCCCAAACCAAACTTACACCTGCAGACCAGCCCAACACCTGAGCTTCTCCCTCCAGTGCAGGCATGGTGTGTGTTCCTCACCAGGAGGAATCAGGCGTTAATCCTTGACTGGAGTCTGCAGGGATATACACCCAGTGGCCACTTTATTAGACACACCTGTACAATCTAAAGCAACCCAATATGCCAGGGTTTTTACACTGTTAATTCAGCTACAGATCTTAGCATCGATCTCAGATGTTGGCAGTCTTATATTGAGCTACATTATATTCAGAGGTGTTTCTTATATTCTGTCCTACTCATGTATGTACATAGGAGGACAAAAACACCTCCCAATCAATCAATCAATCAATCAATCAATCAATCAATCAATCAAAAAAAAACACAGGGGTAGCCAAAGTGCTGTACATTGGGACATAATAATAATTGAGTTAAAAGTTACAAGCATAAAAGCAAGCAAACAAATAAACAAGCTCATGGCAAGTGCTTTCTTAGAGGATGCCATTAAAAGCAGGGAAGTGTATTAAAAGCAAGGAATAAAAGTGTGTTTTTAAAAGAGATTTAAAAACAGGAAGCTATGAGGCTTGTCTAATGTTAAAAGGCAACTCGTTCCAGAGCTTGGGAGCAATGGTGGCAAACGCTCTGTCTCCTCTGAGCTTCAGCCTTGTTTTGGGGACTGCCAGCAGCAGCTGATTGGCTTATCTTAGGGATCGGGGTGGACAGTAAGGCTGAAGCAGGTTGTTTAGACATTTAAAAGCAAATAACAGAAGCTTAAAATTAAGTCTGTAGCGCACAGGGAGCCAGTGTAGGGAGGCCAGGATGGGTGTGATGTGCTCATGCCTGCACGTCTTAGCAGGCGTGCAGCAGAGTTCTGCACAAGCTGCAGACGGGTAAGGGAAGCCTGGCTAATCCCTACGTACAAGGAATTGCAGTAGTCAAGACAAGTCATGAAAAAACATGGATTCATTTATCCTAGTCAGGTCTTGATAAAATAGGTTTCACCTTCACTATTTGACATAGTTGATAAAAACTTTTATGTACTACACTACTGATCTGTTTCTCAAATTTAAAATCACAATCAAACTTAACCCCCAAATTAGTGGCACAGACCTTGAGATACAATGACAGAGGGCCAAGATCAGTGTTGGGGGATGAACAACAACGTGGTCTGAACACCATTACTTTGGTCTTATTCTCATTTAGACTGAGGAAATTAAATGAAAGCCAGGCTTTAAAGTTGTTAAGACAGTCTATGAGTGGCTGGACTGCGTGGGCATTGTTTTGTGCCAGTGGAACATAGATCTGGCAATCATCAGCATAAAAATGAAATGTGTGTTTCCTAAAAACAGAACCAAGGGGAAGTAAATAAAGAGCAAATAAAAGAGGGCCGATGATTGAGCCCTGGTGGACCCCATGTGGAAGATGAGCTCATTATAATGTAGTTCAGAACAAGAACACCTTTAACCGCAACCTAGAACTGGAGCTACAGCTGAAACTCCACTCGGTTACAGTCACCGCTGTGTTCAGAGGCACACCCACAGTATCCAACAGCTCGGTCTGCTCCCAGTGTGCTCTGCACTACACTTATGACTACAAACACATGCATAGTGACAAGACTATATGGAAAAAATAAATGTCATTAAAAGGTGATTGAATTAATACCCTCAAATAGGATAAAACGGATCAAACGCAGCAGCAGCCGTGTACAACTGAATTACCAATGTGAGGAGCTGTGTCGTGCATCTTAAATCCATCACTGTAGCGTTGCAGCTGTTGAAAAGATGACTTCAGTTTTGTGGTGCTAAGAGACAGTTTTCAGTGCAGAGGAGGGTGTAACGTCTGTGGGAGTGTCTCAACGCTGTGAAGCAACGGCTGTGGTTCTGCATAGAGCTCTTCTTGTTATCTGCTCTGCCAAACAACATGGCTCCTTCAGATAACGTCCTGCAGCAACGCACTGACGCCAAATCATGAGCAAATACGAAACCTGACCAAGTAGTTTTAGTGCCTAAACCTGACCAGCAGCGACCATTTGGAGGGTGCATCAGCGTGTGCTGCCTACTCATTGACCTTTATTTCATTTCCCTCCTTATCTCCTGTCCTCTCCTCAGACCATAAAACATCAGATATATTAAGATACTTTCATATACTGGTCATAGAATTAGTCTCAATAGATCCTTTTTATTCATGCACCTGTAATATTAGACCATGTCCATGTACCGTGAAATCACCTCATTATACTATATATATATATATATATATATATATATATATATATATATATATATATATATATATATATATATATATATATATATATATATTATACTATTACCACAGTCATCCCATACTGATCCCTTAACTGTCAAAATCATTCATTTAGATTATGGAATAATTGTAGAATAGTACTACAAGAAGGGGATTTCACAGTAGACTGTATGGTTGTATAACAGCAATATTACAGGTTATTATCTTGTCCACACAAGAATTTGTGCGCACAATTAAAAAAAAAAAAAAGTCATCCTAAGGGATTTTAGAGGCTCTGAACATTTCAGCTGTTAAACATCATTTATTTACTCTTGTAGTCTGCACGATAATCAGGCCACATTTCCACAGATGTGTCCTGAAAAGTTGTTTTTGGACCCTCAGGGCCACCGTATTACATTCTACTGCATTACTGCGTTACTTTTTTGACCTCTTATCCCACTGTGCCTGCTTTTTCTAACCTGCTTGCTGTAACAACTAAAGTTCCCTGGTGTGGGGTCAATAAAGTTCTATCTATCTATCTATCTATCTATCTATCTATCTATCTATCTATCTATCTATCTATCTATCTATCTATCTATCTATCTATTGTTTTTAAACTCTGATGAACATGGCGCCCTCTGCTGGCCAAAGGTCAACATCTCTCAGTACTTATGTCCATGTGTCTCTGGAAGTTTTCAAAGTTAACATGTCAAGATTGCATTGAGAAAAGCTTTAGGATCTCTGAGACACAGTCACTCAAACCAATCATATACTTAAGTAATGCTTAGCTAATGGCTCATTATGATTTAATGCATGAATCAATGCAGAATATCTCATCAGTGCTCTGCACGAACAAATGCAGTCTGAAAGTCAGTCTGACTTTATAGACCATCAGTGAAGGAATGTTAATTCACAGTTAAGTAATGTTCAACCAAAGAGCTCAGAGAAACATGAAGCAAGTTTCTTTGTTATTTTCGTCACAGACTCTGTTGTTGTGAAATGTGAGTGTGAAAGAGACACGGACCGTTCATCACCACTCAGTCATCACTTCACACATGAGGTCACCTGACGTCTGTCTGCTCAGGTGAAGTCGTGTCTTGAGTTCCAGGAAAGATGTCTCTTCACGTTGGAGGTCACAGGAAATCCTTCACGTGGTGACTCTTAATTCATCATTAAATCTCAGTTACTTCATTGTCTGTTCACTAGTTTGTATCCCTGTGAAAGCTTAATATTCAACAACAGCAGTCAAATGTTCTTCTTCTCAAACCTGTCAGTCGCTCTGCTGTCTGTCGACCAATGAAAACGCTCCTTAAGCCTCCTCGGCTGAAGAAACGAATCACCTCCCTTTCATTGCACATTTCAGATGAGCACATGAGGTCCTTCTTTCTGTTTTGGACCTCTGGAGCTGTTTTCTGTGCACTCAGCTGCTGTTCAAAGACGAGCACCTGCTTCCTCTGATGAACCAATCGCACGCTTTCATGGCGTCTGGCTTCAGCTGTGTCTTTTCTCAGATCTGAGATCAGTTTAATTGACGCTGTGTGACAGCGTTTATCGGCTCCTCAGATGCTCTAAGAACAGTTTCTTCTCCAGCTGTTGTGTGATGGCTCATCTGGTTAAATGTAGTTTTCTATCATCAGCTTAATGCTAACCTAGCTAGCCTCTGTATTAGCTGCTTGGGCCTAATGTGCGAAGTATTTGAGTATTGAGTTGAGTATTTTAGTGTTTTTATGGTAGCTCTCGTGGACTCCACCTGTGTGTTTACTGGATGAATTATTGTGTTGCTGTACTTCTGTGAGAGCTTCATGTTGATCTGTTTCCTCCTGACGTGAAGCAGAGTGCAGCTAATTTAACGGTTAATTAGCAGATCCTGTTTAGCTCGTTATGAAACTGTGCACGTACACACAAAGTGAACACGAGGCCTTCAGAAATGTGAAGCCCTGCAGTGAAAGCTGAAAAGTGACACACAGCAGTCTGACATGACAAGTTCACTCTTTTATTGCCTTCTGTGCTGTAATACAGGGATTCATCAGAAAAAGTACAAAAAGGTAAAGCTATTATAAAATATACAAAAACATACAGGCATTCAAATATAAAGGGGCGTACATCTGTGCTGATCTTTTTTATACAAAACTACAAGAATGAGGCGATCTAGCATCGTTAATGTGCTCATCACTTTACACACAGCGCCCTGCGAGGCCTCCCGCTGTCAGCCTAACGTGGCTCGATGATGACAGACTGGTCGGGAGAGGCTGATGGTATGACTGAGGGATGCAGGCGGAGGGATTTCCTGCTGACGACGTGACGTCAACTTCACGAGGGTTTTTTGACTCGTATGAAAACCAGCACTCAGACGTGAAAAGGCCACCATGAGACAAAATCTAGAAAGTGCAGATCAATCAACGACAGACCACAGCTTCAGTGACACTTTAAACTTCTTAACGTCCCTTTTTCAAAAGCCTAAACCAGTTTCCTCCTCGACAGTCTTCACACTGCACAGTCAGTTGTGGCGTCAAACTAGTTTCTATGAGTCAAGTTTTTACACGAGAAGAGCCAAATTAGCACTGGGAGTGGTGATAACACTTCATCTTCATAACTCCTTTTTTGAATGATGCTATTCTACTGTGGTAAAAACAAAAACAACCTGCTATAAATACATCATATTTAACAAACCGTACAAAACACATCAAGTATAAACAGCACTAAGAGAAACAGACGGATGCTGTGAGACTATGAGTGAACGGCGTGTGATGCTGCTCATGATGTCATAATATTTGGTGCTTATATCTAATATCTACAGTACTTTGAATACAGCTGGTTTACAGACAGCTGACCGGACGTCGTACGATGTCTTAGATTCATCCTTAATTCCGTCGCGCTCATCTTGTGGTTTCTGTCCGTCGTTTGAAAGCGTTTGTTTTTCGTCGCGGCGGCTTCGCTCAGTGATGGGTGGGAAAGTGGATGTGCTGGAGGTGTTTTCTTCTTCTTTTAAGTGTACAAATATGTCAGCCGCATCGAGAGCAGATGTACGATTCTACGCCAGAAGCTTTCAGATACATGTCGTCCTCATTAACGTGAAGAGCAGCAGACCCAGTGAAGGCTACACAGGCTCTGTGGAAAGACACTTTGGATTGGTCCGGTGATTGGAGGGGTTTCTGATTCCCCCTTTTGATGATCTTGCCAGGATGTGCCCTCCTCCTCCTCCTCCTCCTCAGTCTGGTATTCTTCCTCTGTGGTGTCCTGTTCGCTCGGTGTGGTGATCAGATCACTTCCTGGAGAGGAGCTGGTTCTCCAGCTGCTCCAGACGAGCGGTCATCCCCGTCAGTGGACAGCTGATTAAGGAATAATAGTAATGACATACAGACCTTAACCGTAAGCATGGACATCCATCAGAGTTTGGACAAATGTCAAAGATTTGTCAGTTTTCAAATTAAGACGTTTATTTTTTGGTATTTAGATGTTTTCAGTGACATTTGGTCGACCAACAAAACATCTATTAAAGGTGCGGTGTGAAGGATTTAGAGGCATGTTTTCATACGTTTAATCACCTGACAATAATGTGTTTCTCTACGTCAGAACGAGCTCTTGAACTCTACAGAAGGAGCAGGACTGTCATGTTTCTACAGCAGCCCAGAACGGACAAACCACACGCTGACTCCAGAGAGCGTCCTTCATGTTTTTCATGCTTTTAGCTGCCACTGCAGGCGGGTGAGGTCAGGGCCTTTCAGCTGGCTGCAACCTGTAACCTCACCACTAGATGGCACTAAATCCTCCACACTGGACCTTTAAAGGCTGGAGTTATCAAGACCACAGGCAACAATCTGTGTGTATACTTCATGGTGCTTTTGTTGGGGACTATTTTCAGCGGCGGATGAATCCACATTTGATGTATTGAGTGTTTGTGGCAGCAGGACGGTGTGTGTGTGTGTGTGTGTGTGTGTGTGTGTGTGTGTGTGTGTGTGTGTGTGTGTGTGTGTGTGTGTGTGTGTGTGTGTGTGTGTGTGTGTGTGTGTGTGTGTGTGTGTGCGTGTGTGTGTGAACAGCAGTGAGGCTCACTGATGTGTTTTTAATGGCTCAGATGAAAAAGATTGAACTTGGTTTTTGTCTTTTCATGCATTTTGCTGATAATCTGCTACACAGAATATCGGCGTATTGAAGAATGCTGACGTTTTTCCTGATTTGTTTGTTACACGGTGAGGCTTGGGCCAGTTGTGGGAAGAATTTGGGGCTGATGTGAGGTATGTTTTTGTCGAGGGACTTTGCTCGACTCAAAGCCCAAATAAGTTCCACATCTGTAACACACATTACACATCGTTTTTCATCTTTCCACTGAATCCAGAGTGTAATTGACCAGGTTAACCTAAAGGAACGAACCCACAGAGGGATTTCACCCAGTTCTGGTGTATTTTAGTCTTAGTCAGTGGTCACTACATCTGTCTGTCCCAGTTTGAACTGCCACCAGTTTGTCACCACAGATCACTGCAGCTTTTAAAGAATCTCTAACTGCTTGTCGCTGCAGAGAAACGGCTGGTGGCTCGTTCTGGTTGCTGGTGTTGGATGAAGACGTTTTTCTTTAAAGGATATGCTTCTGTGTGAGCTGCTCCAGGCTGCTCATGGTGGCCTGCTGGAACTCCACCAGACTCTCACAGGCACATGGATCCTTCACCTCGATCTCCCCCTGACTCTCCTCTGCAGAGGCACAAAGAGGGACAGGAAATGAGGTTACAGGCAGCAAACGACGCCTTCCCTTCATCTGTTTAATGACACGTTACAACCTCACACCATGCAGGTGTTCGTTACTTATGGGAGAAATATTTTGTCATTGTGTTACGTTTCAGTGCTTTTTCTGCAGCTGTCAGCAGATGAAGCCACAGGACAAAACGTGAGTCTCATCTTTATGTTGAAAGTAAAGCAGCCTCCTGCAGGGATCTGCACAGCATTAGGTTCTATATACAGCTGCTGTCAGTTGTTAATATGCTGCCACACATCAACGAGACTTTGAGGACGTATCCTACGCTGCAGGCGGAGCGTCGCACCTGGGCAGACGTTGAGTTTGAGGTTCTCAGCGATGGTGCTGATGGCAGTGAAGTCGGTGGTGTAGTAGAAATGTTTCTCCACAGGCTCAGATGCGATCTCACGAAGTTCATCCTCCACAGCTTTTCCAACACCCACCGCATACATGGTGATACCTGCGTGCATGGAAACAAACGCAGCAAACACTCATTTAATGTCAACTTCACAGCAGTGGGGGCCAGATGATTAGTCCTCCGTCACTTAGATCAAGACCACGAGCTGCAGATGTAGTTTGACCCCCACACTCATTGAGTCTTACCGGCTTCTTTGGCCTTCTTGGCGAACTCTGTGATGTCGTCCTGCGAGCGCCCGTCGGTGAACACCAGTCCGATTCGTGGGATGTTGCGGCTGGCAGGACGAGCGCCCTCTGCCTCTGAGAAGCTGTTCTCCACCATGTGTTTAAGGGCCAGACCTGTCATGGTGCCTTTCTCCATGTATTGAACCTAGACAAGCACAAGACACAGGTGTTATAAGTGAATCAGGAGAGAGTTGACGGACGCTCATAATGTGGCATTTCTTTCACCATGGACTCAGAATCTGCTCCTGCTGGACGTCCATGACATAAAAGTCTCGATCGTGTTGCTTTGACTTATTCAGCAGGTCGGTGCAGGTTGTTCACAGGCAGCTGATGCATCAGGTATGAAACCATAATGTGACAGAGAAGCAGCAGCTTTACCTTCATGACTGCAGCTTTGATCTCGTCAGCCGTGTGGTACATGTTGAGAGGGAACTCTGTCCTGACGCGGCTGGAGTACTGAACCAGGCCGACTCTGGTGCCGTGAGCAGACACGTCCAGAGAGTCCACGACCTGGAGCACAGGAGCAGGTGAGCGATACCCATCAGACACAGGTGCAGGTCCTGTATTAACGTGCTTAAATCTTTCTTGGTTTATTACGGTTATTTAAATAGAAAAATCACGTCATTTTCTGCCCCCTAAAACAAACAACACACTTTTTACCCACAGTTCTGTTGATTTTGTGCTTTTCTTGCTGGATCTGTTGACTGATCCCTCTTCCCACTGTTGGATTACCTTGTATTGGGACCTGAACGTGGTTACTGGTTCTTGATATATACTGGGAACTGCTGGCTAACTCTACCGATCAGCTGTTAGCTGTAAACAAGCGCTGGCTGTTTGGCTGGTGTTACAGATTGAGTGTGATCAGATTAACTGGTGGTGGATGCGTCCCTGCATCTGCTCCGTGCCGGACTGGTTCTTCGTGCAGATGTATTGAATTTGTTGCATTATGGTCTGTTTTCTGTTGTTTGAATACTGCTGCTCTTCATGTGAAAAGTTACCTGGTTAACAAACTTTTTGACCAGCTCAAAGTTTTGAGGGCGGACACTTTTGGAGCCGTCAATCAGAAGCACCAGGTCGATGTTGGCAGACTTGCAGGCTGAAGGAGAGAGAGATACGAAAGAGAGAGCGAGACTGAGAATGAATGCTGACGAATGTTTGCTCTTTAAATTCACAGGCATCATTTCTGTCGCACAGCTGAGCTGGACCCGAATCACAGAAATAAGATGATGATGAAGATGTTTGAGGTGCAGGAATTCATCAAAAATGTTTGTTATCTCGTGTTTATGTTAAAAAAATCTATAGTGGTGCACATACTGTTACTCAGCTGTCGAATATCGATCAATATTCAGTCAGTCAGCCTGAAACTGTTAAAAAACAATAATAATACTTAAATTCTTTGTTCTAATGGAAGCATCCATATATATGACAGATGTGGCCTCAGTGTCACGTGTTAGCTGATATATTGTATTGAAGGGATTCAGATGAAGTAAAATTAGAAAGCTTGCTGCTGCTCTTGTCATGGCAGCAAAGGACGTCTTGCAGTTATGTGTGATGTTGGATCAGATAATGAGGCTGTCTGTGCTGCCGTGAGGCTCCACATGGAGGTGCTGTGGAGGCGTCATGGCAGGCACTCTGGTGTCTCTCTGCTTCCCCTGAGGAAAGGAAAATTCAAAAGATCTCATCTTTGTTCAGCCAGTTCCTCCCAGACAGAACGGAGCTGCTTTTAACATCAGCACAGGAGCTTGATTTCATCTCCTGAGGACCAAGCTCAGTCTGTTCTGATCTGTTTTCAGCTCGGGATGATTCTTCCCTTCGTTAACGCTCATCTGATCGCGCCGTGATGGATGTCGGCGTGGTGGCGTCCTGATTGTTACATGTCAGAGCTCAGCAGCGCAGGTGATGCACCACAGATCTGGGTTCTGTGTGTGTTCTGGTTTATCTCTGCGGGTGTAGACTGAATTCAGGCGAATGTGATGACGATGCTGACCTTCATCCTGCACCTGCAGCATTTGGTCCCACAGGACCTCCAGGGTCTTAGTCTCCCTGCATGAGCCTGAGTGATCTCACACTCTGGGACGCTGTCTTGAGTGTGACTGTTCAGATGATTTTATAAGAAACAGGATTCATCTCAGTGGACTTACTGCCGCAGCTCTTGCCGTCCTCCTGCAGCAGCTGTCCCTCTGGACAGATGCAGTAATAAGATCCTGGAGTGCTCACACACTGGTGCTCACAGCCATGCTCCACTGTGTTACACAGGTCCATGTCTGCAAACACAAGTCAGAAAACACACGTGACATTATGTACCACACCTGCACAGACACACACAAACCAGCTGGAAACTAACTGCGTACATTTACACAGGTACTAGTACATGTGAGGGATTGGTGCTTGGCTGTTGATGGATGGATGAGAAGTTTTCAAAGAGTTTTAGAGACTATTTTCAGCCTGTCGGTCTGCAGAGACGTTATGGACACACGTTCACACATGTTAATCAGACAGCTGGCTCCTCTCAGTCCGTCCTTCAGATGTTTTTGAGGCAACAAACTGACCCTGAAGTGCATTTTAAATCAGAGAACACACACAGGATGGGCTGAGGAGAGCTGTGCTGCTGTGACATTCACTGACTTGTGCAGGTCTTCTTGTCTTTGTTGAGTTTGAATCCTTTGTTGCAGTCGCAGGTGAAGACGCCGGGCGCGCTGACGCAGATCTGTTCACAGTCGTGCTTCCCCTCGGCACACAGGTCAATGGCTAGATAACACACATACACACACACACACACACACACATTTATTTATAACTAATGGAACTGTGGAACATTGTGTGTGATTGTTTCGGGTGTTTGCTTTGTTTCTGTGTGTGTGTGCTTCTACATGTGAAGTGAAGCCAGAGGATCATGTAAACACAGAAGATGATGCCACTGACCACAAACTGAGGACAGTTAGAGACAGAGCAAAGTCTCCAAACTGCTTTACAATGACAGGAAACAGGAAGTCGTCACATTTAAGACGCTGGAAGGAGCAACTACTTCATGTTAGCACTCAAAGGACAGACATTACTAATCGATTATCACAATGAACGAACGGAAAAACCACTTCAACGTGCTGCAGGATGGATGCACCTGGAGTGCACACCTGTACCTGTGTGTGAGTGTGTGTGCGTGCGTGCGTGTGTGCATGCGTGCGTGCGTGCATGCGAGGGCCTAACGTGAGCAGGTCTTCTTGTCCTCATTCAGTGTGAATCCTTTGTTGCAGTCGCAGGTGAAGACGCCGGGCGCGCTGACGCAGATCTGTTCACAGTCATGTTTCCCCTCAGCACACAGGTCAATGGCTAGATAACACACACACACACACATTGAGTTAAACAGTGTGTGTGTGTGTGTGTGTGTGTGTGTGTGTGTGTGTGTGTGTGTGTGTGTGTGTGTGTGTGTGTGTGTGTGTGTGTGTGTGTGTGTGTGTGTGTAATGCTCTGGTGTAAATATATTTTCCAGGGACGCTGCTTCTTTTTTTTCTGTGCATTTCTATAAAAACACTCCTGAACATTCGATCCAAAGAGCATTTTTCAGCTGTTAGATCTTTGTTGGACTTTGCTTGAACAGCTCGTCCACACAGGAGTCGTTTCAGTGAAGTATTTCAGCCGACCGCCTCACATTCATCTGACGGGACGGAGCAGATGTCCTCCCCTTTTAAAATGAAAGTTTTTACCTGCTATGTGGACAGAAATGTGACACAAAGTCTATTTCTTCCCATTTCAAGTCTGTCTTCTGCTTCCTTTCCTGTGTGCTGTTTTCTGCACGCTGTTAAAGCCTAAATGACCTACACTCAGTGTTGTCCTTGAACGCATCATGTGTTGCCACAGATGGAGGACTGAAGCGGCTGCTGTCCGTCTAACGTGCCGCTCAGACTGTCTGTGTGGACACGATGTTAGCGCTCTCTGATAAAACAGAGCAAATACCAGATGTTCATTTCTAGAAATGACGGTCAGCATCGTCACGAGGGTGAATCACAAAATCTGTGACGTTCCTTCATTCAGTTGGATTTCTTTCTAATAATGAGTGTAATCATCTGGCTCATAACCTCTAATGATGCATTCAGATGTCATTTATAACCCAGCTGTTGTGGTTTTTGGGTTAAACGCAGTGACTTGATGTGTCGCACGGCTTCCAGTGGACAGTCCACAGGTTGTCCACAGGTAGGAAATTGTCTTCATGTCTCGTTGTGCAGGTTTTGCTGAGACGTCTTTACGTGCGTGCGTGCGTGCGTGCGTGCGTGCGTGCGTGCGTGCGTGCGTGCGTGCGTGCGTGCGTGTGTGCCTGGCCATGGGCATGAATATGTACACACATGCTGGACGCGTGCAGTCTCGTGCACACGATGTGTGTTTGTGAACACATTATGAGACTGTCGTCGTGTTTCCAGCTCATAGATCTTGAAAACACTGAGATAAGAGTGTTCGTGCTGCCGTTGAAGGTTTAGCACTGAGCAGTTAATGATAAACTCTTTCAGTCTCATCCAGTTTTATCAGCTGCTGATAAACAAAATGCCGCTTTCATCCACTCTCAGCTCGATGCCCTTCGCTCGGACTCCCTCCGTCGTCTCCAGCTGGAACTGATCACATCAGCCTGTGCTTGTCTCCCTGCGCTGGCTGCCGGTTAGATTTCATATTAATTCAACATTTTATTGCTCTTAAATTAATTTCTGATCTGTTGACGGAGGCCTGCTGGTTCATCCCAGGTCAAAGTTTATGACTGAGGATGATCAGCACACTGTGGGACTCCTTCTTTTAAGTCTCCTCTTAAAACTTTCTTTTGTTTTATTCCTATTTATTTGATCTTATTCAGTTCATTTTATTCATTTAA
The DNA here is from genome assembly GCF_039877785.1 of Chaetodon trifascialis. Lineage (NCBI taxonomy): Eukaryota > Metazoa > Chordata > Actinopteri > Chaetodontiformes > Chaetodontidae > Chaetodon > Chaetodon trifascialis. The sequence continues at coordinate 2,158,761 of NC_092058.1, read as the reverse complement.
TTATTTTAAGCATTATTGCTTGGATCGAGTGTATAACAGTGAAAAGATACTGAAGCAACAGCGTCATTTTTGCTTCCATCCTGCGACGATTCCTCACATTGAAAAGGGAAAAGGCATCTGCACACGAGCTGGTCTCTACAGAGGATGTAACCGCACATTCTTTGTAGTCATGGCTTCATTTTGGAGAGCCAGTAAATCCCAACAAAGCTGTTTGAGATTCACATCAAGAAAGTTGCAGCCAGAGATGGAAATACTTCAGATATATTCCCATTTCAGAGTCAGTTACCTGCTAACTGGTGTTAGCACACAGACAGGAAATGTGTAATGTTTGCGGCTCTCTTTTGAGGTAATATAATATAATATAATATAATATAATATAATATAATATAATATAATATAATATAATATAATATAATATAATATAATATAATATAATATAGGGCTGCACGGTGGCGCAGCAGTTAGTGCGCGTGCCTCACAGCAAGAAGGTTGCCGGTTCGATCCCCGGGTCAGGCGGGGCCTTTCTGTGTGAAGTTTGCATGTTCTTCCCGTGCATGCGTGGGTTCTCTCCGGGCACTCCGGCTTCCTCCCACAGACCAAAAACATGCTCATTAGGTTAATTGATGACTCTAAATTGTCCGTAGGTGTGAGTGTGAGTGTGAATGGTTGTTTGTCCTTTCATGTGGCCCTGCAATCGGCTGGCGACCGGTTCAGGGTGTACCCCGCCTCTCGCCCATTGTAGCTGGGATAGGCTCCAGCCCCCCGCAACCCCGAAAGGGATAGGCGGTATAGATAATGGATGGATAATATAATATAATAATGAGATTCTATCAATGACCACAGATCCAAAGTCAGGCAGGTTTGACTGTAATAAAACTTTTTAATCAAATTTGATCTGCACCTCCATTAAAGCAGCTGCAGACATCTTGGTTTTGTTTCTATCTGTGTCATTAACAGCCGTCGTCGCCAGAAAAATGGCCGTAAAGGTCGACTGTGCGAGCAGATTATCAGACTCATATTTACGTTCATTGTTAGACGTTAGTGACCTCTAGTGGTGGTGGTAACTATGACGGGAGCAGAGGAGGAGGTCAGGTGACGTAGCAGACAGCAGGTGTGTTACTCACCCTGGCAGGTCTTGCCGTCGTCCAGCAGCCTGTGTCCCTGGTCGCAGCGGCAGTGATAGCCGCTGAGCACACTCACACACTCGTGATCACAACTGTGGTTCCCAAACGAACAGTAGTCGATCACTGAGGGGGGAAGCAGCGAGGCCGTGAGCGGCAGAGCAAACAGCAGCAGAGCGTGTGGACTGCATGTATGTTCCTGCCGTCTGACCACAGATCTGACCCGGAACAAGCCGAGAACCCGGAGTTCTGCTGCTGAGGCCGATACCTGCTAACGAAGCCGCCTCACACCTTCTCTTTTAAAGTCTGTCACGCTTCTCAGGACGAGGCCAAGTCGTGTCTTCACAGACGCACAGCGCAGTGTTTGCATCAGGCTCTTCTTTTATTAAAGGACCTGATTAAAGGACGCAGAGTGAAGTGAAATGAAACGGCCTCTTTTCTAGGAACAAACAGCAGCAGGACGACCGTGTGCAGAGCTTGTGAAGGTCAGATCCGTTTCAGCATGAATGAACATGACATGAAGTCAAGCCGAGCTCTCCTCCGACTGTGAAGCCAGGAGCTATCAGCAGGAGTGACTGGACGTTGGCTTTGTGTGTGTGTGTGCGCGTGTGTGCGCGTGTGTGCTATGTGAGACTGACTTGAGCAGGTCTTCTTGTCGTCGTTCAGCTTGAATCCTTTGTTGCAGTCGCAGGTGAAGGAACCAGGAGAGCTGACGCAGATTTGTTCACAGTCATGTTTCCCCTCAGCACACAGGTCGATGGCTGACACACACACACACACACACACACACACACACACACACACACACACACACACACACAGTGGTTTCATGAGTAACTGTCCATTATCACTCGTACTTTCAAAAGTGTACTTGTACATACATAGAATGAATTACTTAATTAAGTAATTAAGTATGTATTAAAAATGAATATACTAATCGTGTGAGATTTAAAGTGGTATTTCAAAGTACTTACAAAGAGTGCACTTTGTTCAAAGTGTATCATAACTTGTACTTAAGTGTACTTTTAAAGAGTACACAAAAATACTTTAAATAGTAATAAAGTGAACTTATGAAACGTGTACTCATGTTCAGGTCCGTTGTAATACACTATTAGCATGTTTAATTAAAGTGTACTTTCATTTGAAGTATATTTCCAGCACATCAGTGATACAATTGTACTGCGAGTGTGTTTTAAATGCTCATGAAACAGTTTCACCGTGTACTTTGGTACACCTCAGGTTTTGATAAAGTTGTGCCAATTTAGCTACTGTTTAGCAACAAGTACACTAAAGTACTGAAGGCGGCAAGCATAGTACATAATGTACTTCAAAAAGTGTAATTTAAGTGGGATATTTTGTTCACTATGAGTCAAACAGTGAAAAGCGACGGTGTTGTGCGTGAGTCCAGCCGTCTGGACTGCTCTGTCTGTGTGTCCTGTGTGTCTCTGTCGTCCTGTCTTACCTGCACACGTTTTCCCGTCGTCGTTCAGGGCGTATCCGGGCAGGCAGAGGCACTGGAAGGAGCCCGGCGAGCTCTCGCAGATGTGCTCGCAGCCGTGGTCCGACTCCAGACACAGATCCACACCTGCAGCAGAGATCAGAGCGACTTCAGCCACCTCAGCTCGGCTCAGCTCGGCTCGGCTCGGCTCGGCTCGGCTCGGCTCGGCTCGGCTCCGGGCGAGGAGCTGCAGGACGTCGTCGTCTGAAAGTCCCTGAAAGCTCCTGACTGAGCGACGGATCCGACATGAACGCAGACTGTGGAGGTTTGCTCGTTTCACCTGAGATCTGTGGATTCTTCTTCTCTGGTCTGAAGCAAACGGAGCTCAGCGGTTCAAAGCTGATTCTTTGTGCACCAACTGAGCAACATTTGACTTAATATCTAAGAACAGATATTAATTCAGGATTGTTTGACAACTGTCAATCAAACCTGATCGACCCACACCCACACAGCCCCCATGAAGTTTTTAATATTTAACTAGTAATAAATAAGAATTTAGGATGTTTTCTTGAACTTTTGTCTAAAATGGGTAAATCTTCAGTTTGATGCAGTTTGTGTTTTTATTCCACACACAAAAACCTGCTGCCTACATCACCCACAATGCAACTCACCTGCCGACGGTTTCAGGTGTGTTATGCTAGCAGCAGCCTGCAGCAGAGACGAGGAGCAAACTGGACATTTATCAGACTTCACAGCTCCGTCTGGAGATGCTAAAGGTTTGAAACACCTGGAGGCTGATGAGGAGTTCCTGTTTAATGTTGAATGATTTGATTAGAGAGAGTTTTCAGGCTTCCCAAACATCCGTGTTATGTTCTTTAATTCATTTATTCTGTCTCAGATGTTTGTGTTTCTGCCTTTTCTCTCCTTTTCCATCTCTCATGAAGCAAAGCCAGAGGTTTTTCACGCAGCCGCCCGGTCTGGAGTAACAGCAGCACGAGGAAAAGTCCTGCACTTCAGGGATTTCAGCAGGCTGTTATGAGAAAGTATTAGGTTCTGTGGGGTTAGATGGGCCCGGGGATTTTTTCTATTGGCCGAGACGTTCACCGTGTTTTTAATTACATAAAGAATCTGGTGTTGCCCCGGATGAAGCCGGCGGCATGAAACTTAAATTCCAGAGACTTGGCTGCACTTTTCTACGTGTCTGATGTTAACGTGACTTCGAATGAAAGTTTTCGGTTTGTGGCATAAAACGTGAAGCTCTTCACTCGCTTCAGGTGGAGATTCAGCTAAAATATGATGTCAAATCCGTAAAGAATTAGTCGTCTCGGGCGTTTTATGAGCTTTCTTTTGTCTGGATTTAATGTGAGGATTTAAGTTTTCACCTTCCAGTCAAATGATTTCATTTTGTTGAATTTTGGGTGATTTCATATCCTGTTCTCTGCTAAAACTCCCTCTGACAAGAAAACCTGTAATAAAGCCTGAAACTCATCCAAACCCAGTCAAAGTGAACACAAGCCAAACGTTACGTGATCCCGCTCGTGATGACACGTTTGTCTAAACATCCACTTTTACAGGAAACTCCTCGTCTTTTAAAGATGGATTGAAAAATGGTTTTGGCAAATATGATAATGAAAATACCAAAAGTAGATTTTTAGTCAGTGAGGTCATTTCCTGTCCTGCAGTCTCACCACAGAGCTTGTCCTGGAACTGGAGCCCGAACTGGTGGATGAGATCGAAGGACTCCACCAGGAAGACGTGGTCCTCAAAGGGCGGAGATGCCATGGCCCTCAGAGACGTCATGTCGGCTCGGGCCACCCCCACGGCGTAGATCTCGATGCCTTTCTCTCGGGCCTCAGCTGCCACCTCCGCCACACGGTCCTGAGGACGTCCATCGGTCACGATCACAGCCACGTTGGGGACCTGAGGGACAGAAAACCTCCAGATCAGAGCTCAGGTCAGGCAGGGAGGACGTGGTGTGAGGCCCACGGAGACGTCTCATCACAGATGAAGATATGAACTGTTTCTATGTTCTTTCATGATATAAACGGTATGAAACCGAGACGAATAAATACAAGCTGTGAACACAAACTTCAAAACCTGTCTCACCTTCGGCCTGTCTCCCGCCTCAGCAGTAAAGGCGGCATTCATCACGTATTTGATGGCGAGGCCGGTCATGGTGCCCTGAGCGAGGGGAATGATCTGGTTGATGCCTTTCACCATGGCGTCCAGCTTGGCGTGGGTCTTCAGAGAGAACTCACTGCGGACCTGAAGACCAACGAGGACAGAGACATCAAAGAGAGACAGCAGACAGTGGACAGTGTCCACTTATCACATCATCGCAGTTTTATCCTCAACGTCACCCACAAAGACGCCGTATGAAAATGAGCTCCCTCTGATCTGAGGACAGCGTTTGTTACATTTTGATATACATGTATTGGTTAGCATGTTAGCATGCTAACATTTGCTAATCAGCACTCAACACAAAGTACAGCTGAGGCTGATGGGAAAGTCTTTGGTTTTGCAGGTATTTAGTCATAGATCAAAGTGCCGGAAAGATCTGAATGTTGATCTGATGAAAAGTTCATCCTGAGGGGAACGTGAACGTCCGACAATCCGTCTGACAGACAGGCGGCGCTAACATGGCTGAAAACGAGCAGATGAAGCGCAGTATGGATGAAGATCTGGATGCTGTGCTCCTTCGGTACCTGGCTGGAGTACTGAACCACCCCCACTCTGGTGGCGTTGAGTCCGATGTCCAGAGTGTTCAGGATGTCGATCATGAACTTCCTCATGGTCTCAAACTCGTGTGGCCTGACGCTGCGGGAGCTGTCGATGAGGAAGACCAGATCCACCGGACCAGACTTACATTTCTGCTCCGGACCTGGAAGAGGGAGCAGAGACGGTCCTGAAAAGAGCTGAAAACTGATTTTAATCTGTTTCTGATGGAGGACTGAGGCAGAATATAGTTTAAAAAAGCAATGAAAGAACACCGAAGATGTTTTTGAACATTAACGCCGTTTGTCAGAAAAATGTTGTTGACAAGAAGTTAATATAAATGAAAACAGAGTCACTTGTGTTCGTGTATGTTAGGAGCTCAGTGTGTCCTCGTAGGCGAGTGCGTGTGTGTGTGTGTGTGTGTGTGTGTGTGTGTGTGTGTGTGTGTGTGTGTGTGTGTGTGTGTGTGTGTGTGTGTGTGTGTGTGTGGTTTTCAGTTTTCCATTTTCTTCGCTCAGCAGCAGCAGCTCCTCTTCGCTCTCTGGTTTCACTCTCATGCTGTTGACCACCTGAACTCTCCTTCAGCTTCAGCTGCCACAGGCTCCTGTTTCTCTCTTTAACTTTCAGCATCAGTCCGAGTTGTAACATCATCACAGGGCGCTCATGAGCGAGGTATGAGGTGCGTCTGTGTTTGGGCATTATGGGATGGAGAGGAGCTGTGTGATTGATGCACGTCCAGAGCTTCTTCACAGAGGCTGAGAGGCAGCGCAGAGGAGGCTCGGCATCAGCTCAAGTGTGAGGATGTCAGCTCGAGCGTGAGGACGTCAGCTCGAGCGTGTGGACGTCAGCTCGAGCGTGTGGACGTCAGCTCGAGCGTGAGGACGTCAGCTCCAGTGTGAGGACGTCAGCTCGAGCGTGAGGATGTCAGCTCGAGTGTGAGGACGTCGGCTCGAGCGTGTGGACGTCGGCTCGAGCGTGAGGACGTCGGCTTGAGCGTGAGGACGTCAGCTCGAGCGTGAGGACGTCGGCTCGAGTGTGAGGACGTCAGCTCAAGTGTGTGGACGTCAGCTCGAGTGTAACACATCAGCTCCAGTGTGAGGACGTCAGCTCAAGTGTGTGGACGTCAGCTCGAGTGTAACACATCAGCTCCAGTGTAACACATCAGCTCCAGTGTGAGGACGTCAGCTCCAGTGTGAGGACGTCAGCTCCAGTGTGAGGACGTCAGCTCGAGTATGAGGACGTCAGCTCGAGCGTGAGGACGTCAGCTCGAGCGTGAGGACGTCAGCTCGAGCATGTGGACGTCAGCTCGAGCGTGAGGACGTCAGCTCTTGTGAGAGGACGTCAGCTCCAGTGTGTGGACGTCAGCTCCAGTGTGAGGACGTCAGCTTGAGTGTGAGGACGTCAGCTCGAGTATGAGGACGTCGGCTCGAGTGTGAGGACGTCAGCTCGGGTGTGAGGACGTCAGCTCGAGCGTGTGGACGTCAGCTCGGGTGTGAGGACGTCAGCTCGAGCGTGTTGCTGCTTTTAAAGCCTGAGAGAAATACGCCGCCTCATCGTCTGCATGTAGAAATCAAGTCAGCTGCAGGTATAAACCACGTCCAGATGTTTACAGTAGGTCTGATATGTAAACACATTACATTAGTGATGAAGTCATGATTCATGTGTTCATTCTGTTCAGGACCTGCTGCTGTAATGTTTAAAGGAGTCGTCACCATGGGACATTCATTCTGTCATATTCTTATTCCTAAACAATGAAAATAGCAAAGTGTACACAAGTTTCCACAGAAGGCAGAGAGTCCACGTCTGTTCTCACAGCTTAGACCTCTCGAATGGAGGGAGCTAATAAAAGCTGTTTGTCTTCTGTCTTAATCTTTTTCCTCTGTCTTCCCACAGTCCCGGCAGACTGACCTGCTTTTGGCCTGGCGGTGGCGAGGACGGCCAGGGCCAACAGAATGAAGCCGCTCAGTCCTCTCAGCTGTCTCATCTTCATCCTGATGATAGCGATCTAGCAGACCGGGCGCTCACAGCTGGACTCGTCTGGAACTGGATCAGACTGCGAGGGGGGAGAGATGGCGGGTGAGATAGAGGGACAGCAGAGGGAAACATGAGCTGCTGAAGTGCCCTTTAGCAGGACGCAGACCGATGCAGCTTCGTGGCTGATTGACACTTCTTTACAGACATTTTAACAGCTTTGTCCTAATCACACAGTTCATGTTAAGGTTCAGCTTTCTGGCGTTAATGATAATAACAACACGTTGGATCATCTGAGGGTGGAACACAAAACACATGAAGAAGTCTTTCCTCCCATTGTGTTCAGATCACATCCTGTTTAACGTCGCCCTCTGCTGGTCACCTTTTTCTTGACGCGTGTCACTTAATCACAAACAGTGACGTATTTTTCATCCTTTGGAAGCAGAGAGCAGCAGGTTTAACCAGCTGCAGTGATGTTTGCAGTAACGAGCCATCAGAAACCGTCTGTTTCCTCTAACCGTGACCACTGCTTGTCCCTCACCATAGCCAAGCAGATACTTTACCACAAACCGTGATTTGTCCTCTGCCTCTTCCAAACAGTTTTTGAGCCTAAATCGAACCAGAGATGTTCCAAACAGCTTAACTCTGTGGTTTTTAAAGAGTCTGAGGGCAGAGGAAGGAAACATCGACCTTCTGTCTATCAGCTTCACCACTGAAGGCTGAGCAAAGGGGAGACAAACCCGATGTGTCCTCTACGAGACGAGGACTACGTCTTATCCAGAACAGCTTCATCTGAATCTGCTAACTCCACCGCTTCTGTCTGTTTTCCCTTCGAGTGTCACGTCAGTCTGTTGTGAGCGATTAGAGTGTAAGCGCTCCAGTAAATTCCTGCCCTGTGTGTTCATAGAGCGATAATAAAGTGGATGGAGGGTTTGTGTCGCAGAGGGACATTCCAGCCCTGCCCATCGTAAAACACTCGGCTGCAAACACCTGGAGAAGGTGCGCAGCTCCTCCTGTTAATGGACGACTGTGGACAGACGCGCTCAGGCCCTGCAGGCTGTCGGGCCGACCAGCAGCCGTGGTGATAAAGTCTGAGATGTGTTTACATTCAGGGCACGCGCTCAGTTCAAACAGGCGCCATGAAAGCCACGTCTTCCTCAGAGCGGGGTCCTTATCGGGGCCCGACGGCGGCCAGAGCCGCTCAGGTCTGAGTAATGAGTGGACAGATGTGGACGAGCACAAAGGCTCTTTTCTCTGTTTGTGTCTCTGTTTGTCTCGTTGTCTTTCTGTCTGTCGTCCACATGTTTTCTGCGGTGAACGGCGGGTCAGCCAAACATTTGCAGCACATTATTCATGCCTTCAAGAGGAGGCTGCGGCGATGCCTTCAATGACCTGCAGAAAGCACTGTCCTAGTTTAGTCGAGGGTCACCTTCTCTTGATCCACACTCAGCCCAGATTTACTTTACGACTGTCTTTATACCCGAGCTCACAGCACTGAGGGACACTGTCCTCCTTCATAACAGACTGTAAAACAAAGGGCTGCTGGTGTTCACCGTCACCCCCACCCGTCACATCAGGTGGATCTGCTGAAGTCTTTAAGAGGCACCTGAAATATCATTTTTAAACCAGGGTGGATCTCCTGTGGCATCACGTGTTTCTGTCATTACCTCCAGAAACAGGACATGTTCTTTGCTCCTGTTTGTTCGTTAGGTAGCAGGAAGTCAGTCAGTCATACCTGCACACATGTTTAAATCTAATACAGTAACATTAAACCTAAGCCTGGGTCAAAGGTCACTCACTGTTATTCAGCCCTTATCTTAACATTCAAAGATAAAGTTAAGTTAAGAGAAGGGTGCTCAGGTTGTGTATTTTTATCTGATACACACACCAGTAGAGAGATGCTGTAAACTGGTTTGAGAAATCTGAAAATGTTAAGAAAAGTTTAAATTTTATGTATTTAAGTCGATCTGAGACTCAGAGAACCAACCGATTCCAGACTTTGGTCTCAGTCCACGTCTTCTGGGACGAACCTGAAGCGTGTGTGCGTGTGTGTGCACATGCGTGTGTGTGTGCAGGACAAAGACTCCTCAGTATAACTCTGCAGCTAAGTGGCCGTAGCCAGACCTCCACCCCCAACAACCTTTTCCTGTCTCCGCTCACCAAACAACAATCTACGACCATCCTGCTGCTGCCGAGCACGTGCACGCACACGCGCACACACACACACACACACACGCACACGCACTCTGCTCCCCCTCAGCGTGGGTCACAGACCGACATATGTTCTATAATTATCCACAAAGAACATCATTCAGCTCGGACTTCGTACTTTCTCGGTCAACATTTCATTGACTGGATGCTTGAAGGCCTCTTCTTGTGACTCTGAGCCGTTCACAGTGTGTTTCTCACTCAGTCTTAAATATAGAAATGCAGATCCTATTTCCTTCAGTAAACACCTGAAACAAAGTCAAACAGCGTCTGCTCTCAAGCCACCTTTGACTTAATTCATCCAAAACTCTTAAAAGTCTTTTTATTTATAGAATTGAATTCTTTGTCGTAACTGCTGCGTGAAAGGACGATTAACTGAACGAGCTTATTACTGATGTTTAATCTGAAGGAATCTCTTTAAACATAAAACCACAGACGTTCGCCGCCGCGCTGGAGCGTCGGCCCAGCGAACAGTTAACAGAGCTCGTCGTTAAAAAGCAGTCAAAGAGCTGCAGCAGCTGTTGATGTTGGCACAGATGCAACGTTACCACGACAAATGAAACAGTGGCTGTTTCTTAAAAGGTCTCTTCAAGTTCAGGCAGTAAAAATAAACTGTTTGACTTCCTCCAGCAGAGACTCAGAGGGCTGACGGTCAAACTGAGAATCCGCTCTGAGCATCAGCTGCATGAAGCTGACGAACATTTCAAAACACCAAACTCTCCAGAGTCAAGTCAGAAAAAGCATCTTTTCCTTCAGTGAGCGGAGCATTTCTACCACAGTCCAACATTCAAGATTTTACTGAAGTACAAAGTATCATAAGTAACATGTACTGAAAGTATCAAAGTACTTGCTTTGCAGAATGTGTTATTACTACACATATAATGCATTATTAGAGTATTATTACTGCTGCGTTGATGTGTCAGCAGTGAGTGTGGAGCTCATTTTAACAGCTTTATATACTGTTGGATAGTTTCATCTGTAATCATTATATTTTATAAATTTAACGTGTTTTGTTTGTAAAATCTTAAACCAAAAAGTAATTAGTGACTCCAGCTGTCAGCACAGAAAGCTGAAAAACTCAAGTAAAGTACCTTGTTTGTGTAAATGTACTTAGTTACTTTCCCCCGCTGCTGTCTGGAGGACAAAATGAAACTCAGGGTCCAGATTGAGGACATTTCTAAAGACATCATGTGCTTGTCTCTCCTCTGCTTCCTGAAGCAAACAAAGCACAAAGATCTCCTTCAAAGTCTTTCTGAACGATAGAGGAAGAGAAGAAAAGAAGGAACAAAGTGAAGGAAATGAAGCTTCACTGTGGAACTCATCCAATCAGCCAGCAGCTTCCTGTGACGCTGAGCGCAGACCAATGTCAGCTCTGGATTGGCTGTTCCTGCTGCCCCCTGCAGAGCAGGACGCGTTACTGCAGCCTGCAGATCAGACCAGAGTCCAGCATCAGACGAGACGCAGCAGTTCATCTGTTCCTCATCAGCAACAGGATTTTAACTGTTACTGATTGATCTGCCCATTGTTTCTCAATCAACTTATCTATAAAATATCAGAAAAATTAAAGATGAGACAATATAGATACAAAAAATAGATTAAATATATCAGGACAGAATCGATTACATTTGCTAAATTCAGAGAATTTGTCTCAAAACATCAAATTATCAAAAATAGTTACCAGTTAATTTTCTGTTGGTTGATTAATTGATTAATTGACATTTTTCATTTCCATGAATCTGTTGATTGTTTTCTTGATAAGCGTAGGTCAGGTTTCTCTCGTCATGGAGCTTCTGAGTCTCACACATTTCCTCTGCTCTCCGTCAGGATTCGGCTGCATTTTGGCTTCAATCATTACGCGTTTGCTGGTTAAACACGAGCTGATGAATGTGGAAGTGTGATGCGAGCCGGTCACTTTCAGGTAGACGCATCATGTTTCAATGAAAACAGATCATTTTTTGTTTGGATCCGTCGTCGTTCAGACTCTCTAAAGTCTTTCCGTCGCTGCTCGATTGAGTTTGACTGATGCGACTTCGATTCGTCCCTCTGGCATCTCACACCGACATAAACCAAACAAATCTCTTCCACTGACTTTCTAAACATTTTCTGAATCCCTTCACCGCGGTCACAGCTGGCACTCACTAACTCCAGCTGCAGCTCAGCTCTGTCTCTGGAACGAACACGGGATTTATTTACTGTTTGTCGTTTTCTCCCTGCTGTCTGATAGAAAACACAGTCTTGCTGTTTGGTTTCAGCTCTGATGTCTTCAGCAGCTTCTGACTCGAACGCTGAGACCCTGCAGGTCATCGGTCCGCAGGATGAAGATGGTTGAAGCTAAGCAGGAACTCTTGTTCCTCTGAGGCCACAAACTGAGCAGCTAGCTGACTTCCTCAGCCACCGGGTCAACACTGGTGACTTCTGCGGTTTTAAAAGTGTATTAATTTAATTTATAAAAGGAGAAATTTAACATTGTGGGAAAAACACTGATTCTCTTTGTTGGGGAGATTGACGCCGCCCTCAATACGCAGCTACCACCAGCAGCAGGTTAGCTTAGCTTAGCTTAGCATAAAGACTGGAAACAGGGGGAAACAGCTAGCATGGCTCCATCTGTAGATAACAAAATCTGACCACCAGCAGCTCTAAAACTCACTAATTTACAGGTTATATTTTGTTTGTTTAACAGACACTGGAGTCTAAAAAAGTGGTTGAGTGAGATTTAACCCTCAGAAAGAAGGCCAATGAGCATATTTACCAAAAGTGTCAAAGTTTTCCTTTAAAGTGACTCAATGTCACTTTTGAAAGAAGAAATAAGAAATTTTTCCTTTTTACAAGTGAAATTTCATAATGAATACTTTCAGGGGTTTTGCTGCGTCAGTGTTAGCCTCCATGGCTAATATAACTGGTAGCATGTGGTGGCTAATGCTAATGCTAGCAGCTCTGGATGAAGACTCTTCAGTGCTTATTGTTAATGTCACGTCAGGACATTCACCGTCATCCTGTGTTTATTATGTGATTCTGGCATCCTTCACATTATGTGAGGTTTGGCAGTGATTAAAAAAAAAGAGCCAGTTCTGGTGAAACTGGTCCAGTTTATGTGGTTTCTAACATCCAGGGATGTTATAGATTAACTGATCCTACATGTAGGGGCTTTAATAAGGGGGCCTTTGTGTATACGTTACTGATAACCACGTCAGTCGTGTCTGCAGCAGACGTCTGTTTACATGTCACTTCTTGGCATCGTTAAGTCATTTAGAGCTACTGGAATCAATTAGAGCCTTATTAGCAGGCAGGGCGCTGTTTGCTGAGAGCAGCGTTTGACTCTGGGTTGATTAAAAGTCTTTATGGGTGTTATGAGTTTTATACAGGTGTGTTTCTGCTGTCTGCAAACTTTCCCCCACAGGTGTAAATGATAAATAGCCCAGAGAGAGAAACACGTCACGGTTTGTATTTCAGACCAGACGGATAATTTGATGAAAACAAAATGTCACATAAATGTAGAAAAAGGACAGAAAACAATGTGGATCAGGCAGCAGGTATCTGCATGTTTGCCCAGAGAAAGGTGTGTGTGAGAAAGCTGCCGTCCAGCAGCAGGTGATAATCTCTTTATCCACACAAACTGAGCGATACAGTGATGTACACGCACACACACACTCAGCTGACACCAGCGGTCTGATAACAGATCCAGGATGGAGTGCAAACACACACACACACACACACTTAAATACCTTTTCCACCACAGCCTCTACCTGAAGCCCGCAGGTGTGCTGGAACATTGTGTTTACTGGTGAAGTTGCTTCGTCGACTGGCAGACTGATGGACATCTGACGCCATGAGGACGATGACGCTGCGGCGTTAGTGTGTGTCGTGCAGCGTGTGGAGCGTCTGGGTGGGCAGAACCTGAACCAGCATGAGAAGAACAGCCGGAGGATCCGAACCACAGACGACGACTTGACTTCAGGTCAGCAGAACCTTTTATTTCTTCTTAACTTTCCTGATGTTGAACGTCTGTGAGGCTTTAAACATAAACTGCATCGTTTTCATGTTTTGACGTCATGTTGCAGTTCTCATGGTCTGTTCTTTGAGTCTGTAAGAAATTTAAAGCCACGCATCGTCTTCAGTTTAACAGTCTGTTAATTGCATCGAGGATGAGTTTACGCACACACAGTGTGTTCAGCAGCATGAGAACGTCTGATTTCAACAGACCATCAAGCTGCAGCACAAAGCCAGTTTTGTGTTTAGTCAACAGCTGCATGAATCAAATTACACAGATCTTCGACTTCAAGGCTTTGTTTTATTCTCCAGAACAAGATCTGCCAATTGTGCATTTGCTCGTTGAATGAAGTCCACATCAGTCCTGAACTGCTGTGCAGCTCTGTCCTGAACAAAGACATCTTTGTTAACGGTGCAGTTTTCTTAACAGCTGTGACAGTAACCATGGACCTGAGGGACACCCCGTCTTAATGTCAGCAGAGGCCATCATGGAGATGGACGTTGGGGAAGATGGCGGCAAAGGTGAGCAAAGATGAGTGATCACATCGATGGCATGAACGCTGTGACGTCGAGCAACAACTGCTGTGACAAATGAAGCAGCTTCAGAAGGACAACGTGAAGCAAGTGTGAAGCCATTTTTACCACAGCAGCACTTCGAGCTAAATGCTAACACCAGCATGCTAACATGCTGAGGATTAGCGCTACCTTAGCTTAGCCTGTTAGCATGCTAACATTTGCTCATTAGCGCTAAACACGAGGTACAGCTGGGGCTGGAAACCAAAGTTCTGGACAAGTGAGATCGATCATTCTGACCTGACGGTGGCGCTAAGAGATCATGATTCATCCTGAGGGGATCATGAGTGTCTGAAGCACTTCATGATAATCCATCTAAAAGCTGTTGAGGTGTTTCAGACCGGAGGAGGAGGAGGACTAACCGACAGAAAAACACTTTTAATCTGGTCTCCAGGCTTTGGTTTGGTCTGACAAACTAATGCGTAAACCAGAGAGAAAGCAAGAATCCATCCAGGCCTAAAAACACAAGGTAATTACATCTAATTAACTTTTTTCCCTCTATCATTCATCTGACCCCTGATAACCATCCAGTGACCTCCTGCAGGGGTCGTGACCCTGAGGTTGAGAAACGCTGACAGGTGTCAGATATTTGACCCTGTCGGAAAGTTTCTGTGCCTGTTTGTCAGAGGCAGGAAGACTGAAACTCAACGGTTTCAGTGCACTCAGCTGTTTTCAGCGCTCAGATATTTACTGCATCTGCTGCTGTTCAGCTCGTCGAAGGTTTAGAAATGTTAAAAGGATGTAAACATTTTAAAAAACAAGATATTCCTGCTACACAAGATCAAGGTTTTTTGTCTCGGGTGGCTGCACGTTTTAAAACAGCTTTAAAGGATCTCAGTTCAGGAGAAACAGTGTTTTGCTCTTAATTAGTGATTTTGGGTGAGTGAACGTGATCCTTCGCTCAGGCTGAAGGGAAGCTGAGATCAAAGCAGCAGGTGAAGCGGTGAGACGTGGACAGACAGGTCGGAGGCGGCTCGGTCAAGAAGAGCGAGCTGCACATACAAAGTCGTCTCTCTGTGGGTTTGATTGGCAGGCTGGATTCACACCGAGATGATAATAAATCAGCTCAGCGGCTCAGATGGAGACCAGATGTTCAGACGTACTGCAGCAACGTAAAGAGCAAAAAGGTGAAAAGCAAACACGCTGGAGGGAAGAGACGGACGGGAGAGCGGCACTGAGCGCGGCGAGGCGGGCGGCGGCCTCGTGGTCGGTACTGTAGGCGCTTTTGGTTTTGACTGACAGCTGGAGCCCAAACTGAGATGAAGACACAGCACTTCTTGTTAGCAGCTTTCGATTGGAACCAGATGTTGACTCTGCTACTGTTAGCAGTTCCTCTGACTGCAGGACTGTTTTACTGACTGTCTGCCTGCCTGTCTCACCCACCGACTTCCTGTTGACTGACTGACTCTCTTACTGTTCGACTGCTTGGGTATCAGAGCCGACTGCTTTCACCGTGACAGACTTTGACCTCTGTTCCACAGACCTAGAAATGTTTTCCTTTATGTTTAATCACCTGAAAATAAGAACTGCTGTTTAAAACCGCCTCTTTATATCTTTGTGTGTCTACGGTAGCCCAGAATAGACAAACCAAACACCGCCTCCAGAAAGTGCCTTTTGCCTCTTTCCTGTTTTTCGTGGCCACCGTAGGAAGTGTGAGGCGAGGGCCGTTCGGTTGGGTGTAATCTGCAACCTCACCACTAGATGGCCCTAAACGCGACACACTGGACCGTCAGGCAGGACTAATTTGCAGTGAATTCTGGGTCAATCTGAATTGTTTCTACCATAAAAAAACATGGCTGACCGAGCAGCTCCGGTCAGAAAAGCAGCATAAAACCTGAACCCAGTGCAGAGCTGAGACCCTGAGGCCTCTTGGATCCGGACTCAGTAGTCCTGCTCAGTCAGGGTTCAGGATCCAAACAGAAACCTCTCAGAGCTGTATATCTCCCATAAGTCACCGCGCTCTCTAAAAACCCTTCAGCTACTCGCTCCACACCATTAACCAACCACCAGCCAATGCTAGCTTTCACTGGCTGCTACCACGGAAACATTGCTCTTTAAATTTTGATTTATTTTTTTGCAATATTTCAATTTTCCCTCATTTTTAGTCCCAAACTGAACATGTGCTTCAAAACAGCGAAAAATTGGGGATGAAAAGCTGAAATATTGTAAAACTGAAGTTTCCAGTGAAGAGCTGAGAACATCAGATCTGCAGTGAGGATGAGGAGGCTGTAACCTTCCTCTCACTGATACATGAAACCCACAGAAATGTCTAATATCCATCATTTGAGCTTTAGAGCTTTTAATTTAATTCTTCTTCTGTGGTTTAAAGGTACCTGACTGGAGGACTCACCCCAAAAAGTGTTTGTCTTCAGAAACTCAGAGGATCTGAACGACAGTCGTGATGAAAATATACATTAAGCTGCTTTTTTTCCCCAGATTCATTTAAAATTTCCACTAAATTTGGTTGAAATCTTGGCTAAAGGTCCGAGTTTACCTTCAGGTATTTTTGTGAAATTGACTCCGTGAGTGGAATGAAGACTGACCCAGAGCAGAGCAGTCCACAGTGTCCACTGTCTGTCTGTGAAGCTGCCTGTACGCTCACCCGTCTGTCTGTCTGTCTGTCTGTCTGTCTGTCTGTCCGTCCGTCTGTCTGTCTGTCTGTCTGTCTGTCTGTCTGTCTGTCTGTCTGTCCGTCTGTCTGTCTCACTGTCTGTCTGTCCGTCTGTCTGTCTGTCTGTCTGTCTGTCTGTCTGTCTGTCTGTCTCACTGTCTCACTGTCTGTCTGTCTGTCTGTCTGTCTCACTGTCTGTCTGTCTCACTGTCTGTCTGTCCGTCTGTCTGTCTGTCTGTCTGTCTGTCTGTCTCACTGTCTGTCTGTCTGTCTGTCTCACTGTCTGTCTGTCTGTCTGCTGCTTCTGACCGCCTGCACAGAGCATCACCTCCAGGCAGCCAGTGTGAACCCAGAGCATTACTCTCACCCTCTCACTCACTCACTCACTCACTCACTCACTCACTCACTCACTCACTCACTCACATCTACTTTAAACCTGCCACATTTTTCTCACCTCATGTTTTGTAGAACTAAAGGAAAAATATCTCGTTTTCAGTGAACATTTTTAGGATTTCACTTTGTTTCAAAACTGTGCAGAAATCAGTGAAAGCTTTTTGCTTTATGACCCGAAACAAAAAAAGACCAGTAAGAGAAACAAAGACAAATGTCTCTGCAGCAAGCTCCTCATCGAACATGTAGGCTCTAACCTAAACTTTAAGAGATTTTTCAGGAAAACCTCTTGAAGACTTGAATTAAGAAGCAACTGATGCTAAACTGAACGATTAGCTTCATCACAGATCGATGAGCCAATATTTCCTCAAACAATGACTTCAGTGTTTGTCTATAAAATGTCAGAGAAAAGAGACATAGACCATAGACTCTGAGACGTAGTTTCTCAGAGTCTACGGTGACATATGTCTTCTTTTGTCCAACCAACAGCCTAAAATCCAGAGATATTCAGTTTGCTGTCATTTCAGACCCAGAAAAGCAGCAAATCGAGGGTTTGACTTTTTGACTGAAGAGAGACACAAATGATTAACAATCCAAATACTTTGATTGATTTCAGCTTTTCAGCTTCTTTTCACACTGAGCATCTCTAATGATGGTCTGATAATGGTGCGCGCCACCTCTCAGTGCTGATGCAGGCTGCACAGCTTTGATGTCACCTGCGTGTCTTTGCCTTCAGGTAGAATCTGTTTCACCGCTGTGTCATTTCATCTCTTTTTAAAGCGATCTAACAGTTGATCTGTTTTCGTCTCGTTCTGTCAGAAACGTCCACGAACCAGCCAGGATACTCCCTGGCTGACAGCGCTCTGTCATACCCCCCTCCCCTGTCCCCCGACCCGGTCAGCCCGCTGACTCACCTGGGGACGCTGCTGGCCGGACACGACGCACCGAGGAGCGGCGGATGGGACAGGTAAGGCAGGCAAAGCAAAGCAAGAAGTCCCGTAACACACACAATGTCCCGGGCTAGGAAAGGTGTTGTCACGGTTTGCTGGAGTTTATCCCAAACTTTTTTTTCCCAGAGCAGCTCTCACTGTGGAATCCGCGCCTGGACGTGAAAATGCGTTCAGCGCGGTGGGGTCGCTCTGCCTCTCTGGCTCCGTGACCTTTCCTCGGTGTTACTCTGGTGGAATGAGGTGGTGGAGGGATGGTGTGTAGGTATTAAAATGGCAGGAGGAGAAGTTTTTGTGAGGGTAGAGACCCCACCCCCCTCTCCTTTGAAATCCGAACAACGGGGAGTGAGAGTCGGGGTTTGGAGAGGTGAGGTGGGGCCGCGCGCACTGAGCGCGTCATGGCGCACGAGTCAGGGTGGCATCACCGACCGAACTCTTTTCAGTCTAACTGTCTGAATCGTTAAATATTTGCCTAAACTTAAATATAATGGCAGAACATCCCTTTGATGCTGCAGTGGCCGTTTGTCATGAGATCTCCACGACTGGATTCATCTTCAGGTTTTATTTGGATTTAAAAACATTTCATGATATTTCCTCTAAAATCTCTCCAGGCCCATTGTCCTGAAATGTCCTTTTATAAGCCACAGTCCAGGTTTAAGTGTATGTTTTGTATTAAAAGTTGACCAAATTGCTACGAATTTTCATGACATGAAAACTCTGTAAAAGGTCAAATTTCCAACATTAAAACCCTGGAAACACCCAAAAACAAGTTCATGGCTGTTTAAATGTATGCCATGCCATCCATACGCATTGTTCCGCCTCCATCCTGATTGACAGGTCGTCATGGTAGCAACTTGTCAATCAGAAAGCAGCCGCTGAAGCAGACCCTGCCTAATTTACTCTAAATGGGATCATCATTACAAAGTGAACGTCATGCTGTTTCTAAGAGGACGTGAAACTAGTGACCAAGTCCATGGACTCATTGGGAAACTGTTCGCTGAGGTAATAAAGCAAGAGAGAAGTCGGGCCATTTTCTCATAAGCTCACATACTGTGGGAAGTCTTGCTGCCACCAGTGGAGTCGCCCCCTGCTGGCCGTCAGCACGGCTGCAGTTTTACTTCCACTTCGGAGGCTGCGCCTACAGTCTGATGGCACAGCTGTGACTGTGACAGAGAGATGAAGTTACTCTCTACAGGATGCAAAGATCGACTTCTCGCGTCGAAGCCGCTGCTTCCAGAACAATCTCTGGACCAGAAGATGAACTTTTTGGGAGGTGAGAGTGAATTCCTGTCCTCCCCTCCCCGCTCGCTGTCTTTGTCCATTCTGTGTTCCTGGTGTGAAATGCCTGAGAGTCTGAGCTCCTGACACACTGACCTTTGACCTTTGAAGAGGGGAAGGTCTAATTTAGACTACTGCTGGCACCCTGGTGACTGCTCACGCACACACACACACACACACACACACACACACACACGCACACACACACACACACACACACACGCACACTCACGCACAGCCAGTCGAGTATGAACCCTGAACTGTGAACTGTGGAGAGAGCGAGCAGGGTCAGTGGATCCTCGTCATGTATGAACCAAACGTCCAGCATGCAGCTCGGCGAGCCGCCTTACAAGGAGCAGCCTGCTCTCCTCTGGACACACGAACGCTGCATGAGAGAGGCTCGTTTGGTCTGGAAGACGAATCATGAGTTCGCTCTTTGTTTTCTGTCCGGCGTTCACGATGCGTCCGCATGGAGGCAGCTGGACTAACAGAGCTTATGTTGCTTAGCAGAACACAAATGATTGAAGAGGTTTGCAGTTTAACGCTGACCTCTCAGATATCAGGACGCCTCAAGATTCAACAGCAATGAATCTTAAGAAGCAGCGTTGATGCTGAGAGCTTTGTTCTATTTCTGCCTCAGCAAACGAATTCACAGCTGGATGTGCACAGAAACTTTAGAAAACATCCACCAAAGACTCCACCAAACTCCCTGCTAACCTAAAAATAAGCAGAGGTGGAGTGTGGGTGGAGCTGAATGAAGCCTGGTTCCTGAAGCCAAGCAGCTAGCTGTCACTCAAAGCAGCCACGCCCCTGATTTTCTATGTAACCTTAAGCTTTAACACAGTTTAAACGAATGAGTTATATAAAGGTTTCTCCACCATACAGACGCCACGAACAGGGAAATTAGCCACAGACCGAAACCATTTTTTGTAGCAGCCTCTTCTTCTTTTCATATGGGGGTCTATGGGGACAGACTGGCTTTTGGAACCAGCCTCAAGTGGCCATTAGAGGAACTGCAGTTTTTGGCACTTCTGGCCTTCATTTTTCAGCCCTGCTGCTGCTTTAATGTGCAAAATCAACGGAGGATGTGTTTCTGCTGGAATCTCTTCTGATTTCTTCATAAAACTCAATATTCATTTCTGCATCTCAAAGCCAGTTGTTAGTTATGCCGCCATGACAGTTTGCCAGGATGGTGAAGTTGTGAATATCAGGATAAGCCAATCAGAGGCGGAGTAGGGCGGGTCATGCTGTCACCACAGTAGGATTCATAAATCCGCTGCCATAAAACAAAGAGCTGAACGTGAGCAGTTAGCTCTCGCAGGAGTTAACGATGCGTGTTGAGTGCAGTCAACACGCTGCATCGACCGCTCAGTGTGATTCAACCTGAAGTTTTGGGTTTTATGAGCAGAGACGAACGTGGACCCTCGTGTCTCGGCGTTGACCCACTTCTGCCTGAGTGTCAGGTCAGCTGTGCGTCCTCTGTGTTGTGACTGCCGTGTTGTTGGGTCGTCCTTGTTAAAGCGAGCCCCTGCTGCTCCAGAGAGCAGCTCGGCTCGCCTCTCCGTGACGCTCGGACTCACACAGCGACAGAAATAAGAGCTGAAATAAGAGGTGAAAGGTTTGGCGATGCCTTCATGGGTCCAATAATCTGAGGAGAGTTCACATTTTAATGTTTTTCAGTAGAAATAGTTTGACATTTTGGAAAATGACTTATTTGTTTCCTTGGAGAGAGTTCAGCTTGATCCCGCTCTCATATGGTAAATATGAAGCTACAGCCAGTTAGCTTAGCTTAGCATAATGACTGGAAACAGCCTGGTTCTGTCCAGAGGCAACAAAATCTCACTATTTAACATGTTATATCATCAAAAAGCAAAGTGTGTGAAGGAGCATTTGATAAAACCTAAATATCTCCTAAATGCTGAAGTACTCCTTTAAAACATTTCACACACGTTTCTTTCTGTCTTCATCCTCTTTTACGCTCTCACACACTGTTTTCTCCCGCTTTGTCACAAAGCTCAGCTCCATCTCTTCATCCCTTCTTCCTCTCCTCCTCCCGTGTCAGCAGTCTTCATTATGAGGAGCATTCCAGACTCCGGGCCGCAGGGTAGTAACTCATTACATCGTCGCTGCCCAGAGAAAACAGCTAATGTGACAGCTGCCATTGTTAGCGGAGCTACACGGGGCCGCTCGGGCCGTTAATGCTTCTGTTCCCTCGGTCACAGTCAGTTCAGCTGAACCTCTGAAGTCTAATCACACAGATGAGTTTGCACACCGTGTTTCTGTTTAATCACCAACAAAAATATGACAGATTCAAATTCAAAGCCTTTATTTGGCCTTTATTTTGCGTTGGAACTTCACTGCTAATGTACAAATATATAAAGACTCTTTACATAAATGCACAGATGAGTGAATGCAATGTTCAAATGTTTTGAGCAGAACTTTAAGATATGACAGTAAACACTCACGTCCATCAGCAACAAAAGATCCTGAATGATCGTCCGATGATCGAACGGCCTTCTGTCCAAGGTTCTTCACCTTTGTTCTTCTAAATGTTTACCTGCTGCAGTCAAAACTCAAAAGGTCCCAAATTTAATAAGAAGTAGACGAGTTTGAAGGCCTTTTGTTGTCAATTTGAGTGAATTAAGCAAACAAATGATACAAAAAAATGAATCGATCTCAACAAATAAAATGAGTTAAATAGATGTGTAAATATTTTATATCTACATTTTTTATGTTCCAGCAGTTCAATAATCACTTTTATGTGGTTTATTTTCCAGCGTCTGACGCAGTAACCGCTCATTCACTTCAGCTGTGAACTGTCTGGTCTGTACGATGTGAAACGAAGTGTCGGTGTCTGTTTCACTGAGACTTTGTGTCTTTGCTGTCGGTGGGAGAAAGTGCACAAGCAGCAGCTGAACGCTTGTCCTGTTGTTTACTGTGTCGGTGTCACCATATCGGAAACTATCTGCGGCACATCTTTATTTATGTCTCGCTGCTACGTCGTCCATTAAGAAGGTGGATGGAGTGTCTGCAGATGACGTCTGTGTGCTGTCAACCTGAGCGCAGTTTACTCTCATCTGTCATTCAGCGTTTTCTCCCCAGTTCAAAAAGCTCCACTCGTCTGGTAGAGTTTCAGCTACAGATACGAGTGACAGCGCGGAAATTAACTACGGAGTTAGTTCACAGTGAATACACCGCAGTATGTGCAACAGACAGTGAATGCATCATCAATCAAATGCTCCTCAGTAAGTGAACGCATCACCTTTAAAATGCTCCTCGGTAAGTGAACGCACCACCATCAGACGTTCAGTCTTCCACTCAGGAGCTCCATGAATTAACATCATGCTTCTGCCACATTATCCAGTTCTGTTCAGACCTCCATGAGGCAGACACACACACACACACACACACACACACACACACACACACACACACACACGAATACACGGCTCTTTGTGGTTGTTTGTGACTGACAGCATTCTTGTCCAATCAGGAGACTGGACCTGGGGTTCCAAGGCTGTCAGATACTGGGATCAACCAGGGCGCCAGGAAGAGAAGCTCACGCCGACCAGAGCGTCACCATCCTGCACGCCAAGGTCGCTCAGAAGTCCTACGGCAACGAGAAAAGGTCAGATGACTTCTTTTTTTTTAAACACCTCACAGCTCACGCTCATGCTTGTTTCCGTCATTGAGGTCTGCTCTGCTCCTCAGGTTCTTCTGCCCTCCTCCTTGTGTTTACGTCAGCGGTCTCGGATGGAGAGTCATGCAGGACCGTCTGAAAGGTGCAGAAACAAAAATCAAGTGAACTTTAGAGGAAAAAATTCAATCTCGTTCTTTGAATCTGAGTTTGACGTTCCTCCCTCGTCCTTCTGTCCTCCATTGTTGTCTCTTCTCCTTCTTTCCCCTCATCTCTCCCTCCAGAGGCCGGCTATGGAGACTCTGTCTATGGCGTGTGTGGTTACATGTGTCTGGACAGCTCCAGTCAGTCTCAGGCGGACACGTTCAAACTGGTCTTCGATCAGCAGCCAAACTCCAGGGTGAGAGAACCGCGTGTGAGGGATCTGATCGAACGCCGAGTGCTAACCTGTCTGCTGGGTTTGACGCTTCCTGTCCACACGCTGCCGTTACTCCCCTTCAAATAATTACCTTTATGGCTTCAGTCCCTCTGATGTCTGACTTTTCTCCCTGTCTTTGAGGGTCATCACTCAGACTCTTTCTTTTCATGTCAAACATATTAGTTTCAAGTGTATCCCAGCCTTCATGGTCTTCATCAGTCCAACGAAGTGTGCGCACGTGGCAGAAGGCACCAAAGCATGAAGCAGCATTTCAGACACGATGCAGCAATCACACCTGAAGGAGCCAGTTCAGCTGCCGATTAAGAATGAGGTATAGGCATGAGGACTGATGGGACCAGGTCTGTTCAGGTCTGGGTCAGTCGCTCGGTTGGATGCGGCTGAGGAGGTGATCAGAAGGTTGGTGGTTCGATTCCCGGCTCCTCCGGTCTGCATGTCGAAGTGTTTTTGGACGAGATGCTGAACCCCGAACTGCTCCTGATGTGTGTGTGAGTGCGGCTGTGTTGTAAAGTGCTGTTTGTCCATTCACCTTTCAGCCGAACTCTGAGCTTTTCTCTTCTTCTGTGGTCAAATGTCGCTGCTCACACAGCTCAAGCTGCTGTCCATGTTTTCTTTGGTACAACAAAGCGTCACAGTGACGGAGTCGTCTTCCAGCAGGTCTTCAGCGGTTACTGACCAGTGCGTCAGTGTGTCGTCTGCTGGGTTGTCTCAGTCGTCCTCTCCATGCTGCCTCCCTGCTCTTGGTCCAGTCTTTGCAGGTTTCGGTGCTCTCCAGTTTTTCCTGAGCTTCAGTTTAGCTTCAGACTGAGCAGCTGTGTTGTTCTTTCCTGCAACCAGATCAGCGTTAACGATGGTTAAGCTCAGATTCACGTTGATTAGTGACCTCACAGTCAAACCGCCGGCTGTGGATGAGTGAATGATGGGATCCTGCTGCTCTCGCTCGGTGTGTGTTTACCCAGACGAGACAGTCGAATCTTTATTACAGGCGACTGTTGACTCGACAAACAGTCACGTCTGACAGAAGAGCTGCGCTGCTGTAAACACTCTGTGTGTGTTCACTGGCCTCTTCCTTATTTACTGGCTGAGGGAGAACACAAGAAAAACCCTCTGACGTCTGCGTTACTGTACGACCGCCAGCAGCGAAAATCACCACGACGCTTGTTTTTAAGAAACATCGTCTTCCAGTTAACAAATGGTTGTTCAGAAGAATCACAAACCTTCAACTGCAAAGAGTTTGAAGCTTCTCTCCACCCTCTGACACTCCATCTGCACATGGATTAAATGTCATTTCCTGCTTCATCTCCACAGTGTTTGAATGTACTGTTAATGGCTTGTTTGCAGATGACGTCGCGTCACTCATCGTAGTTTTCACTTCCTGCCCTCCACCTGAATTTAACGTCACGTGACGGCAAACAACCCGTTGCCCTCACTCGCTCGCTCGCTCTCTCGCTCACTCTCTGTCTGTCTTTGTCCAGCAGATGTTCGCTTGTGCCAAGTCCCTGTTCATCTCTGATCAGGACAAGAGGAAGCATTTCTGCCTGCTGCTGCGACTCTTCTTGGGCAACAGACAGGAAGTGGGTTCGTTCCAGAGCCGGATGATCAAAGTCATCTCCAAACCCTCCCAGAAGAGACAGTCCATGAAGAACGCCGACCGTGAGTCACGTTTACGGACAGTCCTGGGCTGCATTTAAGGCACCTTGTGTCTCAGGATGATCCACCATGCACTGAAATAAAGTGTCATTTTTGCTTTTCTGTTGGACGTTACCGTCAAGAACTAGTCCTGCACGTAACCTTCTATAAAACTGCAACGTGTCGGTTTTTGAATGGATGAAACAAACAAGATAATATAATAATATTAATATAACACCAGCCCGTGTGAGTCACTCTGTCACAAGATGGTCACATTCATGTTTCTGTTTCTTATGGTTTAGTCTAATTTACGTTTTTCTAAAGCGCTTCAGTCGTTTTAACAAATGTTTTGTGAACCTTGATTCTCGTGACGCTCAGCAGAGACTGAGCGAGCGAACAAGCGACTGAAGCCACAGAGACGTCGGCCGAGTGATTGACGGCTCAGTGTGATGTGTCATGACTTCCTGTGCTGCAGGTCACAGGGTCAGTCTTATTCAGTCATCTAAACCTGCACGCACACGCACACGCACACGCACACGCACACGCACACACACACACACACACACACACTAAAATTAGACGTCACTTTGAGCTGACAGCTGAGACAGCAGGTCAGGTGATGTCAGCTCGCTCAGGTTACTGCAAGAGTCTGACCCTGTGTGTGTTTGTGTGTGTGTGTGTGTGTGTGTGTGTGTGTGTGTGTGTGTGTGTGTGTGTGTGTTGTGCATGGCTCACAGGTTGCAGGTGATGTTTCTACCACTAAAATTCATTCCTGCAGGCAAAAAGTCGCCTTATCGAGTCCCCGGCTGTGTTGTACAGTGTGTGTTTGTGTGTGTGTGTGTTTATGTATGTGTGTGTGTGTGTGTGCTGACGTTTCAGTGTTAGTCTTCACGGTATCTCTCTGTTTGTGTGTGTGTGTGTGTGTGTGTGTGTGTGTGTGGTTTCAGTGTGTATCTCCTCATGCTCCAGAGTTGCTTTGTTCAACCGTTTACGCTCGCAGACGGTCAGCACTCGTTACCTCTCGGTGGACAGAGGAGCCTTCATAGCCAGTGCCAGACAGTGGACGGCCTTCACCATCACCATGGGTGAGAGTGTGTGTGTGTGTGTGTGTGTGTGTGTGTGTGTGTGTGTGTGTGTGTGTGTGTGTGTGTTCGCTGTGCGCTCACAGCTTCATAGTGACTTATGCCATACAGTAAAGGTCGTACTGTGGTCAGTCGGCCCGTGAATCTGAGAGCATTCAGCACGTCTGTCCATGCTGCACCGAGCTGTGGTCAGTCAGCCTCCATCTAACACACACTGCACAGCATCACTGCTGTTATCTGTGCACACATACTCAAATCCATGACATCACGTGCAGCCTGTTTACCAGCCAAAGCAACAGAAGTAGAAGAGGCTGGTCTTCATGCAATGACATGACATAAATGACATAAAAACAGGCTCTGAGTTATTTTAGTGCAGCCATTTCTTATTAACCTTCTGATATCCGGCGACCTGAGCAGGTGTTCCTCACCTCTTGGTAGTGCATGCTGGGATTTACTCCAGCTCCTCGAATCCCTGAGACAAGAGAAGCCACCAAGAGACTTCATACATGGTTGGACGACGTGTTTGAGAGGTTTTCCTGCACGGCACAGTAAACGGGAGGTGATGATTCCTTCATGTGTCTGAGATCTGAATCTGTGAGGGATTATCACCGGCATCAAACACATTACCCTCCTGTCACTAGAGGGCTTCTCTCAGCGCCGGGCCACCCTGCATAAATGCAGTCAGTGTGTGAGCGGTTTCTCAGCAGCGTTTCCCTCGAACGCGCCTGGAAACGCCCGCCTGACGATCTGTGAGCTTATTTATTTAACACAGTGTGCGCAGACCTCCCACCACCAACCCAAGCCTCAGCCATTCATCCGTCTGCACCCTCTGCACGCTGCTATCACCACACACTTCTATCTTTGTGAGGACACTCACTGACATGATGTATTCCCCGGCCCCTCCCTCTAACCCTGACCTAAACTCAGTCTGACTTAACCCTTAAAACCAAGTCTGAACCTTCAAACAGCTCTTTGAAGGTGAGGACGGCCCAAAATGTCCTCACCTTCCAAAAACGTCCTCACTCTGTTCTTAAGAACAGAATGAGGACACACACACACACACACACACACACACACACACACACACACACACACTCTCTCCACTTATCTTTATTCATTTGTAGGTAGAAAATGCATAGTGATAATATTCGTGTGTGTGTGTGTGTGTGTGTGTGTGTGTGTGTGTGTGTGTGTGTGTGTGTGTGTGTGTGTGTGTGTGCAGTGGAGGACCAACGTGCTGACCAGGGGGACTTTGTGCTGAGCGAGGGCTTCATCTGTTACGGCTGTGTGGTCCAGTTAGTGTGCACTGAGTCTGGAGTCGCTCTGCCGCCCATGGTAACACACACACACACACACACACACACACACACACACACACACACACACACACAGTGCACATCCTGCACTCACTCACTCTGTCACTGCCCTCTAGCGCCATCATCAGACTGAAATTTTAATATGTTCAATACTTTGATTTATGACCAAACTCCTGCAAAACGAACGTAATCAGACTCAGCTGCGCTTTGTGTTTAGTGCTAATTAGCAGATGTTTGGCGGGTAACTGCTGAACTTGATTAGTTGTTTAGGCGTTTGTGTTATTGTTTGTTGCATTCTTTGCCTTGATTAGACAGCAGAGGGATGACAGGACATGAGTGCTGGTCAGCTGTAAACCAGGAACATTGTGGTCCACGTGTGGCGTCGACGCCGCGGGGGCTCCTCATTGTGCGCTTGTTAGCATTTAGCTGCTAGCATGGCTGTAGCCACTTAACAACCACCATCAGGAGGAGGCAGAGGCGTAACCAGCTAAAGGTCTGCAGGTGTGCCAGGTGTCAGTGAACACACTGATGACTGTCAGACTGAATACAGACATACTAAATATACAGTATAAGCACTTAATTCTTAAGTCTTCTGTCCAAATGTTAAAATTTAAAATGAATGCTTTGATCTCTAACTTCAGTGTTATTGTACGTCGTCCTTTATGAGTCTCCAACTTTGTTCCACTTGTCCAAACTTTTTTAGAGTTAAATGTTTGAAATTATAGCTTCTTCAAATGTGTCTTTGTCGTTAAGAGATGTTCTGCAGATCAGCAGGCTCCCACTGCAGCACGAGCTCATTTAAATGATCACAGAGTTTACTGTTTGTCTCTCTGGGATCGACTACTCATGTCTTTAAGAAACAGTTGTAGAAATATGGATTGAATCTTTCTTTGATCCTCAGTTTTGCGTTCAGGATCTGGTTGGTGAAATGAAGCTGAGCAGTGATGAACGCAGGCTCGCCGTTATAAAAACCTGTTAATCTACTGAGAATATGTGTTTAAATCCCTGTAACTTGCTGCTGAAGTGTCCTTGAGCAAGACACTGGCTTTCCTCTGCCTCAGAATCTTGTGTTAATTATTATAGGATGAGTTTGGTTTTAGTCGTTTTCACGCAGGAAATCTTGCTCTCTGAGCTCGGCCTGTGTGTGCAGTGCAGCGCTGATGGCTGATCTGTCCGTCAAAATTTAATTAAAGTAGCGTTGGCACTGCAGCCGTTCCACCAAAACAAGCCCTCTGACTGAGCGTGACCACAGGTGAGAGGAAAAAGGTGCACACACGCTGCTCTGTTGTCTGATTTTCTAAAGTTTCAACCACAAAGCCCACATTTAATCGCTGCTCTGGTGCTATATGTCTTACAGATGTGCGTGCGTGCGTGCGTGCGTGCGTGCGTGCGTGCGTGCGTGCGTGCGTGCGTGCGTGCGTGCGTGCGTGCGTGCGTGCGTGCGTGCGTGCGTGCGTGCGTGTGTGGCGTCCTCCACTTTCTCTTGTACTTACTCTCACCTGTTAGCAGAATCCCTCCCAGCCCGCTGAGCCGGCTCTTTCGAGCTGCTGTCATAACACAATGGTGAAGGTATATCTGCACACTCTTCACCTCGACGTGTTTTTGCAGTTGAGGCCTTTCGCTGGGCGTTTGTTTGAAGACGGGGACGTTTCCCCCGCCGAGTCGTTAGCGTGACGAGCAGCTCGGCTCTGTTGTTTGGTTGTGGTCGGCGTTCGGGCGCTGAAGAGGTGAAGGTGGATGTGCAGACCGGAGAGTTCAGCTGGATCAGCAGCTGTGGAGAGACTCAAATATGAGACTGCAGTGCTCTGATGTTGTGAGAGCGGTGCAGTAAAGGGTGTGTTAGAGTGTGTTAACGCTTAGGACGTGGGCTCAAGGCCAGGAGACACCAGACGCCATTCATCGCGGCGCCTGCAGCGACGCACAGACCACCTGGTTTTCAGCCTGTGTGCTGCGGTGCATTTTCCCTCTTTCCTCCTTCTGTGCTCACCTGAGACGCACCTGACTGAGCTGGACGAGGCCAGAGGAGCCTCAGTTACAGCCGAGCTTTCACTGTTTGACAAGTTCAGTTTTTGCCTCCAGAGGCCGAGGAGTTATTTTACATTAAAGACGCAGTAATGACTCAATCAGTCAAATCTAACCCACATGACAGTCTGCAACGTGATTCTGTCTGTTTACGCTGCAAGCAGCTCGTTCCTTACAGAGGCTAATTCTTTGTCTCCAGGGCTGCACATAAACAGCACTGAAAAAGGATTATGAATGAGCTTTGATGTCCAGCTACCTGAATGTGTGAAAGACATCTAACATCCAACAGCGGCGTCCTCCAGGTTGATTCCTGTCAGGATTCTTTGCTGCTCGTCAAACTTCCCTCCCTTTGTTTCCTGTTTATCTTTATAGTGTCAGCGGTCCAATAAAAGTGAAAAATGGATGATTTCTCCTTTCAGCAACATGTCTTTAACATCCGTCTTTAGTCCACTACGCCGCTCCACACTGAGACATCTCAGCTGTTGGTGGACTGTGAGGACATCTCGTACAGACATTTATGGTCCCCAGAGGATGAACCTTTAGTGATCCCCTGACCTCTCCTCTAGCGCCATCATCCTCAGTTAGACTTCTGCAGTTATTTTAGTGCTAATTAGCAGATGTTTGCATGCTAACACATCAAACCATGACACACCTTCTAACCAACATGTCAGTGTCGTCATTGTGAGCGTGTTAGCGTTTAGCTCAAAGCCCTGCTGTGCCTGAATACAGCCCTGTAGAGCTGCTAGCATCATCTTGTCAAGATAAGTTTGTGTTTTAGGAGACACTGAAATTCCTTCCAGTGTGTGATGCTGCAAGTCCTGTAAGCAGTGCAGTAGATTTAAATGTGTCTCAGTGACAAATGTCAGAGCCCTCCTTGATTATTCTGTTATTCTGACGGTGTCCTCTCGATTATTCAGAGATCCTGTTTGGACTTCTGAAAACATTCCTTATGATTCTGCTTTTCTCACCTGTTTCCAGGTGATCCGGAAGGTCAACAAGCAGCACGCCATCTTAGACGTGGACGAGCCCGTTTCTCAGCTCCACAAGTGCGCCTTCCAGTTCAGAGACGACCCACACGCCTACCTGTGTTTATCCAACGACGCCATCATACAGTACCAGGTGAGGCTCCCTCTGTCTGTCCTTTACCTCCTCTCTGTCCATCCCTCCCTGCCAGCACTAAACCCCCCCCAAACCCATCCTCCGTCCCCTCCGGCCCTCCAGGCCCCGTCCGGTGTCAGAGACCCCACCAGAGCGGTGCTGAACGACGGATCCTGCTGGACCATCATCGGAGTGGAAGCAGTGGAATTCACCTTCAATCAGGGCCTGGGCTGCATCCAGACACCCGTCACCCCTTTTCCTGTTATCACTGGGTTAGAGGTGAGTTAGAGAAACAGACAGGTACGCAGACACACACACACACACACACACACACACACACACACACACACACACACACACACACAGTCGTCAATAAAACATCAGTTTTTATAATCTGTCTGTTGTTGCCAGATGTTCCAAACTGGATCTTCATGATTTGGTCGCCTGTGTTTGTTTCGTCAAAGTCGTTTGTTATTTCGTGGTAGCGGGATGTGGTGATGTGATCGGGGCGGCTGCAGTAAGAAAAACAAACGTCCGTGCGTCTCGCTGCAGGTGAATGGCGGAGGACACGTCGCCATGCTGGAGATCCACGGAGAAAACTTCAGCCCTCATCTCAAAGTCTGGTTTGGAAACAGCGAGACTGAGACGATGTTCAAGTGAGTTCAGAGGAGACGAAAGAGGAGAGGACACACGCAGCTTCACACAGACCTGATGCCATTCGAGCATTCGTTTGTTGATCCTCCTCTGAAGAAACTGACCCAGAGAGGTCTAATAACACACAAACCAGCATAACCTGTGGACAGAACAGCTGTCACACTTTCACTGATCTGATAGAAAAACTAGCATTTCTGACAACAGGTGAGACGTTATGTGTTCTTGCTGGTTGGCTTCAGAGTGCTGTCCTAACTTTACAGTCTGAGTCTGAGCCCTCACTTCTGTCTGGCTTCTGTTTTTAGGATGTTTTGCTTTAATGATCACTTTGGTTTGTCCTATTTTTCTCATTTATGACGGTTTCGTGCCGTTCGCTCTCACGCTGCCTCACCGCAGACGGTCCAGGTGTGGAGCTGAGCAGCTTCAGCTTTCAGTCTGGTTTAAGTGAGACTGCTCTGCTGTGCGAGGCCGGCGGCTCGTAATAGCTGGTTTTACGGTACATTAAGTGGCGCTTTAGCACCAAGTGTTACGCAACCGAGCAGCTTTGACCCAAATTCATTCGACTCAGAAATCGAAAGCTGCTATTTTGCAGTTCTTTGAGGAATTTCCATAAATCAGAATCAGAAATCCTTTATTAATCCCTGAGGGGAAATTGTTTTCGTTGCAGCGCTCCTTACAGGAATGGAATTAGAAAAAAGCACAGCAGACTGCAGTCTGTCCTGCAGAACATCGTGGTGTGTTTCAGGAAAACATGGCTTTAAGTTGGGGGTTGGCTTGTCCAGTAACGCTGATGCACAGCTCACCTGCATGAATCAGAAAACACAGGAAATCCAGCAACATGTCAAAATATGTTCCAGAGCGATACGTTGATGTTGTCTCTGCTGGATTCAACAGAACGCTGCAGAACAACAACACATTAAATAAAACACCAAAAACACTCCCAGCTGATCCGCTCACTCACAACAAAGAGAACACGTTAAGATGGTTAGCTTAGCTTAGCTTAGCTTAGCACAAAGTCTCAGAATGGGGGGAAAGAGTTTGCTCTGTCCAAATCCACCTGCAAGCACCTTTCAAGCTCACTGATTAACACGTTTTATCTCGTTTGTGTAAAACCTGCAAAAACTGAAATGTAAAAGTTTAGCTGTTTTCCGTCTTTATGCTAAGCTAAGCTAACAGCTAGCTGCAGATCCATTTTCAGCTGATTAAAAGATAGATTCATTAATTATTTCAGTGACTTTATTCATTTTGAGAGTTTTGTTTGTTTGAGAGAAGAATCTCCTCGTTCGTTCAGGATTAATTCAGGACATCATCGATGAGAGAAACCTTTACCAACAAGCTGGACTGAAAATAATCTCGACAGTCATGAGATTCGGTTTGCTGAACTCTCCAATATTTTCTGTATCCGTCTGTTTTTTGGAGTCCAAGCTGAGTCCTGAGGAGCATAAAGGAGCTTCTGTTATCTTCCAGCATCAGGAGGAGCTCGGCTCGGCTTTCAGGGAACAATCTGTAAGTCACAGGCGGCGCAGCAGAAAGTCGACATTCAGGCGTCTCCTGAAGGATCTCATGTGACGCATCCCGAAGCCAAACAAGCTCTCTGACATCAGAGTCCACCTCAGACCCCACACCTGAGTGCTGAGGCATCGTAAGTCAGGGTCTCTGGCTGAGAGCGGCTCGCCGCCGGCTTCTGCAAATATTCCTCCCATCAGCAGCAGCTCGCAGCGCAGAGGAAAGCCGTATTTATATAACGCAGTCACCCACAATGTGCTGTTTGTACGAGGAGCTGCAGCCAATTAGGAACCTGATCCGGGGCTGCCATGTGAGCCAGAGGTGTAGTTCAGGCGGAGTGAAATACGTTATGAGAGGCCATTCAGAGTTTCTGCTGCTCGCCAGTATTTCATATCAACCACACGGTTCTGTTTAGTCTGTGACATTATCCTAATTATCTACTTCCAGAGTTTATTTTTCAGCATTTTCACAGTTTCACTTTGTTTAGTCGGAGTCATTAACGGATCTGTGACGAAGACGCACTGAACGGACTGACGCTCAGTGCTTCATCCTCTCTGCTGACGCCACACATCTCGTCCTTTACTGTGGAGAAACTCCTAAACTGGGTTTTCTTTATTGTTTGATGTGCAAAATGTGATACAGCAGCTTTCAGGGATGCTGCTGCTGGTTTTTTATGCCTCCATGCTGCAGACAGCTGTGGCCAGAGGCGTCATGATTTCAGGTTGTCCGTCTGTCCGTCTGTGCTGTCCTCTGGACGTGAGGATGTTGGTGGTCAAAAGGTCCCTCTGAGGTCACTCTGACCTCATAAAACATATTTACTCAATAACTCAGACGCTAATTATGACAGAATTTCACACAAATGTCTCACGGGATAAAATGATGAAGTGATTTATATGCAAAAGGTCAAAGGTCAGCTTCAGTGTTGATGTCTAAATGTTGTGCAGAATCTCTTTTCTGTCCGCTGTTCAGCAGCATCACTCAGGACCTGAAGGCAGACTGAGACCATGTTTCTCGTTTGTTCACATCCTGAATCAGTGACTCTGATCGTCAAACTGTCTGATTGGTCAGATCTTCTGTTGGTCGAACGTGTGTGTGAAGCGTCCACGTTTTACAGCGTGTAGCTTCTCTGCAGCAGCGTCCATGTTTGAAGCGTCGTCGTCCAGCAGAAGCTGATTGGTTGAGCTGATATTGATCCTCAGCTGATTGTCGTCGTCCTCTGAGCTCCTCTGGAAAAATACCTGCTGTCATGAATTTCCTTCTTTTCCTTCTCAGGTCTCCCAAATCTCTGCTCTGCGTCGTTCCCGACGTCTCCGTCTTCACTGATGGTTGGCGTTGTCTGCGGCGCATCATAACCGTCCCTCTGTCCCTCATCCGACTGGACGGCCTGGTTTATCGCACGTCCTTCAGTTTCACCTACACCCCCGAGCTCCAGCCGCCTCCATCCGTCCGAGGAGCAGTGGGAGGAGGGAAAAGGGAGGGAGGGATGGACAGAGGCCAGGAGGCCGACATCCTGTTAGAGACCATCCATCAGGAGTTCACCCGGGCCAACTTCCACCTCTTCATGCAGAGCTAGCTCACCTGTGGACGGAGGAGTCCTCAGGTGAGCGGAGCAGAGAAGCAGTGAGAAACAGATTTCATGCTTTTGGATCGATGCTGGTCCCACATCAGTGAACCGGACCACAATATTCCCTGTTTGTCCTCTTAATCTCTGATGTGTTTATCAGCAGAATGTCCCACAGATGTTCTGGACGTCAAAGTAAATGAAGGGAAAAACTCTTTTTGTCCACCATAGTGAGCGATTTCACTCCAGATCATTTAAATTGTTCAGATGTTTGAGAAACGTGATGTTCAGGACCTTAAATCAATCAGACAATCCTCCAAATATGGAGTGTATTTCTGCTACTTGTTAATGATTTTTTGGTGTATTGTCAGGCCTTTGATTTGCCATGACAGGAAATGAAGGAGATGCAGCGAGGCTTCCCAGCTGGACTGTCGCAGTGCAGTTTCTTAACCCTTAGTCGCAGCAGTCGATGTCGGCTCCTTTTATTAGAAAACTTAAATTCTTTTGCTTCTTATGTATATTAGTACAATGTTTGGGACAAATGACAAACCACTAG
The DNA here is from genome assembly GCF_039877785.1 of Chaetodon trifascialis. Taxonomy (NCBI): domain Eukaryota; kingdom Metazoa; phylum Chordata; class Actinopteri; order Chaetodontiformes; family Chaetodontidae; genus Chaetodon; species Chaetodon trifascialis. Next base: position 2,124,028 of record NC_092058.1, on the reverse strand, counting down.
TTTTCTGCCAGCTGTCTAAAAGTCACTGGTTCTCTTCTATCTGTTAGCTGCCTCTAAGTGTTGCCTGTGAACATTAGTGAATAAATTCGGTGCAGATGATTGTAAATTTCAGCAGCACTCGTTTCACCTGCTTTTGTTTGCTTCAACACTTTGAAGAAATTCTATGAATTTCTCACTGAATAAAATAAAAGATAAGATAAATAAAAAAGATAAGAACACACAAAATTCTGCTTGTTCTCAAGAAAAATACAAAACAGATTTTTATAAAAGCCTTGAGACCTGAGACTTCGTTTAAGGAGAAAAAATGATTCAAATCAAACCAGATCCAGGATGTGAGCTCTTTACAGGGCCATCACAGCTTTCACAGGTGCTGCACAGTCCTCAGAGCTGGATTCAAGTTCAGGAAGAGACCCTCCTCACTGCGATGAAGTCATTAATATTATCTGTTGCCATGTTGATCTGCGTGGAGAGACGTTCATACGATGCGTTCACTGTCACCGAGAGGTGACAAAACAGCCAACAGTGGAAGCTGAATTGCGAAACAGAGCTACAGAGAGCCGGAGCGTGATCGGCCGTGAGAAGGAGGATGTTTTTCTGGAGGACGGACACGCGAGCCGAAGGCCGAGTGTTGTGAGAGAAAGCAGCAGAGAAACACGGTCTGCTTCCCATTTGATCCTTCGAGACGACTTTCAACTCGATATTCTGTGAGAAGAAGTCATCAGCAGTGTCACTCGCCTGTGTGTGTGTGTGTGTGTGTGTGTGTGTGCGTGTGTGTGTGTGTGTGTGTGTGTGTGTGTGTGTGTGTGTGTGTGTGTGTGAATGGCACTTTGTTGTACTGTAACTGTAATCGTTCACGTGGGTTCAGCAGTGAAATCGCAGCGCAGGCTACTCCCACAGGATCGATCTGAATATTTTCAATTACTTTACCATCAGAGCTTTGCTGAGTGATGTAAGAGACTCCGTGCATCAGTTTAGGCACAACGAAATAAAATCCTAATGAGAAAACCACTCAAACTCACAGACTTGTTTTTACGAGCGTTTTAAGAGCATTTATCACGTTCACCGGGTTGCCGTACTTTGAATTTTCAGTAAAAAAAGAAAACCTGTGAGAGCTCCACACCTGTCGATCTGTCTGCGTCTTCCAATTTTCTAACACTTTAAACTGAATGAAGGTGGAGCTTTAATATGAAACCAAAATCCAGCAAAATGAAATATATCACTGATGGTTTGTCAGTTGACTGAGACTTTTTTTTTTGACATTTCATGATTTATTTGGCTTATCTGTCAAATTAAAGGCTTCATCTCAGTGGAACAGCTCTCGCTGTCACATGACTCAGGATCTTGCTGCAGGTTTCTGTCCAGGTGAGCATCACTGATCCATTGTAACAGCTCAGCGTCACATCACCCTCTGTGCTGTCTGCCAGGTGCCCTTGAACACCTCACGTCTAACCCGTGGACCTCTTTGCTTTCCTTCTGTTGCAGTGCGCTGTTAGCAGCTGTCTGTAGCTTCTGACTTCACGTCACGTTTGTTCTGGTTTGTCTGCTGATTCCACGCAGCAGGAGCTGAAGCTGCACCTCTGCATGCAGAAGCTGTCAGTATTTACCATCCGCTGAGGGTGCTGATGGGAGGTGTGCAGGAGTCGAAGCTTCTGCTGCTCGATCTTCGCTTTGTGTTCCAGAGGATCGCTTTAAAAAACGGCTTCATTGTATTTAGTTTTTTGTTCAGAACTTCCTGCGATGCTCGACTGTTCTCTCGCTGCTCTGCAGAGCGCAGTGATGACAGAAATCCTCTGGATCACATCCAGTAATCCACGCCTGCCTCACATTTTGTCCCTTTGTCCCTGAAAGCTCTCATCCTTATTACGCTAATCCAGTTTAAGTTTCCTTTAGCAGCCAAATTCAACAAACCGACAAAGCCGATATCAGCAGACTCGCTGCTGCACTTTGTTCCTACTGTATGTTTGATCTCTGGGAGTTAATTACGAGTAATTAAGTTTGTGGGGAAAAGCACAACCAAAAAGCTCTTTTGTTCCAAACAAGTGAGGCAGGAGATAATCACACAAGCATGACAGGACCTCCCACGAGGCTGCGCTGCTTCATAATCAACCCAAAATTCATTGTCCTTTCATCCCGGCATGCTTCTCATTCTTCACCTCTGATCAGCCCCGACAGTATGTGACCAAATCCCTCCATTTCGTTTCATTCGTTTTCAGAGCAGCTGCAGTTGACAGAAAAAAAAATCCTCCTGGTTTTTTAGTGAGACGCAGACGAGACAATCAGTCAGATCTGTGACGTCGTGACACTCGCTGATGTCACTCCACCCGAAGAGCAGCAGGCAGATATTTACTGACCTCACATGAACTCAGCAACAACGTTACGTGTGTGTGTGTGTGTGTGTGTGTGTGTGTGTGTGTGTGTGTGTGTGTGTGTGTGTTTGGGCCCAGTACAAACCTGTGGGTTTGCCTCTCTGGCACCGTTAGCTCCTGCCGGCTAACGTCGGCCTCCTGCTGCTGGCAGGCAGCTGTTTCTAGAAAAGTCTCCAAAGTAAAAGGAGAGACAAAATAAGCTGTGATGTTTCGTGATGTTCAGTTTTATTCCAACTTGGAAAGAAGGTAAAACAAGCTGTGCGACTTCCATCGGTGGTTCTGTAACTCTGGCAGCGCTTGGAAGGGTGCGTTTGATTTGTTGTTCATTTTTCCTTCCTTTTTTTCTTGTGATTGGTTTTTAAATTTTAATCAAAAATGGGGGAAAGGCATTAAAAAATTGAATGAGTGTCATCAGGGATGCATGAGGGTGGGAGGAGGACGATATGAAGTGATGAAGGTTGGGGTCGTTGCACAGACTTTAATCTGCCTTCAGGCCTGCTCAGATACGCTTCTCACCCACTTCACGCAGCAGCTGGTCACCTGTGTGAAGGTGTGGATTAAATTTGTTTCACCTGCCACTTGTTTTCACAAGAGTCCATCATTTCTGGCATTTCCGATCACTTTTCTTTCCGTGGACCTCGCTTCTTTTTGGATTTTTGCTTTTCTGCTTTTGGACTTACTTCTTTGGATTTGCCTTTTTCCTGCTTCACTGTTCCTGTAAGCCTTTTGTTATCGCCTCTTCTGTGATTAAGTCGTTTGAATTGATCCAGCCCTGACTGTGTTTGGCTCCAACCCCTCGCTTCATTGTTCTCTCTGTGTGTACGAGTGTGACACAACTATAAACACTTTGGTGTTGAACAACCGAACATTTTATGTTTGTGTGCCGCCTTGTGTGAAGTCTTCATTGTGAGCATACAGTCCTTTAAAGCTGGAGCTTTAGTCAGTGCAAGCGCTTAACGGAGGTCCTGTCATAGATGGCTGCTGTGTGGAGGTATCGGTGCAGCTGAGCTTCAAATGACCTCTGTGTACGTACATTTTCTTTGTGCTACAGAGTGACGCCGGGCTACATGCGTACTGACAGAACTGCCGTTCACTCGCGGTGTTTACGGACGCTGACTGAAGCAGAACAGTGATCGTGGTGAACGTGACATTTGCAGTGTTGCTGTCCACACATGAGAGATCCACAGTTTTAGATTATGTGGTGTGAGTCTTGGAAAAACTGATCGTTTGCGCCCTTTAAACATCTGGCTAGAATGTGTCTCAGTAGTTTAAACGAAACACCTCAGTTGCCCAAAACTCTTCCTCGGTTCCTGCTTTAATCACTGTAAGAGTATCTGCGAGGTCCCTGAACACATCGCAGCTTGTCCCTCATCCTGCCGTAAGGACGCCTTCACCGTCCTTCATACCTCACGTGTCTGATATTCGGAGAGGAACCGGACGGCATGTGTCTCTCTTCCTGTGCTCCCTTCCTCTCCTCCTTCTCTTCCTCATCATTAGTAACACAAACATGTGTGAGAGAGGAGGAAGGAGACGGGTAGAAACACAAGACCATGCGTTCTCCGGGCTCCTAATCTCTATCATGTGGGAGAAACTTCAAACTGGGAGATTCACGTGCCCAAAACACCGACGCCGCCACGTTTTCCCTCCGTCCTTCCATCCCTCCTGATGAATGAGAGTCGTATGAAAGGGCCCATTCTCATCCACAGGAACACACCTTCATTCTTCATTCAGACCCTGAACCTCCTCCACCCGAGCACAGGAGGACTTCATTGACTTTAAACCTTCTGTACTGATCTGTGTATTCTGTGTTAGGATTTCTGATTTATGACCCTTCAGATATGCTCATTACAGCTTCACCGTAACAGCTGTTCAGCACACGTCTCCCTTCCTGTTCACTGTCTCTCGTTGTCTTCGTAGCTTCAGCTTTTAGTAACTAACGGTGTTGAGTGTCATCATTGCACGCTGTCACATGCCAAAATGGAGTCACTGTAATTCCACACGAAAAACAAAAGGAAATAAAGTTTGAGCCCAAAAAAATACGCTTCAAGTCACGGCCACATGAGGACGGGAGTAAAACACGAGCCAGCAGGCGGACCGCAGACAGCTTCAGTTAGAATAGAGGCATATGTTTTCTGTCAGACGCGCTGTGTAGCACGAGCTAAATGCTAATGCTAGCATGTTAGCATGCTAACATTTGTAGCAGTTAGTTTTGCTGGTACTTGGTCATAAACCGAAGTACAGGAGAAATTGAAATTTTGGCTAAACAAAGTGATGTTTTTCTGCCAAAGCCACAAAATAAAAGTGGCTGATGGGAGTTTTCTGTTGCTGTTGTTGAAATAATAAGCGGAAATCATCCTTTGAGTCTCTGAGGCTGAGGTTTAGGGATGAGCGGGATTACGTTCAGTATCAGGGTTAAGAATGAGCTTGGGGTGAAGGTTTGTGTGTTTAATGTATTTTTTTTTATGATTTTTAGTTTTGAACCCTCACAGAGAAAACACACATGAACGTGTGTGTGCGTACAGGAGCAGCATTATTCAGGGGCCTCGCCTCCCTGCAGGACAACATTCAGCACTCATATCCTCCACAGTGTGGTCGGGGGGCCCCTGTCTCTCTGGGTCCTCTTTGTGTGTTACAGTGGGATAAAGGAGCCTACTGTCCAGCCCTGCTCTGCTTCACCACAGTCCTCCTCCAGCATATCATCACCTCAGCATCACTCTGATGGACAGGCAGCGGGGTGAAGAAAGAGAGAAAACATGGGGGAAATGCAGGGAGGCAAAAAGGAGAGGGCAGAGGGAGGAGAAGGAAAGGAGGGATGAAAGGAGCATCCACAAGAGATGATTAGAAAAGATTTGGATAGAAGCAAAGGCTGATAAAGAGAACACAGATACTGAATGAAAGAGAAAAGGAGTAGAAAAGCTTGAAAATTAGATTGCATATTGAGTTTGAAAAAGAGCAAATGAAAGACAGGTGGACATGACAGATGACACTGTTTGTCCAGCAGTGGACAGTAAGACGCCATCGGCTCGTCCAGAAGAAGCTCGTCGGCAGACATCATCTTGTGTTGCTCACAGCTGTTCAGCTGCTGGTGTGGACGGACGCCGTCAGCGAGGAATCTTCCTGTCAGAGCAGAAGGAGAAATATGAGCAGAATGCTAATTGTCAGAAGCTAACGGAGCATGGGAAATATGGGAGGAATGCTAATGATGGTTAATAGAGATTATACCCAGGTGGTAGTGGTTGTCATGACCTGGAACAAAGCAGGATTCTGGGAAGAGGAAGGCTGTGAACACACCGTGTGGACAAACTGTTCAAACTGTCTGTGGTTTGCATGATTCACTGAATCCTGCAGAAAGCTGTTACCCATTTTGGTATTTAGCTATTTCAGTCTGATTATGTGTTTTAAGATTATTCTTAACATGCAGCACCACCTCGTCTGATGGGAGATCACCTGTCTGTGATCATTTGGGATTGAAGCAGCAATAATTGATGTTTTTTGGTCACTTTCAGGCAGCAAAAGCTCTAAATACAACACTGACATCATCACATGTTATAGTTTTTGTGCAAACCTGATGGCGCCTCTTCTCATCGGCTCTTAACTCCAGTTGATCTTCACACCTTGACTTCAGCTATTTATTCCTCTGTCTGTTTCAGGCCACCTGTCAAATATAACCTTCTTTTAGCTCTGCGTTTGGTCTCCTCCTGAGACACATATTTGGCTCTCCAGCTGCTAAATGCTCCTCAGTGTTCACCAGCCAGTTGCTAACTGTGTTTGTCTGTAGTTTGAAGCAGACAGAACCAGCTAACCAACTGGAAGCGCTGCTTCAAGCCTTAAAACCAGCACAAGCGTGTGAAAGACGCTGAAATGCTCTGTAGAGTTGAGAACTGATGAGCTGGATATATAGTCTGTTCATCATTGTTAATGACGAACTATTGATTGTCTTTAAAGCACAAACTCAGAGCTCCAGTGTTATAACGAAACCAGTTCACTGCTTTAAGACGCATGGAGTGCACATGCACATATACAGCTAGCGGGCTAATGTTAGCCACTGTTCGACGATCACTGAGCATCTGCGACGGTGCAGCAGCTGTTTCTGGCACAAGATGCAACAACTTTATCAGCTTCACAACAGACAGATTCTCATTTCAGAAACCAGAACATTTAAAGAGATTCATGAGAACAGTGGGTGATGATTTTTGATAGATTTCTTTGGAGATGTCGCAGCAGTAACCAGGGGGGCATGTGTTCACGTCTCCCATGAGCTGGATCTGTCTTCCAGACAGTTCCTGCCCATCTGGGTCAGCCTGTACATCCGACATGCAAACAAGCCTTCAGTCCAGTCCTGACAAGAGCAAATACAGATGTACATTCCTCCTGTTCACTCCCACATGGGGAAACCCGTGTGTGTGTGTGTGTGTGTGTGTGTGTGTGTGTGTGTGTGTGTGTGTGTGTGTGTGTGTGTACAGTATGTCTGCGTGTGCTTCATCAGAGGAACTTACCCCACATACCCAGAAAGTCCAGGGTCATATGTGGAGCAGGATCATGAGCAGAAAGAATTTACGAGCCTCTGCAGACATGAAACGCCTCCTATCGCGGCGTGAAAAGTGTTTTACGAGCCGACAGCGAATATCATCCATCATCATCAAACAAGTCTGAAACAGCCTACCTTCTGAAAATCACCTGGATGTGGAAATGCCGCAGAGGTGTGTTATCTAAGCGCGCAGCTTGTCGGCGGATGATGAGATGTGTTGCTGCTGGTTGTGTAATGCTTTATTTTTTAGGTCAGCTGTGGATGTTTGGAGGACGAGCTGCAGCAGCACTCGATGACTGAGCAGCCGACGGATCCGTGGAGGTGAAATAATCCATGATGGCTGACGGCTCGTGCTTTTACTGCACTCTTGATGAAGACTTCCTCTTCGGTTTCCCTCTCCTCGCTGTCGTCTGGCAAACAGATGTTTCAGAGGAACAGATTTTTATTGCATTAATACAAACGTTAAGTGCCTCTTGACACCAGTTGGTTGCATTTTCCACTTTGGTGGATAGAAGTGAAGGTTTCAACGATTTGAGGTGTGAACGCTGGATGCTGAAAAGCTGCTGGACTCAGTTTGTATGAAGAAGCAGCTGAAGGAGGACGAGAAGCAGAAAAGGGTCCGATCAGCTCAATCCGCTGCGTTCCCATCTGCAGTTATGGTGGCCACGGTGATGGTAACTGATTTAATAGAGATGAAGTTTGTTACTCAAAGAGCACAAAAGCTCCGAGTCCAAAGCGTGAGTCAAAAAGGTCATTTTTCTTCTTCTTTCTGGGATTTCTGGTCTCAGTTAACGTTAAAGTCGCTGGATGGCTCTCTGAGGCTTTGAGGCTCGCAGTGTGATCTGTGTGAGTCAGTTTGCTTCCAGAGTTAAACCGTGTTTTTCTTACATTTTGATTAAAGAAATATGTGTGAGGAGTGAAGACTGCGGAGTTTAACAGCTTCATCACACTCTGATGTGATGTCACTGAACATCTCATCTGTTCATTTGAGTTCCTGAACAATTCGTGGAAAACACTGAATATTTCATAATGTATTAAAGGTAAAATCTGACAGTAACAGCGACGATGTCTTAAAGGTGTTGAGTATTGATGTTTGAATGAGGTTTCAGCACCGACGCGTCAAAGAAAAAGCAGGACAGAAACAGGAAGGACACACTGTGAGTATTGTCCTGCATTCACTCCAGTTAAACAGTGTCTCACTCCAGATCAAATTCAGTTTACAAAGAGCACAAAGTTTTGTTTAATGGCCCCACATTTAGAGCAAAATCACAGTTTTCTGGTTCACTTCTGCAAGAAGAGACTTGAAATCATTTTCCACTGTAGTTTGTGTGTCACTCAAATCCAGAGAGAAACCAGATGTGACGGTATTCATGATATCATCCCGCGGGTGTAAAACCCGTCTGATGCACCGACCGCTGACAGAGGAAGCAGACACGTAGTGTGTGTGTGTGTGTGTGTGTGTGTGTGTGTGTGTGTGTGTGTGTGTGTGTGTGTGTGTGTGTGTGTGTGTGTGTGTGTGTGTGTGTGTGTGTGTGTGTGTTCAGCAGCTCTCTGTGTGTAACGTGTGTGTTTTAATGACTGTTGACCTGCAGTGGAGCTTTACTGACCTTCACATCCTCCTGCCAACCTGTGAACTGAATGCCACAGGACCCCCGGGAGCACACACACACACACACACACACACACACACACACACACACACACACACACACAGTCGTTTTTCCATCACTTCAGAGGACATTACATTGACTTCCATTCATTTTCTGCCTAACTCTAACCTTTACACACAGGCTTTCTGTGGATTCAACATGATTCAACTGTATTTACTGACTGAGGTGGACTCCCTGTGACAAATAGAGGGGTGGGGGGTGATGGGGGGGCTCAGCAAACAGATAAAACATGCTGTCAGGATCAAATGTACAGTGGGACTCATGTTGTTAGGATGTAAATGTGTTTACATAGCTGGGACTCATTACCTTCATTACAGGGACAAAAAGCAGGTTTCCATCATGTAGATCATTGAATTCTAGGGTTAGGGTGAGGTTCAGAGTCAGAGTTGGTCAAGTCGTGTTTATGGTGAGTTTAAGTCTCCGGGAAATGAATGGAAGTCAATGCAATGTCCCCAAAAATAATGGAAACATGACTGTGTTGGTGGGCGTGGCACTAACTGTCCTGGGCTTTGTTCCTGTGGGTAAATACTTCCTGCCAAGAAACAGCACACACACACACACACACACACACACACACACACACACAGAGCAAACGTCAGGGTCTCGGTGTGACACCGTTTCCCCTCTTTTCTCTGACCACCACAAAGCTGTTTCAAATGTTCATTTCAAATGAAGATATTCCACGTTTCCTTCCTTTCCATATAAAGCGAAGCATCATTTCATAATGCAGAATATATTCAGCTCTAGTAACCTCGCTGAAAGACCATCTCGTACCAAATAATAACAAACTGTGAATGAATTTACTGTGATCGTGTGGTTTTAAAGGCTCAGCATTAATGGAGCAATGCTAACGTCAGCTAAATGCTAACTAATGTCACAGTGAGTCAAGTGGAGAAGAGTCACAAAGACAGTAACTCAATGAGTTATAAAGCAGAATTTACCTTTGCTAACATTAGCCACCATCAGCTACCATAAGGCTGAATGTTTTGAACTGAGCGACAGACAAATGACCTTTGAACCCCTGACTGCTTTAAGTTGTTCTGGCCTGTTGTGGCTCAGCGTCCTCGCATCGCTCCCTGCAGCACACTCATCTTCTGATTCATAGTTTTATCTCTCAGTGACTCACTTGAATCCAGATTGAAGTGCTCAGCAGAAAGCTGGGTTTGCTCTCAGTGGGCTGATGGGGGGCAGGAGGGGTGCACCGGTGACTTGACTGAGGAGGAGGAGGAGGAGGAGGAGGAAGAGGCTGACTGGTGCTGGACAGTCAGGGAGGAGTCAAAGGCAGGGTGGGCTTGGCTGAGGAGGAGTGGATGAGGTGGGAGGGTGGAGGCCAGCGGAGGAGTGAGAGGCCTACCAGGAGGTGCCTGTGTGGAGGGTACGACCTCAGACCGGTTCAGGCCTGCGGAGCCGGCCGAGCCGACTCTCTGCGGGCGCTGCTTCTTCTGATTAAAGTGCGTTTTAATAATGATGTAAGATCGATGAATTGATTTTATATTTAGATATACTGATGACCTTCTTGTATCATTCAAGTTCCTGACTGAGTTCAGGTTTAGTCAACAGAAGCACTGTGTTTAAGATGAGGGAAAATCTTGACTTCACTTAAAAGTTAATGAAAAATCTTAAGTGTCAAGTCACTGCATTAAAACAGACGCTGATCTATCCTGAACATGAACAACATGAACTTTATTACTGTAAAAATAACGATCAAAGCCTCTTTAAAGCTGTTATTTGAAACAGGAGCAGCTTCAGTCCAAAGGTCTCCTCCCCCCACATCATGGCTCACTCAGCGACTCCTCTCGTTTGTTGTAAAAGATGAGTTGGACCTCATGTGAAGGCCTCTCCGCTGCAGATTACAGCGAGGATTAAATGTCCGAGGCTGCTGAAGCACTGAGCAAACACGACCGAGTGTGAGTCCTTAAAATGTCACTGTTGAAAGAGCTCTTTTACGTTCGGTCCTGGCTCTGCTGGAGAGTCTGAGGTGGTCTGTGGTGCATCAGGGTCCAGGCAAAACCAGCCTGTATTTGTATTTGGCTTCAAATATTTAAACTTGCTGAGGCCGCGTTTGGTTTATTAAACAGCATTAAAACATAAAAGTACTGAGAAGTAGTTACAAGAGAGATGAGAAAAAGTGACCACATCTCAATACTGACTGATTTTAAGAGATTTAATGACAAACAAATGTGTTAATACATTTAATTAACTGAATTAGACTTTCTTTAAAAACTGAACTCAAATTTGTATTTTCATTAAGCAGTAATTTACTCACTATGGACCCATAATACTCACTGAATCTATATTATGTGTGCATCAAATGAGCATTTTTCAGCTGTAAGAAACATTAAATAAGAGTTTCAAAATGATTATAAAGGATTTCTGTTTGTGCTGCAAACATAAAGTTATTCCACACTTAACTGAGAGAGATTTCCGATATCTTCACCGTGAACGAGCCTGCGTTCACCAGCAGCTCTGCAGCTCAGAAATGCTTCATCTTTCCGCTCCGCTCTGCCAGAAAAGGTGTGAACTGTTGTGATTTGACGTGATTTTACGATGCGGATCACCTGCTCCATCAACCTCCACTGCTCACATGAGCTTTCCCCAAAGAACAGAAAGAAACCGAGTTTGAGTTTCTGTGTCTGAGATCAGGAGCGATGCAGTGTGGCGAACACACACACACACACACACACACACACACACACACACACACACACACACACACACATACACACACACACACACACACACACACACACACACACACACACACACGCTGGCTGTCTGTCTGGAGGGGATTTAGCTCACATGACCACCCTGATGCGGCTCTATCTGACCGGACTAAAGGGCCAAGTAAATTTATGTGACCGAGCTAAAGGGCCAACAGATTGGCCGTCTCATCGTGTGAGTGTGTGTGTGTGAGTGTGAGTGTGAGAGTGTGTGAGACGATCAGCTGCTGCTCTTCTTCACTGATGTTTTGCTCTGTAACACGACGAGCTGCTCGTTGGATTTCAAACACACTCCTGTGTTTGTTTCTTGGAGCTGATCGTTTCAGCGCTGATTCGTCCGACTGACTTTGAGTCAAATGATTTTACATTTTAAGATCATTTTGTGCTTTTGCAAAAGGATGTGAGTCTGTCTGAGATGAAGATGTTAAATCAAACATGATCGGCCAGCTTTTCCACCTCAGACAGAAGAGTTTGGTGGCAGGTTTTAGAGATGTTGGCTGTGGTGAAACCTGCTGACGGTGAGGTCTGCGGACAGTCACCTGGACAAGTTTTCAGTCACTTTCATGTGCGAAGAGCAGCACGAGCAGAAGTCAGCTGGGGTGGAAGCAGAAATCTCAGGAAACCTCAGCAGATAAAACCTCCATCGACTGTTCGGTTTGTCCAAAACCAAATCAAATCCAAAAGTGAGACCAAGTTCTGACAAAAATGAGCGTTCAGGCGAGCAAATCTGCAGCCTGCTGTGATATTATTTCTATATCACATCATCTCATTACACAATAATGTATGGTCCAGTTGTGCTTGTTCCTGTGATGATCTAACCGCCTCCCGCTGTGATTGGACCAGCGTGGCCTTTCCACAGCAGCAGTCAAAGGGTTGAGGAAATATTTCTGATCACGCAACAGTAAACCCTCCAACAGCGAAGGCCTCAATTAAAGAACGAGTTCAAAGACTATGAGAGGCGGTTTAGGACAGCAGTATAGGCGGGACAGGTAGCATATATAATCCTGGATAATTCAAAGGCTGCAGGTTCACCTCCCGGAGCTTTGGTCTGGACTCTTTGTCATGTTGTTTCTAACTAAGAGAGTCAAAATCCTTAAAGGCCTCGAGTGTGTCGAGTCTACAGTGAGTCTGTAAAGTTTACGTTCTTTTTTTGTTTTTTTTCCCTGAAATTGTGCAGTTGCTCACAATCATCTGAGCAGACAACATGCAAATCAGCCTGTTTACATGGACTCGTGAGATGATGATGGTGTGACAGCTGATTTTGTCCCATTCAACACGATGCTGCTTCTCTGCACACCTGGACAGTGTTGGCTTGAGGTACGTTCAGCAACCTGAACCTGAACTTTCTGTTCTGCAGTCTTTAGAGGTTACACGTGCAGGGAGACGTTCTGTCGATGCACTAATGTTTGTCGTGTTTCGCAGAAGTTTAAAGCAGGATATGCAGCTGGACTGAAGAACACATACTCTATATGCAGGTGCATACGTATAGACGGGTCTGTGTTGGCAACGATTCAAAGCTTAATAAGAGCATCAGGAGTGACACCTTCATCTGTGCTGAGATCATAAAGAAATGAAAACCAAGCGCTCGTGGAGACAGATGGCATTTCAGCTGATGAGAGCACAGCGACAGAAGATCTCTGACAGACTGCCAGAAAAACCTCATCTGCTCTGAGCTGCCTGTAAACTAAATAACTGAAAGGTCAGAATCGCAGAAATGTTAAATTGTTCGCTTGAATGTTCATGTGTGTAACTGCAGCCTCCAAACCGATGGCCGCCTTGAATCAGCTCCTTTTAAACAGTCCAGAGGGATTTTTTGCAGAGTTGTTGTATTAAACTGGACTTCAAAACATTTTTTCTGTTTCTTTTTTTAATCAGCATTACCGGCCGTCACTGCAGAGACTTTCAACAAATCAGCGCTTTGGTGAGCCTCCTCAGCTCTGATGGTGAGTGAAAAGGTCAAATTCATCTGGTGAGACACTGAAAAGCCTTTAGTTGAGTGAGGGGAAAACAGAGAGCTGTATGAGAAAGGCGCTGAGGCCGGATGAAGGCAACGACTGATGAAGCAGAGAAATGAAGTGGGTGAGGATGTTATGGGTCAAAGGCTGGTTCCACCCTAACAAATGAATTTCTTTTTTTTTCCTCTTCTTAAACCTGATGTCGAACCTGCAAACACAGGTGAAAGTTACCGAGAAGAACGGAGAGCCGAACCGTCAGCTTTCTTCCTGGACTTCCTCTGGCGGGAGAACGGAGCTGCCCACCCTGGGAAACCGGCCACAACGCCACTCAAGCTTTTTGGTTCCGCCTCCCCGCTCCCCAAGACCCCCATCTCACAGTGCCTGTGAAATTAATTACTTTGGGTCTAAACCCGCAACATTGCAATATTATTTGCTTATTAAAAATAATAATAACAAAAAAATAAAGTGCTCCCAAATAATTACAGTAATAACATGTAAATAATACTTTTACACAAAAGTGATTGCACCTTTTGAGTGTATCACATGGACAGAGTGGGGGTCAAACTGGACCTTCTCATTTTAAGCTGGAATCCTTTAAAGCTGCACCAGTCAGTATATTTGTATGTGAAAATCCACAATCAGCCGACTCTCCAGGCAGCTCTTCACCATCTTTCAGCTCATTGTTTTGGCTTTACAGTCCTCAAATTGACTGTTTAGGTTCAGGCTCGCCGCTCTCATCAGGCAGAAAAAATCAGCCTGATGAATCCACTGCAGGTGAACTTAGTGAAGCATTTAGCAGCTAAAGGAGACGACTTCATAAGGTGGTAAAACACCTTTAAATCCCTTTTAGATCCCATCTCTGTTCATAGTATGGCCTATTTGATAACATATGGCAAAAACATACAAAAAATCAATTTCTTTGTGTTCTTATATCAAAATCCAACCATGTTTTCTTCATGTGTGCTCACATAAGCTTGAACCACCCAGGTCCAACCAATAATTTCATGACATGCTAAGCTAAGATTCACTGGTAACAGCTGGGTCTGTCGGTGTGTGTTCAGGTGTTCACCACCTGAGACCTGACTCTGACCAAACGTCATCTGGACCTGAAAGTTTCTCTGTGTGGATCTTTACGTGATTATGAAACCTTTCATGAGGCAGTCACAGTGAAGACAACGTGAGCTGCTTTGAAGGCTTCATTCTGTCCTCTTAATTTTTAATTTGCAGAAGTGCATTAACTGTCACACGATGTTATTCTTGGCACGACCACCAGGCGGCACTAAAGTGACGTTTTCACATTCGGCACATAGTGGCTCCCGCAGAAATGACTCTGTAAAGGTTTTTTGGTGCTGATTTAGATGATGTGACTGCTCCATCACTCTCCTTTTTAAAGTTTTACCTTAATAACACATAGTGAACAACGACAGATAATTTGGTTATCATCCCAGAGTGGATCATCCACTGCGGTGCTCAGTGCTTGTTTAATATGTTGATGGCTGACAGTTAGAAAAAGTAAAAGACTTTAGATATGAAAAGCATCTCATATGTGTCTGTAGATCAGAATCAGAATCCGCTTTTTGACATATTATCTGTATACATACGAAGAATCTGACTCTGCTGAATCATGTATAAATCCCTTCTCAGGCTTAGTTAACAATATATCACACTCAGCTGTTCACTGTGGAGCTGCAGCAAATCATCTTCTCTGCTTTGCATGAATTTTGCTTCATTCTCAGGACCAGTGAATGATTGTGGTGTCAGTTCGTTCAGTATTTAGTCGGTTAAACAGACCAACAAGTCAGTATCCTAAAGATTTGGTGAATTCCTTCAAGCTTGGCAGGAGACAGAATGTCAGCAGATCCTCTGTCTCAATAAATGGAGCCACGTATAGAAGAAGTCCAGTTTGTTTTCTTTGGCTTTGCAGATGCTCTCCCTGCAGATATGAGCAGAAACTGTGGGAGACCGAGCTGCCGACAATGCAACAAGTGTCCTCGACGGACAAACAGGACCAGAGGATGTTATATAAGGCACTCAGAGTCGCATACCAAAGCGGTCGCACATGAGCAGGACGTATAGTTTCTGCCAACATCGGCCTCTCAGGAAGCCAGCAAAGCCAAAAGGCCCACTGAGTGAGTTCTGATTAAAACATGTTCACAAATGTAACTGGACTCACATGAAAGACACGTGTATTTCCCTTTTGTCTCAGCTGAACATAAATGAAAATATTGGTCTGTTTTAGACAGATAGATAGTTTTCTAGTCTAACTTTCAGTCCATTAAAGATTAAAGAGCCTGACATTTTTAAAGTGGGCTTGTCGGAAGGTCTAAATCTTGTGTCTTTAATTCTTGTTCTTCTTGTTCAGCTGCCTGTAGTCTTCATCAGGACTGCTTGTCAGGTGGTGTGATGGCCTCAGAAACCTTCTCCCCTCACACATTTTCTTGGTGTCGGAGTCTCGGCGCCTTTCAGAAACTAAGAATCGGACATTGCACTCCACACACGTGAACAAAGGAGTGCAACACTGAATGTCTGGACATGTGATCAGTCCAGACTTTCATCGACTGCTTTGATGGTGTGTCACCTTTTCCAAAACCAGTACGACCAAAGAGACCAGTTATCAGTCTGGAAGTCAGGGGCCTCCACGGGACTGCATAGACATTTTATTTTGTAAACTGTCCACCTCAGTGAACATGCAGAGATAATCTCTCATTATCTCATCGTTTTAGCAGCAAATGAGACAAATGCGACATTTAGTGGATATTTTGAAGGGACCCTCAGGGTCAACCTTTAGGACCCTTGGGTGTCCCTGTCCTCTGATCACACGTCCAGAAGTGAACCGTTCAGCCTTTATTCTCAGTAATGTGGCGCCCTCTGCTGTCCTCAAACTAACATTTCTCTCCGCTGTGTTTTCACTGCTGTTCGCTCACTCAGACATATTTTGTGCCTCATACTCCATTCAGTGGCCACTTTATTAGGTACACCTGTACATTTAAATGGAGGATTTTTCTTACACGGTCCTAGAAGTTTTAAAGTCATAACTGCTGGTGTCAGTCGATGCCACAGCGGGCCTGGACAGCTGACACCTGAGCAGCTGGTGGTTGTCCTGCTGTGTGGATGGATGTGTCCATGTACCTGATCACACCAAGGAGCCGCTTGAACTGCGAAACGTTTTGAGCTTGTGGGAAATTTTCTATGCCAGCCGCTTTCTCTGGGTCAGATCTCAAAAATCAAAGTCTCTCTGCTCATCAAGGAACCTTTCAGAGAAGAGCCTCAGCTTAGAAACAGATCACATTTCCAGTCACATCAGAGGGTTTTGTTTCTGCTGAAGCTCAGCTCAGGTTTATGTGTCACTGAGCAGTGGACATAAGGTGCTATTTTTCATACACATCTTTAAAATTAGTTTGAAGATAGAGTGTTCAGATTATGCATTTTGACACATAACTTCAGCTGGTTTGTGTAGACCTCACGAGTCATAGTGAGTGCACGTGGGGATGACGCTTTTATTCTGAAGGATTTATGACGGAAATGCTGGGCTAGCTGCAGCTTGTGGAAGCCGGGAAATCGAAACTGTTGGTGGTGAGTGAAGGTCCCTTATAGGTGTGGGGATGATCACAGGTGAGTCAGGTAACACCAACCATGGAGCGTCTCTCCCTCGCGTGCCTTTGTCTCCTCACCTGGTCCGGAATGACGTCTGCTGGTGGAAAAGGTAAGAACGCTGAAGAGTCAAGTGTGTTGATTACAGCGTCCTTCTGATCAGTTTGATAGATCTACCTGTCCTGTGTGGAACTTGTCATTATATTGTTGGTTTGTTATTTTCAGTGTCAGTAAAACTTTTGTTTTGCTTCATTGAACTCCTTCACAAACTTTCCAGGTCACCTTCAAACTGTAGTAGAACCACCCGAGGAGCTTTTTATTCGGTATATTTTTCATTTATTGATCTGAATGAAAACCAGAGAAAGTTAAGTTTCATTTTTCTGTCAGTCCCGCTTCTCCTCTCCCCTCCACCCACACACACCAGCATCCGTGTGTGTGGTAATCTTTCTCTGGATTAAACACACCAAACAATAAACTGTGAAACAGCTGAAAACGTCCCTGCTCGACTCTTCAGATGATTGACCTCATTATTTTTGTGACTTCAGTGACTTCAGGTGAACAGTTTCATCTGAGCTCAGATTAGTTGAATAGTAATGAATATTTAATGTCGTGTTTTGGAAGCGCCACGATCATGAGATGAAGCTCCGGGGAATGATTGGGCAATGAATGAGATCATAACTGAACCTGGCCAGGTGAGGATATTATGAGGATGAGGGATGTCCACCTCTGCACTGCACTGTATGTGTGCTCCTGCCATGATGTGAACTGTAAATGGTCTTTTTCTGTGGAGGTGAATTACCAAATTACAAGAGGAAAAAGAAGATTTTATTATTATTAGTAGTAGTAGTAGCAGTATCATTTAATTTGAAGTGTTCAGGGCACTTTCTGCATCTTTTCCCTCAACACAAAAACACCCCGGTGTTGCATTTGTAGTGCTGAAGCGTTTCTTATCGAGCTCTCACTGATAACATGTTCACAGATGCACCTCCAAAACCTCGTATCACAGTACTCGAGGAAATAGAGGATGGGGTGCTGCTGCAGTGTGAGATTGAAGGTGCTTCTCCAAAGCCCAAAGTGGAGTGGTGGGACAGCGATGGAGACGTCCTTCCTGACGTGGAGTACCATGTCACAGAGAGAGGAGGCAGCTACCACATGACTCTGAAAGCTTTAGTGACACAGACCAGCTTCTACCGCTGTGTGGCCATAGACGAAAACAGCCGGCAGATGACTTTTGATGTCAAAGTTGTTTTGATCGGAGGTGAGATTCCTGCCCATGTGTTGTTTTGTTGTTACCTGGTGTCTGTTTAGTCTATCAATCTGCTGAGACCTGCAGTTTCACTCTTACATGAGCTTTTTTCTGTTTTTCAGGGAGACACCTGGAAAAATTGAGCAGTTATGATCCTCTACCAAATGTGATCATAATTGGACTGATGGTTCTAGCAGTTTTGGCTGTTGCACTTGCAGTTGGGGTTTTAGTTTATAAGTGCATCAAAAAATGGAAGAGAGGTAAGTTTGAATAATCATTACATCAACAGAACAGACACTCTGTGAGTCTTGATAGTTGTTTCTGTCTTCTCAGATATGAAGACGTGTTGGAATTTAGATTTATACAAAAGCCACTGAGACTACATTTATATAAAAGATAAGCTTCTCATGATGAATAAATAAAATAAACATTTAGTAAAGTTGTGAAAATATTACTGTAGCTGTTAATTATGTTCCTTCTTATGTGAAACGTTTCCTCCAGCGCACGAGGCGATTCATAAATACCAAAAGGAAGTTGTTGTTTTTTTCAGCGATAACGAAAATAACCAAAAATCATAGACTAACACGTTCCTCTGAGAGGTCCCTGAACGCAACACACGTGTTGCAGCTGATCAGTACATCATGGTGGAGTGTAAAAGCTCCAGCAGCTTCTCAGCTCTCTGCTTTCAAATGTGAAATCATGTGAAGTGAAATTAAAGCTGTGGCCACAGGAGGGAGGAAACGCTGCATGCTCGACCTGCAGGAACAAAAGCTGCTCTGACACCTGAACGCACCGCTGAGAGGAAAACTCCTTCAGCCGTTTGTCAGGACACGAAAAGCCGACAGAACTGAACATATTTGCTATTTAATGTGAAACAGGCTGCGAGTAGCATCATCATCATCATCGTTGTCATCATCATCATCATCATCATCATCATCATCATCGTTGTCGTCATCAGATGCTTCACCAAACAGAAGCGGCTTGTGTGATGTGTGTGTTCATTAGTTTAGTTTGGCCAGGGGTGCGGCCAACTGCAGGTAAGGGGGGCCAAGGCCACCCTGACTGAGCTGCTGACCCCCAAAGTGCCCAAAAAGTGGTCAGTTGAATTTAAACTCTGAACTCTAACTGACAAGTAGACGTCACAGCACGAGTCAGGCCAGTCAGGCTGCTCACAAATGTATTTCCAACAGACATAACAGACAAATAAGAATAAATGTGATCATGTGATTTTCTGTTGTTTCGTCCAGATCCGACTCTGGAGCCGAGGGAACATGTGCAGCTTAATAATCAGGAAACGCACGGCGGCTGAAGTGTGTGTGGGTGTGTATTCACACTTACACCGTGTGATCATGCAACAGCCAACCAGGAAACGTCTCCAAAGCTTCAACGCGTCTCTCACAAAGCAAAGCTGAACACACACGTTACCACGCTCATGTTTACTGTGGGGTTTTTGTATTGAATTGCAGCATATTGTATGTAAAATAGGGGTCATGTGGGTCATGTTCATTTTTGTGCCTTTTCTCAGATTATATTTTCATGTGTAAAGTAGAAACAAGCAGTCGTAGCTGAATAAGTTTCAATGGAAGTGAATGTCATCTAAATTTTGATGTTCAGGTCGTGTTTCTTAAAAGCCAGACGTGGAGATGTTTACGTGTTATTTTGGGTGCTATTAGACTTCTTTGCTCATCACAATCCTTTAGTGCTTTTTGTGTTTTAAAGTAAAACTTTTTTACGTTTACTGACTGTTAATCAGAGCATTTCACACGTTCTTACTGAGGTGGTGACGTTTGCTCGCACTCTTAATGTTCTGAAATGATACAAACGATGAATGAATACATTTAATGACCGAAATGATACATTTAGAACTTGTGTTCATGTTACAGAACGTTGTGTAGTGTTTAATAAAAGGTCACATAGCTGCTCTGAGACTGCTTTGGATACGTTTGTTCATTCTTCCATTCAGATATAAAGTGAAATAAGTAAAGTAAAAATAAATAAAGACTCCAGTTTGAGAACATTAGCTGCTGCTGCTGCTGCTGGTTCTGCTCTATCAGGATTATTTAAAAGTTGAATATTTAAAGTAGAAACAGAAACCAAAGTTTTTTCCTCTCAATCTGACCTCTGATCGTTATCTTTTCTCTGAAGTGAGGAGTTTGTTTCAGCCTCCATATTCAAAGTCTTTCCAGTGTCAAACCTGTAAAACCTGTTACAGTGACTCAGATCACACACGCACACACGCACACACACACACACACACACACACACACACACACACACACACACACACGCTTTCCCATCCAGCCTTGTTTTCCTGGCCGTTACTGTTTGGCACGGATCAGTGTCTGAACAGTAACATCTGGTTTATTTAACCCTCGCTGGGGAGAGTAAGGCCAGTGTTTACGTGATTCATCTGAACTCATTCTGAGATGTTTGTTTTTTTGGATGAATGAGATTAAATAGACAAAATTAGAAATCAGAGACGTAAATCGCTGAGTTTGCATATTTTGGGAGTTTGAGGGCAGATAACATCAGTTTGCTTAAAAACATCTTCACAGCTGATATTCAGTGCCAGTATTAAAAGAAAGAAAGAATTTAATCACGTTTTTTCCTTTGAAATATCAGCATGTATCATCATTCATTCATTCATTCATTCATTCATTCATTCATTCACTCTTGTTGATGAGCTTTAGTTTGTGGGCAAAGAAGAAAAGAAGAAGATTTGTTGTCCTTCTTGCCTTTTGTTGAGTTTTGTTTGACGTGAAAACAGAAAGAGTCAAAAGTGATCTCTCCTCATAATCTGGGAGGTGTCGCAGCTGAAGCTGGTTCTTCACTTTAGATCTGGTTTCATTATTGCACCTGCACCTCTTTTCTTTTCTCCAGCTGCTAACAGACACTTCCTTCTGTTTATCAGTTCGCTGAGCAGAAGGAGTCGCAGCTGAGCGGAAGCTTGTTTTATGTTGTTATCTTGTTTTATCATGAATCCACAACTCAACAGATTGATAATTGGATAAATATGTTTGTGCTTCTTATCTCAAGCACCTTCTTTGGAAGTACAGGTGAAAGTCTCTGCCTGTCCTGGACTTGGCTCATAACCTTTGATTTGGTGTTATTACTGTAACGTCAGTGTGTAAGTGTAATATTCCAGTACCACCATCCACTGCTGGATACTTCCTGTTTCAAAGCCCTGAGTAAATAAATGGACTCAGTACAGTATGTTCAGAGGTAGCTGCGTGTGTCTGATGCTTTAAAAGTTTACCGTAGCTCATATTCATCAGTACGCCACGTGTGAGTTTCTTTCCACATGAACATCGACTGACGGTTCAAACACCGACTGAATGACTTCAGAGCTGATATTTCAAGCAGTCAAAGTCTCACTGCTCATCAGAGAGGAAGAGCATCCGCTGCTGCTGCGTGAGCTTTTACTGTGAAGAAGAATCAGGCAGAGGTCTGCAAACAGGATGTGTGTGTGTGTGTGTGTGTGTGTGCGTGCTTGTGCGTGTGTGGGCGTCGTCTCCATCTTGCTCTTGGAGGGTGGCGCTCTGTTGTCACTGATGGTGGCATCGATTGTGAACTCTGCGTTCTTCTTCCTGATGAAGTGAAACTTTTGTGTTTCCGCCCCTGAAGCCTGAAGCAGAAGTCACGACTGCACTGAGCCCAGAGAGCGTCTGTGGTGATGTTTAGTCTCCACCCTTCATATACAGTCAGTCCTGTATGAACACTGACATGAGCTCACAGCGTGTTCATCAGTCTGTCTGTGTCTCTGTCTGTCTGACTGTCTTCATGTCTGCTTTCAGTGAACAGACACAAACAGAACAGAAACAAAGCACAGAGACACAGTGATGCAGGAGAGAGTGCAAAGAGTGCTGGACTAAATATCACACAGTAAACATGGAGTTAAATAGAGACAAATTGTTTTCTCACAGCGACTTTATTGAGAGGAAACAGAAATATCTCTCTGAAGTAAACGTGTTAATGATGAACTCCTCGCTCAGCCACAATAAACTTTTAGCTTCAGTGTTTGTGTGGTCAGTTCATCCCTCCACAGTCAGCGTGTCCCGGCTGGATTTCTTAATGTTGCTGCAGTTTGTCTGCTTGGGTTTGGGTGGAGGAGGTGGGTGGAGCAGGGCTTTATGTCTGTGGACAGGTGCTGCAGTGGAAGCAAATGAACGAGTGTCTCTGTGTGTGAGATCTGTTTCAACGTCTCTGTGAGTTTCACAGCCAGTTTTCTGGTAACGACAGTTTGTGGTGTTCAGGTGTCACAGCTGACTCAGGCAGGTGGAGGTGTGTCATGGTTTATTGATCACCGTGACAGAAAATATGACGATTACAAATCAGTTTGTGATCATATGCGTGTGTTCATTTCCCTCCTCCACACCAACATGTGAAGAGTTTGCAGTTTTTTGTCCGTCCTTCTCCTCTCTCTCCCACGCACGCTCATTTTTCCAGCCCAGTCATAAAACCTGTTTGTGTGGCTCTAATCTGGGTGAGGAGACGTTGTGTCATATGTGATAAAACCTGTCATACCAACAAAAACTTATCTGTGTTTGTCCTCATTATCTTTGCTGAACCCAGGAGACGATGTTCTGATGGCACTGAGGACCAGCACCAGCTGTCGTCCATGGAGTCAGTTCTAAAGTGGTGGACTTGGATCGGGGGGGGGCTAACCCACAGTGCAGACACACACCTACATCTAAGAAGCAGGTGACTGTCGAGACTGCAGGGGATTCTGGGACTGAAACAAACACGGACACCTAGGCTGGACTCATGAGGACATCTTACCTGATGAGGACGGAGGACACAAACAGAAAAAAGGGATTTGTTTCTAGTTCAGTGTTGAAGTCGGGTTGAATGTGTGTGAGAATAAATCTTTGGTGTCTTCAGCACACGTCTCGCCACTCGTCAGGGTGTGAGATGTTAGTGTTTGGCGCTGCTGAGTGTCTCAGATTTCCCAGCTGTTCCTCCATCGGTTAGAAAAGTCAAACTTTGCGACGTCTCCTGCAGACCAAAGTGGGTGCGTCGTGAAGACGCTCTCATCCTGCTGCCTGTTGAGAGGCGACTCGAGCCGAACTGCCTGTGTGGGATCCAAGATGCCTGAAAGCACCCGAGAGCTCCAGGAGCTCCAGACACAACAGGACGAGCCATTAAGCTGCTGTGTCAGCGGTGCGAGATGGGATCCACTTCCTGTCTCTTAGTGGACGTGGTCGCCTCTCCCTCCATCCACAGAGCAGACTTTTAACACCAACACATTACTGAAGGAATACTGCTTTGTTCATGTCAAACAGCACAACGTTACACACAGTCCAGTTCAATGTTTGCTCCTGCTTTTGCTGCTCGTCTTTAGCTTCATATTCTCGCTCCAGAATGTGTTGCTGAGGCAGAAACGGCTCTGAAAGTTAATTTTCTCCTGATTTGTTGGTCTGAAAAAATCCCATTTAGTGTCAGGAAGTTGGGAAAACGTGCGGCCTGTGAAGAATGGGTCCAATATTTACTTTGAGGGCTGTGGGGTGAAACGGTAGATCAGAAATCAGGATTCTCCATCAGCGTATTTGTGATATCTAGTTTATTAATTACAGGAAAGATCATTTCTTTTGGCTCTGCATCCCACTCATCTGCTGAACGTGCTGCAGGCCTTATTTCACTCTTTAATCTGAGAGATTTCATCCATTTGTTCTTCTGGGTGTCCAGTCTGTTGGTCCTCATTCACACGTTTTACGTTGCTTCCTTCACAACTTCTGTGTAGTGTGTATTTCCTGTGTGTAGTTCATTAATAAACCTTTCCGTCTAAAAGATGGTGATGATGTGAGACTAAATGAATTAATTGGCTCATGTTTCTGTCTTTCACGGGGTGCTGCACCGAGGTGAGCAGCTTTGTGCAGAACTGATGAGTCATCGTAAGCACGTGGCGGTGCGTTTTTATTCTGAAGAATTTGAGCCGGAAGTGCTGCACCTATTGCAGATAACGGATGCTGGGAAAGCGAAAGTGTTGGTGTTGAGCCAATCACACTTCAGTGCCTGAAGCTGCGTCTCACAGATATAAGCGCGCTGATGGTCTCAGGTGACATCCACAGCCATGGAGCGTCTCAGCCTCGCGTGCCTCTGCCTCCTCACCTGGTCCGGAATGACGTCTGCGGATGGAAACGGTAAGAAGACTGAAGCGTGAGTGAGTTTAATGTGAAGGGCTGAAGAATCAGGCTCTGACTTCAGAGCAGTCAAAGTCTCACTGCTCATCAGAGAGGAAGAGCATCCGCTGCTGCGTGAGCTTTTACTGTGAAGAAGAATCAGGCGGAGGTCTGCAAACAGGATGTTAACGGAGCTGCTGCGTACCTCAGTGGGTTGATAACACCTGCAGCTGTCCCTGAAGACCAGCACAGATCAAGATATTGATTGAATTGATTACAGCGACCGTCTGATCAGTTTCAGCTGTGTGATGGATCCGCTCAGTGTTTTTACATCGAGGTGGTTTATAACTTCAGATGTGACGTCATTGCTACTGCGTGCGTGCGTGCGTGCGTGCTCGTGTGCGTGCGTCTGTGCGTGTGTGGGCGTCGTCTCCATCTTGCTCTTGGGAGGGTGGCGCTCTGCTGTCACTGATGGTGGCATCGATTGTGAACTCTGCGTTCTTCTTCCTGATGAAGTGAAACTTTTGTGTTTCCGCCCCTGAAGCCTGAAGCAGAAGTCACGACTGCACGGAAACAGAAATATCTCTCTGAAGTAAACGTGTTAATGATGAACTCCTCGCTCAGCCACAATAAACTTTTAGCTTCAGTGTTTCTGTGGTCAGTTCATCCCTCCACAGTCAGCGTGTCCCGGCTGGATTTCTTAATGTTGCTGCAGTTTGTCTGCTTGGGTTTGGGTGGAGGAGGCGGGTGGAGCAGTTACAGCTGACTCGGGCAGGTGGAGGCGTGTCACATGTAGTTTATTGATCACAGTGAGAGAAAACATGAAGATCGGCATCAAATCGGTTTGTGTGTGTTTGTTTCCCTCCTTCACACACACACACGAGGTCTTTCTTTTTTCAGATTAGTTGAATTCGCCCTCTGTCACAGTGTTGGCCTGCAGCCCCCCCCCCCCCCCCCCCCCCCCCGCTGCTGAAGCCCCTGAGGAATGACTGCATTAGATGTTTGTCATGTTTTTACTTTATTTATTAAGCTGATCAATAAAAACCAGAGAAGTTTGACTGTTTTTAATTCCTTCCTCCTCTCGCTCTCACGCACGCTCATTTTTTCAGCCAAGTCTTAAAACCTGTTTGTGTGGCACTAATCTGGGTGAGGAGACGTTGATTGATATGTGATAAGATCTATCATACCAGCAAACTGTTTGTCTTCATGACTGCTGGAGAGCAGCTGCATTAACACACTGAAAACACAACGCTGACATGGCACAGTTTAAATTCTGGCCAGCATCTTAGTGCACAGTCCCAACATTAGCGTTTATCTGGAGGTGTGTCCAGGAGGTAAAAATCACGATGGGAATGTGTTCAGGTCGGATAGAGGAGCCACGTCATGTAGAGAGAAAAGTGCTCAGCATCAGATTTATTGGCCAAGTATCAGTTCACATACCAGGAATCTGTTCACACACAGACTTTCTGATTTACAATAACTGAAGGACGAAGAAGCTCCTGAAGGTGTTTTCTTTGAGAAACCTTCAGTCCAGCTGTTCTTCCAGCGTCACTGTGGGCGAAGTTCAGCCTGCCTTCAGCCACGTCTGTGTTCAGTCATCCAGGCTGTGTTCGTCTTTCATGTCATATAAAAATGGATGCCTGACTTTGTTAGATAAAGTCAAATTCAGCCATATATGAGCAACTATTGGACGTGTTGTCATGAAGTTCAGTCCAGACATTCGTGTCCTTCTCAGGATGAATTCTGGTCCCTTTGGTGATCCTCTGATATTCATCTCACACCATCGTCAGGTTTGTCCTGCACTTTGGTTTGTGACCAAACAGCTGCGGAACGAATGACAACTAATGATCAATTAGACTTTAGCATGCTAAATTAGCATTTTAGTCAGAATATTTCCTGATTTCTGCAATAATCTGAGAAACATGATTAAATACGTTTCTGTTGAAAAGGCAGAATTACTCTGCCATGTGCAGCCTTAATTGACTTTCTTTGAAAGGTGTGCAGTGTACACATCAGTGGGTGCTTTTCATTCGGTACATTGGTCTCCTCGTCTCCTCCACTCGCTTCCTCTCCTCGCGTCTTAGCTCCGCCCAGCGTGGACATGAAAGAGGGATGCAAGGAAGAGATGTGAGGACAGAGGAGACGAAATTCCCAAATGAAAAATCCTCGCTCCACAGTGTCAGTCCGAAGCGGTGTCAATTACTGATGACGTTTACCTGCTCCCGCCATGATTCAAACGTGTGCCACATACGACACGCCGCTTAAATAATAAAAGACTTCTGCATAGGCTACACCAGTGTATCCTCACTCTGGTCTCAGGTGGCAGGTGGGTGACAGGTGGGAAAAGTCAGCTGTATAGAGGGTGAAGAGGAACGGTGCTGGGGGGCACCCACACTAAAGAGGACAATCCCTGACACACAGTCCCGTGTCCTCACATACTGTGGGCGGTTGGAAAGGTAATCCACTATCCAGCATGTGAGGTGTTGGTCCACTCCTGAAAGCTCCAGCTTGTTCCTCAGGATGGCTGGCCTGATGGTGTTGAAAGCACTGCTGAGGTCCAAGAAAAGGACCCGAACAGAGCTCCCAGGTGACTCCAGGTGAGACAGGGCTCGATGGAGGAGGAAGATGAGGGCATCGTCCACTCCGATGCCAGGCTGGTACGCGAACTGCGGCGGGTCCATGGACGAGCTCACCAGGGGACGCAGGTGGGTAAGGACCAGCCGCTCCAGGGCCTTCATGAGGTGTGATGTTAGTGCCACCGGCCTGTAGCAGCTAGGGTCCTTGGGATGTGGGGTCTTTGGCACAGGTACCACGCAGGACGTCTTCCAGAGTCATGGCACCCTTCCCAGCCTCAGACTCAGCAGACTCAGGTTGAACAGATGTCCAATGGTCCTGCTCAGCTGGTCAGAGCAGGATCTGAGGAGTCTGGGACTGAGGCCGTCTGGTCCTGCAGCCTTGGACAAGTTGGAGCAGGGGAGCTGAGTGTCTTGTGAAGTGGATGGGGGGCTGAGGAACAGTGGGGGGTGGCGTTGGTGGCGGTGAACTGAATACTGGGGGGGGGGGGGGGCTGGGGGGAGTGTCAGTGGGGTACTTGGGTAGATTGCTGGCAGAACAAAGTAGGGCTGCTTCCTCAAACCTGCAGAAGTAGGTGTTCAGCTCATCTGCCCACTCTGAATCCCCAGCTGCCTGGGAGTTTGGCTTCTGGTGGCCTGAAATGGTTTTCAGGCCTCTCCAGACTCCCCTGGTGTTGTTCTCCTGCAGCTGTTCCTCCATTCTCCTCCTGTATCTGTCCTTCCCCTGTCTGTCTTCCCCTCCCTGATTTTCCTTCTGAGCTCCCTCTGAACAGTTTTCAGCTCCTCTTTGTTTCCTGACTTGAAGGCCCTCTTCTTCTCCTTTAAAAGAGCCTTAATGTCAGGATTAATCCAGGGTTTGTTGTTTGAGTGACACCGAACAGTCCTGGTGGGTACAGTGGTCTCCACACAAAAGTTTATGTAGTCTGTGATGCTGTCTGTCAAACTGTCGATGTCCTCCTCATGAGAGTCACTGACAACACGGTTGTCTCGAAGCAGTCCTTCAGAGCCTCTTCAGCCTCGTCAGACCACCTCTTCAAGCATGAGACATAACCAAAAGTAATATAATGAAAGAGAAATCTGCTCACTGAACTGCTCACATGCTGCTGTTTCAGTCATTGTGGTGGCATGAAGGTGTGTGATCTGACTTTCTTTCTAACCTGACTTTGAATGTGATCACACTGATCTGTGCATATTTTTGTCCTCCAGGACGAGTGGTCGTGAAAGAAGGGAGCGATGCTCTCTTACCATGTTCCCTCAGCACCGAGAGGAACATCATAGGAGAGCTCTTTGACTGGAAGAAGGATGGTCAGAGGGAGGTCTTCATGTATGAACCAGGAGTTCATTACAATAACGGACGTTCAGGTCAGGATGAGCAGTTCAAACCTCGAGTCTCACATTTTCAAGATGAGCTGAAGAACGGCAACGCCTCCATCATCATCAGGAACACCAAGGTGGCTGACAGTGGAAACTACACCTGTGTTTTTCCACATCTTCAGCCTCAGAGTCAGACGTTCCTCATCGAGCTTGTTGTTGGTGAGTGCTTCCATTAAACAGTTCAAGATGTCCTCTCATTGACTGGTGTGACTGGTTTAAGAGTCCCACATGGACTTTTGTCAAGCAGTCACAATAAACATGTGCAGAGATTTCCTCTGTGTCAGACGTGTCTGATATTTCAACACTTTATCCATTAATGTCACCTGCACAGTTAAACTTCAGCAGTCTGAATTTGTTCAGTAAACATGAAACAGACTTTTCTTTTTTCACAGTGTTACATGTCTGTTGATGTTTCACTCTAACATTTGTCTTGTTTTGCCTTTTAGGTCCTATCTTAAAAGACAGAAGAGAGGACGAAAAAGGTGAGTCCTGATTCTAATGACGCCACTGTCTATACCTCGTGTGTTGAGTTTGGCTCCACAGGTCTGAAATCATTGATAATCACTTGAAATCTGTATCATTTTAAGTCTGTAGGGTGATTAATTAACCTTTACTTTACCTCTATGTGAGAATGTATATGAACTGATTCACAAGTAGAGAGACAATAAACACAAAACATCACAGTATTGGAATTGTACTATGTATTTTTAAATTAGCCTTAAGACATATTATGTTCTAATGTTTTTCAAGTGTCTAGGGTTTAATGTTCATAATTCCAGGAAAAGGTAGTTAATGATCTTGCAATAATTTTTCTGGATCTCCTGCTCTATGAAAACATGGTGGATTTTATGTGGATTTTCCCCAGTATTTCGTAGTACAAAGTGAACGGTGCATTCTGGCCCAGCAGAGTTCGGACGAGTTACAGACTTTGCTCTGTGCAGCAACATTGCCACCTCAGCTCATTGTTATCATCCATCCATGCATTTTCTATACCGCGTATCCCTTTCGGGGTTGCGGGGGGTGCTGGAGCCTATCCCAGCCGTCAATGGGCGAGAGGCGGGGTACACCCTGGACTGGTCGCCAGTCGATCGCAGGGCACAAACACACAACCATTCACACTCACACCTAGGGGCAATTTTACAGTCACCAATTAACCTAATGAGCATGAGTGCCCGGAGAAAACCCACGCATGCACGGGAAGAACATGCAAACTTCACACATAAAGGCCTGACCCGGGAATCGAGCCGGTAACCTTGTTGCTGCTGCGCCACCGTGCAGTCCCCATTGTTATCATTAATAGTACTATTTTTACAGTTATTATTAATCCTAGTAGTTGTAGTAACAATACAACAGATTAGAAATACTCTCTTGCAAGTAAAAGTCCTGCATTCAAAACTTTACTTGAGTGAAAGTACAAAACTATTTGCATCAACATAAAATATTCATCTTGCAGAACTGCACCTTTTGTAATGATTTATATTATTGGATTATAATTATTGATGCATTAATGTGTTCATCAGTTTAATGTTGCAGCTGATAAAGGCTGCTGGGCAGCTTGTAAATTTCTCCCTGGGGACCAATAGTCTGATTTTATGTTCAATTTTCTATTCAGCCAGTGTGGTCTCACCAAAAATAATTAAACCCTCATTACAGAAAGAATGTCCATACTTTAGAGGACCATATGTTTGATATTTTAGAACACAAGTTTTATGTTATAATTTAAGGGTTGTCCAAATCGCTTCACTATGTGTGCTTTTGTCTTGATATGAGTCAGAAATGGTGTTAGCGCTTGTAAATAGCTACCAAACTTTGGTAGAAGTTAAAAACATTGATGTCCTATCATGTTATGCAAGGAGGTGTAATTCAGCTTATATTGTGCTTGTCTTCTTTGTAAACACGCTGTAATCCTCTTATACAAGATGGGAAGGGATGAACAGAAAGCATCACAATGTTACATTTATATTCCTATTATTGTCCTTTCTTAGTGACGTGTCACTTATTGTCAATTTATACTGTCTTCACAGGTGCAGCTGCAGAGCCGTCCATCACTACTCTTGATGAAACAAAGGACTGGGAGCTGCTGCAATGTTTGGTACGAGGTGCCTTTCCAAAACCACATCTACAGTGGCAGGACAGTGCTGGAAACATTGTTCCTGCTAATGAACCACAGGTCTTTAAAAGAGGAGACCGCTATGACGCCACCCTAAAAGCTACTGTGAACAAGACCGACCACTTCCGCTGTGTTGTCACACAGGAGGAGATACACCATCAGATTTATGCTGAGACATATGTGTTTCTCCCTCCTCCCCTAGACAAAGGTGAGATTCTTCTTTCTGGTGCTTTAATATTTCAGTAATTTTGACTGTTCATGTTTTATTAGTGTTAAAAAATGTTTGTGTGTCTTCAGACTGAACATAAAGCACATTCAGATATAAACATCTGCACAAGCTGAAAAAGCTTCAAACTGAGTGAAAAATGAAAGAATGAGGACACACACACACACACACACACACACACACACACACACACACACACACACACACACACACACACACACACACACACACACACACACACACACACACACACACACACACTGGCTGCTGCAGCCTGATCCTGAGGATCAGCATGAAAACACCACCCTTGTGTGTGTTTGTCCACCTGTTTGTTGGCTGCAGCAGAGTTTGTGAAGCAGAACTGAGTGAAAATCAGATTTGGATTTGACGTGAAGACGAGATGAAAGCAGTGAAAGTGTCCACGATGTGATTTGTGGATGTGAGCAGGAATCATCTCGTCTGTCTGAGCCTCAAAGCAGGAGTTCACAAACGTTCAGCGCTTCCACCTTCACTCACATTCGGCTCGTGGTTTGTATGAAATGAGACTGTGCAGCTCGCTGCAGCATGTGGGCCGATTCAGCCAATCACAGGCCACGATGACAGAAGCTGAAAGCACACGGGACACAGCGTGTCAGGTGTGTGAGTGTGTGTGCAGCTTCCTGACAGCAGAAGAGCTGAGTGGAAACACACTGAACTGAATGTTCTTCTCCAGGAAACGAAGCAACGAGCCGACCAACAAGAACTCTGCTGTGGATTTCTGTCACACAAAACATTCAAGTTCATCAGTGAAGACACAACGAAAACCTTTCTGCTGCCACACGAACACATTCATATTTGATGCTTTCAGTAATCACTGGAAGAGATGAAGAGTTTCTCTGTCATGAGGCGCAGGTCTCATTCACGCTGTGGCTGCAGGTTTCTCACTTTAATCATCATTTTCTGACTTCAGTCATTCAGACTGTTGAAGCAGCAGAAGCTGAAGAGGAACCTTCAATGTGACTTTTCACAGCAGTGCTCAGTGGAGGAAGAAGAGCTCAGAGTGTGTAGTTCAGTCAAAGAGCTGAAGCAGCATTTAACAACAGTGTGTTGAATGTGTTGGAGGAAGACGTTGAAGATTCCCTCTGAAATGTGCTGAAGTAGAAGTACACAGCAGCCTGAAATGGAAATACTCAGGAAAGTACTTCAGAAGTGTCCCTTCACTGCTCAGTGACACATCAGCCTCGTTCAGCTTCAGCCGGACGTGAAGATGTGATCCAGAGTCCGTGGCGTCCTCGGCTCAGCGTGCAGACTCGCCTGCAGACAGGTGTGATCAGCCAATCAGAGTCCTCCTGATGAGCAGCAGGTCTCAGAAAGAGGACGATGCTGCAGCATCACCTTCCTCACTGCTGAAGCAGAAGCAGAAGCAGCCTCTGAGCTGTGGAGCCTCACAGAGGAAAGTGTTGATGAAATCAAAGCTCACATCTGTGATCCTGCTGAGATTCATCTCAGAGCTGTTTGAACCTGAGAAGAAGTTCAGATTTCAGGAGCAGACACACCTTTGGTTGGTGTTTGTGGGCTGTGATGAGCAGTGACAGTCTAAGAGCGACACTAACTTCCTGTAATCTCTTTCAGGGTTCACCGCTGGATGGGTTGTTGGTGCTGTTCTTATTACATTTGTCATCACTGTTGTTGTTGTTGGTGGTCTGGCTGTGTTTTGCGTCAGGCGTTTGAGGAGATAAAAAGTCTAAGGAAGGTAAGTTAAAGTCACGTATCAGCGTGTTCTTAATGAGCAGACAACACAACAGATTCTTCATGTCCCATGTTTACAGTCTTGATCGATGTTTAATCCTCTCAGGCATTAATCACTGTGTTGGTATTTACAGTTTACGATCAATAAGTTTGGATCTTCTTGAATGTAACTTGTTGTCCTTCCTGCAGGTTCACAGACAGAGAGAGTCCCTCTATGAGACGTCAGTCACTGAGGACAGCGAACGTCCACAAACCAAACGAGAGTGTGTGTGTGTGTGTGTGTGTGTGTGTGTGTGTGTGTGTGTGTGTGTGTGTGTGTGTGTGTGTGTGTGTGTGTGTGTGTGTGTGTGTGTGTGTGTGTGTGTGTGTGTGTGTGTGTGTGTGTGTGTGTGTGTGTGTGTGTGTGTGAGTTTTAGATCATGTTGCATGATAATGAGGACATTTGGCTGCTGCTCACATATTTCAGGTATTTAAGGGTTAAGACCTGGTTTGAAGCTTAAAGTTGAAATTAGTTTGAGGTTAAGTTTAGGATCAGGGAGATGAAGTCATCGAGTTCTGAACTTCTCTGTCAAGATCTCTTTTCATTCTTTACAAAACTGTTTCTGTCACTTTTGGTGCAGAACAGAGTGCAACACTGAACGTCTTCTAGGAGGACTGACAGCGAGCGTTGTCTCCATGTGAACCATGATAGCAGCTGACCCTCTGAGTGTTTCCACATGTCTGTTTTTAGGATTTTCAATTTACACATTGAAAAACTTTGTGGAAACACCAGAAATATGAGGGAAAAAAAACATGTCAGAATATCCAAAAAGAGGTTTTTGGCTTTGCTGAGGTGGAAATCTTTGTTGTATCGATGAAGAGAAAGTTTGACTGGAGCTCTTTTAATCATGTCGTATCGTTTCGAGCTCTTCTTCTGTGGTGGTTTAATGGCAGACGAGATGATAAGAATATGAACATGTTCAGATTGAACAAACAGCACCTTTACAAAGCATCCAAACACAGGAGAAAGTTTTCTGAACATGAACCATAACTGATTTGATCTTTCCCACATCTGACCTCATCTATCATCAACCAAACTGTAGTTACACTGAACAGATATTGTTGGAATAATTCACAAAAAATGGTGAATTTTCTCTGAATTATTCTGAATTATTAACATTCAAAACATCCTCATTGAATATAAATGTGGGATTTTGTAGAATAGTCCAACGTAAATGTGATTTCTGTGTTGTGTCACAGAGTTTTTAAGGTGGTTTCATTTAATCAGACAGAACGAGGTGACAGCAGGAGAGAGCAGGTGACTTTAACGATCACTGATCTGATCGTTGATTGATTGATCTGTTCAGTGAGATTTGAATGAAGACGTGATGTGATCGAGTTCCTCTCTTCTGCAGCTTGAAGAGAAAAAACTGTTTTACTCTGTTATTAATGTTGTTGAGGTCAATGACGACTTCTTGCACTCTGTTCTGCAGCTTTGGTTCTAGTTTAGATCCTAATTATCTGTATATTCTCATTATTTTATGCATCAAATTTTCAGTCTCTCAATGCAGATTAGTTTGACTCCAGGTCACATGACGTCAAGTCATAATAAAACTGTCCTCAGGACTGTTGTTGAGGACGTTACTCTGTACTGTCTGGATGAATCAAACAGAGCTCCACAGAAATGCAAAGAACTGTGAAAAACTAGATGAATAATGAGATCACAACATGGGAGAATAGAACAAGTAGAGAAAGTAGAATTAACACACAGAAGATTTAAAATGGACCAAGTTAAAAAGGGACCTGGTTAAACTAAACTTCAGATAAAACTGAGTTTTATATCCGTGTTCAAAGCTGGTCGGACCAAAACCGCTCAGTCACAAATCAAAAGACTTCAACCGTCAGGAGACTCAGACTGAGGATTTCAGGCTGTTCTGCAGCTCAGCAGAGATGAAAACGTCCATAATGTGTCAGTGAGTGTGTGAATGGATGAATGAGGAGCAGACATGCTGTAAAAATACTGTCCAGTCACCAAATACGTCCACACTGCGTGCTTCTTAAAGGTGTCTCTGAGCTTCAGATGGACGTTAAGACACAAAGAGTCCTCTGAGCTGAAGTCTGAAGTTCTGCTCGGCTGAAACAAGCTTTAGTTTTTATTGTATGTTTGAGTTATTGATGTCATTTGAGACAGGCCTGTATTGTTTCTTTTGATTTCTTCAGGTGCTCATTCTGTCAGGTAAACTTACACACTGAACTTTACCCTCAGTGTCCAGTTTATTAGGTACAGCTGAAGCTGAAGCTGCTGCAGGAAATCCTGCCTTCATGGAGGTTAAAATGTTCACTTTTCAACTGAGTCACATTATACAGAGTGTTTCTGTTCCTGAGCTCAGCCTCACTGATGTAAATGGACTGGACAAAATAATAATAATAATAATAAGTCAAATCAACACCTTTTAAACAGTTTAAACACAAGCTGAACATTTTAACCATGAAGGGAGGATTTATTTCAGCACTGTTGTGTCAGACTGTGTTAGCTTTAGCTCAGTGTGCCCTAATAAACTGGACACTGAGTGCATGCTGTTGCTGACTGTGATATTTGATTTGTGTGCTGTCTGAAAGTTCATGTGTTCATGTTGCAAGCTGATGATGAAGTTGAAGTTTGAGGCAGAGCTTCATCATTTCTGTCCAGATGTTTGAATAAAACAGGAGAAATGTCAAAGTGTGTGTTGAGACTGTTTTTGATGTGAAGAAGAAACCTGTTTGGGAACAGCTGTCCTTCAAAAAGACACTCTGAGGACAAGAAACAAAAATGTTAGAAATGTGTTCTGTCCAGAAAGTAATTTTTTAAGTAGAAATGCTTCAAAATTGAATTATTTAGCTCCGCATGTTCATATTGTTGGTAAAATGTTGAAAATAAATAAACATATGACTGAAATGAGCAGTGTGAATCATCAAATGATGCTTCTGGTAATTTTGCTAAAAATGAAGGTCAGATTAATCCGGAGTTCCTGTGAGATGATTAATTTTTATGATTTTAATGAAAACATTTTTCTCTTTAGATTTAATTTAATGTGTAAATAAATGAATGAATAAAAAGTAAATTAAACTCACAGAAAAAT
Source organism: Chaetodon trifascialis (assembly GCF_039877785.1). NCBI lineage: Eukaryota > Metazoa > Chordata > Actinopteri > Chaetodontiformes > Chaetodontidae > Chaetodon > Chaetodon trifascialis. The sequence goes on along the minus strand of NC_092058.1, from coordinate 2,088,724 downwards.
ATCCACACAGTAAATATTCTGTAATATTTCAGACAGATAAACTTTATCAGACGTTCAGTTTTGTTTACAGTCAAATGTGAAGATGAAGCACTGCTGAAGAGGAGTGGATGGTATTTAGACAACAGTTCAGTTTTATCTGATTTCACCCGCAGTAATATTAGTATAAAGTGTGCTTTTACTGTGAAGGGTCGAAGCGGAAGTGCTGCTGTCGCTGCCTCTCGCGGACGCCGAGGAGTCCAAAGTGTTTGAGTCGAGCGGCTCTCGGAGGCTGAAGTCCTTAATGTCTCGTCCCAGATGCTGAAGTGATGCTTCGTGTTCGGACGGCAGCAGCCATGAAGCTTCTTCCTGTCGTGAGTCTGTGTCTCCTCACGTGCTCTGAAACAACGTCTGCGGACGGAAACGGTAAGAAAACTCCTGACTGATGTTCGCTGAGCTGTTTTACGTCTGGATGTGTGAATAATGAGCGAACGTGCAGCCCGGAAACAGTAAGACGAAGTTCATCAGTGGAAGGTAACAGCCGCACCTGTTAGCATTAGCATGTAGCCACATTGATGAATACGGTCATATTGATCATGTCGCCTAATATCAGATCGATATTTGAACACCTCCCTCCTCAGCTCAGGTGCAGTCAGTCATCAGCAGCATCCTGCTGATTCATCACGTCGTAACGCAAACCTGCGCAGTTTTTGGGTGTTTGCGGATGTTCTGCACACCTGCGCAGTTTCACCCTTGAAGGTGATTTTTGACGGATTTTCACTCCGAGTCGCAGTTTATTTATTTTGATTGATTGATTGATTGATTGATTGATTGATTGATTGATTGAATGATTTTATTTTTTTTTTAATATCTTTCATATCACGTGATTTAATGCCTCAAAGTCCACATCAGATATTATTTCTACATTTGGACAAATCAGACACATCTCATCATGGTGTATTTTATTTTATTTTATTTTATTTTATTTTATTTTAATATTTTTATGGAAAAATCGTCTTTTTTTAAATAGCTTCCATGTCACGTGACTGAGTGACTCCAAACCAATGCAGTATTATTTTATTACCTTGGACAAAGAAAATCAAACACCTCCTGTGACAAAAGCATCGTTTCTTTAGTTTGTTTCCACGTCCACTGTGCAGATGGACAGATGACAAGAAAATGAATAACAACAGAAGCAGAGAAAGTCTTTTCTTCCATCTGTGTGTCTCATATTTCATATTCAAAGGGTCAACAGGACAATTCAGAGACATTATTGTCAAAGCAGCTGGTGAATACTGACATGAACGTTCAGTCTGTCCATTTATGTCTTTCTGTCTCCGTCGCTGTCTGTCTCTGTAAATCCAATAAAACCACACAATTAACTAACAGCTAAAACTCTTTAAGTGTCTTTTCTGCATGTTTTTATCCTCCAGTGGTGGTGGAAGAAGGCAGGGATGTGATGTTACCGTGTTCCCTCAGCACCAAGAAGAACATCGAAGGAGAGCTCTTTGACTGGAAGAAGGACGGTCAGAAGGAGGTCTTCATGTATGATGCAGGAGATCATTACAATAACGGACGTTCAGGTCAGGATGAGCAGTTCAAAGGTCGCGTCTCACATTTTGAGAATGAGCTGAAGCTCGGCAACGCCTCCATCATCATCAGGAACACCAAGGTGGCTGACAGTGGAAACTACACCTGTGCTTTTCCACGTCTTCAGAGACAGACGTTCCTCATCGAGCTTGTTGTTGGTGAGTGCTTCCATTAAACAGTTCAAGATGTCCTCTCATTGACTGGTGTGACTGGTTTAAGAGTCCCACATGGACTTTTGTCAAGCAGTCAGAATAAACATGTGCAGAGATTTCCTCTGTGTCAGACGTGCCTGATATTTCAACACTTTGTCCATTAATGTCACCTGCACAGTTAAACTTCAGCAGTCTGAATTTGTTCAGTAAACATGAAACAGACTTTTCTTTTTTCACAGTGTTACATGTCTGTTGATGTTTCACTCTAACATTTGTCTTGTTTTGCCTTTTAGGTCCTATCTTAAAAGACAGAAGAAACATCCCAGGTGAGTCCTGATTCTGATGACGTCACTCTCTATACCTAGTGTGTGTTGAGTTTGGCTCCACAGGCCTGAACTCATTGAAAAACACTTTAAATGTGTGTGAGTCACTGAGGAACAGAAACTACTCATCACTTCTTAAACTGAAGACATTTATCAGGATGTTTCAGGTCTGTGTGGTTTGATTTTGAGGTTTAAGTATGAAAAATACTTTGTTTTGTCTCTGAAACGTGTATTTCACTCTCACAGAGACCATCAACACAAATCATCAAATCAAAAGTTTTACTGCACATTTTAAAATCAGCTTCGAGTCTTTTCCTGAGACTCTAATGTTAGAAAGTTATTTTTAAGGTACACTCTTCTTATTTCAAGGCAAAAAAAAAAAAAAAAAGCTTAACAACTTGACAACAAACTTAACAATCCAATCAGCCATTTTTTTTACAGCTCTCTTTTATTACATGAAAGCTGAGTTGATTTGATTTGCATTTCCTCGTAAATTAATAAGTTTTAAAGTAAACAATGTCTTCTGACTTAACAGAGCTGAGTACAATAATGAAAATTAATTTGTACTCTTGATTTTACATGAACGTGTTTTTTTTCCAGCATAATTAAAACTATCAACATTGTTTCACATGAATTCAGTCACAACACATTTATGGACTCATTTAATTTCTCTTTGAACTAAACTGCATTTAAAATGTTTCCTTGAACAAAACAAATACACTGTGGATAATCTAGAATTAAATCAAAGAAACCAGTTGACACTAATTTACCTTCATAACTAAAATAAGCAGGGAAAACAAAATTAAGCCAAAACCAATGAACTCTAAAAGATACAACATGAGACACAACAGCAAGTGTGGCTGTTTGGTGGACAAGTAACATTTAACTCTGCTCATTATTATTATTATTATTATTATTATTATTATTATTATGGGTTGTTGCCAGATAACCAATTCATGCCTGTTTGCACACATGAAAACTAGTGATGGCGAGATGAAGCTTCTTGAAGCCTTGAAGCCTTCCAGGCAAATGGTTCACAAAAAGGTTCATTTCTCGAGGCTTCATGTGCACACAAACCCCCCTGCTGGTCAAAGACTGTTAAACAGCCAGATATATTATAGGGGGTGATGGGTCATACCATGCCGACGCTTCGGAGCGGAACCTATAAATTATAGGTAATTGTAATTTTATCAATTTGCAATGAACTCGAGACTGTCCTGCAACAGTGCTGCCATGGGAATGACTGCCAAGTAAAATAAATCAATTCATCTTCATAAATGCATTTTCGTTCATGTATTCATTCATATAAATAAAATTTAGATTGTTTTTAGATTGTTTATTGTATTATGGGTATGTAACATGACAATACAATGGAATCTAATATCACTTGTCAAATGTTTATCAGTAAATAATTTTGTCAACGTTTGAATAACTTATAATGGCAGGGGAACAATTGCTTTCAAACTGTTGCAGTGTTTTAACAAGGTAAGGGGCAGTGGACGTGCTTGTGAACATGAAGAGGGCAGTTAATTTGATTGTGCAACTTAAAGACTTCATTCATTTTACTCAGAAACAAAATATGCCACATTCCCCTCATTATTTTGATGCAAAGCACAAGAATGCCTCAGAATGGATGAGGTGTTGTTGATGTACCCTAATTCTTTAGCACACAACAAACAATTCACGTTGGATTAAAAGAAGAGACAGTAAAAAATAAAGTACATTGCATAACAAACACAAAACACATTTAATAATGTTACTGAAAGTGTACTTATGTACTTATTTTAATGTTCCCACGCGGGGGAAAACTTTCTCTTTCTCACAGGCTCCATCAAAATAAGCACCAGTATAACAAAATGCTCCTCTATGTCACACACAAACCAACAAATCGCCAACATTAACCCACGAAGTATGAGCGGATCCATTACGGTATATAAATCGTGCCGATACTCGAACCAATTCCTGAACCAGCGAGGCTTCAAACGTCATCAGTGACGTCATTCGCCCTGAACAACACAAGCCTCAATACACGCTTCATTAAACACTTCCGGGATTTCTCGACACACGCTCCGAAGCATCGGCACTATACAACCCTTCCACTGACACAAATGAAGAGAACAGATAATTTGTCAAAACAAACAAACACCTCCTGTTGTGACGCCTCTCACTTAAAATGAGTGTTGTTAAAGCGTGATGTGAATCAAAGTTCAGACATGAACATTTCACATTTATATTGTGCTGATTTTCCTCTGTGTTCAAACACACTTTCATCCTGATAGACAACTCGAGACAGAAAGAACAGAAAATCTCTAAAGTCTAACCATGTAAATGTTTTTATAATCTAACTGTGTGCTCACAGGTGCAGCGACTGAGCCATACATTACAACAATTGATCAAACAAACAACTGGTCACTGCTGCAGTGTTTGGTTCGAGGTGCTTTTCCAAAACCTAAAGTGGAGTTTAAGGACAGTTCTGGAAATGTCATTCCTGCTCCTGAACCTCAGGTCTCAGAGAGAGGAGGAGGAGGCTACAACGTCACCCTAAAAGCTACTGTGACCAAGACCGACACCTTCCGCTGTGTTGTCACTCAGGAGGAAATACACCATCAGGTTTATGCTGAAACATATGTGTTTCTCCCTACTCCCCCTAAAAATGGTGAGTCTTCTCTTTGGTGCTTTAATGTTTCAATCATTTTCATAGTTCATGCTTTTTTTTTAATGTTTGTATGTTACTGAAGCAGAACTGAGTGAAAATCAGATTTGGAGTTGAAGTGAAGACGAGATGAAAGCAGTGAAAGTGTCCACGATGTGATTTGTGGATGTGAGCAGGAATCATCTCGTCTGTCTGAGCCTCAAAGCAGGAGTTCACAAACGTTCAGCGCTTCCACCTTCACTTACATTTGACTTGTGGTTTGTATGAAATGAGGCCGATTCAGCCAATCACAGGCCACGATGACAGAAGCTGAAAGCACACGGGACACAGCGTGTCAGGTGTGTGAGTGTGTGTGCAGCTTCCTGACAGCAGAAGAGCTGAGTGGAAACACACTGAACTGAATGTTCTTCTCCAGGAAACGAAGCAACGAGCCGACCAACAAGAACTCTGCTGTGGATTTCTGTCACACAAAACATTCAAGTTCATCAGTGAAGACACAACGAAAACCTTTCTGCTGCCACACGAACACATTCATATTTGATGCTTTCAGTAATCACTGGAAGAGATGAAGAGTTTCTCTGTCATGAGGCGCAGGTCTCATTCACGCTGTGGCTGCAGGTTTCTCACTTTAATCATCATTTTCTGACTTCAGTCATTCAGACTGTTGAAGCAGCAGAAGCTGAAGAGGAACCTTCAATGTGACTTTTCACAGCAGTGCTCAGTGGAGGAAGAAGAGCTCAGAGTGTGTAGTTCAGTCAAAGAGCTGAAGCAGCATTTAACAACAGTGTGTTGAATGTGTTGGAGGAAGACGTTGAAGATTCCCTCTGAAATGTGCTGAAGTAGAAGTACACAGCAGCCTGAAATGGAAATACTCAGTAAAGTACTTCAGAGGTGTCCCTTCACTGCTCAGTGACACATCAGCCTCATTCAGCTTCAGCCGGACGTGAAGATGTGATCCAGAGTCCGTGGCGTCCTCGGCTCAGCGTGCAGACTCGCCTGCAGACAGGTGATCACACGTTTGCAGCCAGCTGTGATCAGCCAATCAGAGTCCTCCAGATGAGCAGCAGGTCTCAGAAAGAGGACGATGCTGCAGCATCACCTTCCTCACTGCTGAAGCAGAAGCAGAAGCAGCCTCTGAGCTGTGGAGCTTCACAGAGGAAAGTGTTGATGAAATCAAAGCTAACATCTGTGATCCTGCTGAGATTCATCTCAGAGCTGTTTGAACCTGAGAAGAAGTTCAGATTTCAGGAGCAGACACACCTTTGGTTGGTGTTTGTGGGCTGTGATGAGCAGTGACAGTCTAAGAGCGACACTAACTTCCTGTAATCTCTTTCAGGGTTCCCCACTGGATGGGTTGTTGGTACATTTGTCGTCACTCTCGTTGTTGTTGGTATTCCGGCTGTGTTTTGCGTCAGGCGTTTGAGGAGATAAAAAGTTTAAGGAAGGTAAGTTAAAGTCACGTATCAGCGTGTTCTTAATGAGCAGACAACACAACAGATTCTTCATGTCCCATGTTTAAAAAGAGGCTCAAGACTCATTTCTTTAACCAGGCTTTTAATTGATATGTCTGATTTTTCTCATTCCTTTTATCAGGCTTCTTATCTTATCATATTTTAGTTGTATGTTCTTACGACATGACTATTTACTATTTATTTCATTTACTCAGTTTATTACTAGTTTATCTATAGCTTTCATTTATAGTTTATTTACTATTTATTCCTTTTATTCCTTTACTCATCTCATTTCACTCAATGTTCATGTTTTATATATCGTATTATTTTACTCTATCTTATCTACTTATTGTCTTATGAACTTTTCTTCTTTTAAATGTTTATTTATTTATTTATTTTTTCAACTTATTTATTTATTTATTTTTTAATTCCAGTGTTTCCTCAGCGGGTCCTCCACACTGAGAGATGTGTCTGTTGCAGGGGGGGCTGTCCTCGGGCCCTCTTGGCCCGGCTGGTTGGGGGACTCCCTACCTTGGTGTGGGGCCCACCAGTCTGTCGGGCTCGGGTGGGCCCGGGTGCGGGTGCCCCCTGTGCTCACAGTCCCTGATGTCCCTCGGTGTGGACAACCCGAAAGGTGGCCTTTTCCTCAGTCATTAGTGCCGTGCCATGTCTCGTTACCCCTGCCATCGTCTGCAGTAAGAGTGTGAGTGTGTGTGTGTGTGTGTGTGTGTGTATGTATGTGCGTGTATGTGCGCATGTGTGCATGTGTGTATGCATATAGTTGAGGGTGGGTGCTTGTACATACAGAGGGTGGGAGGGATGGGTTTTTATTGTTGCTTTATTTTGATTTCTATTGTTTTTAAATCCTGTGAAGCACTTTGTGTTACATTTTATTATGTATGAAAAGTGCTATATAAATAAAGTTTGATTTGATTTGATTTGATTTGATTTGATTTGATACAGTCTTGATCGATGTTTAATCCTCTCAGGCATTAATCGCTGTGTTGGTATTTACAGTTTACGATCAATAAGTTTGGATCTTCTTGAATGTAACTTGTTGTCCTTCCTGCAGGTTCACAGACAGAGAGAGTCCTTCTATGAGACGTCCGTCACTGAGGACAGCGAACGTCCACAAACCGAACGAGCTTTACACGTGCTGTCAAGTTAGCTGGTGTGTGTGTGTGCGTGTGTGTGTGTGTGTGTGTGTGTGTGTGTGTGTGTGTGTGTGTGTGTGTGTGTGTGTGTGTGTGTGTGTGTGTGTGTGTGTGTGTGTGCGTGTGCATGCGTGTGTGAGAGAGACCTGGTATTTATCATGTTGTGGGGACAAAAATCTGCTTACAGTCACATTGTGGTGACTCACCGCCCTCATGGGGACATATGAGGAAAAAAAAACATGTCAGAATACCCCAAAAAAAATTTCGATGAAGAGAAAGTTTGACTGGAGCTGTTTTAATCATGTCGTATCGTTTTGAGCTCTTCTTCTGTGGTGGTTTAATGGCAGACCAGAGGATACAAATACGAACATGTTCAGATTGAACAAACAGCACCTTTACAAAGCATCCAAACACAGGAGGAAGTTTTCTGAACATGAACCATAACTGATTTGATCTTTCCCACATCTGACCTCATCTATCATCAACCAAACTGTAGTTACACTGGACAGATACTACAGACTGTTGTTGAGGACATTACACTTTACTGTCTGGATGAATCAGATGGGGCTCCACACAAAGAACTGTGAAAAACTAGATGAATAATGAGATCACAACATGGGAGAATAGAACAAGTAGAGAAATGGACTAAGTTAAAAAGGGATCTGATTAAACTAAACTTCAGATAAAACTGAGTTTTATATTAGTGTTCAAAGCTGGTCGGACCAAAACCGCTCAGTCACAAATCAAAAGACTTCAACCATCAGGAGACTCAGACTGAGGATTTCAGGCTGTTCTGCAGCTCAGCAGAGATGAAAGCATCCATAATGTGTCAGTGAGTGTGTGAATGGATGAATGAGGAGCAGACGTGTTGTAAAAATACTGTCCAGTCACCAAATATGTCCACACTGCATGCTTCTTAAAGGCGTCTCTGAGCTTCAGATGGACGTTAAGACACAAAGAGTCCTCTGAGCTGAAGTCTGAAGTTCTGCTCGGCTGAAACAAGCTTTAGTTTTTATTGTATGTTTGAGTTATTGATGTCATTTGAGACACGCCTGTATTGCTTCTTTTGATTTCTTCAGGTGCTCATTCTGTCAGGTAAACTTACACACTGAACTTTACCCTCAGTGTCCAGTTTATTAGGTACAGCTGAAGCTGAAGCTGCTGCAGGAAATCCTGCCTTCATGGAGGTTAAAATGTTCACTTTTCAACTGAGTCACATTATACAGAGTGTTTCTGTTCCTGAGCTCAGCCTCACTGATGTAAATGGACTGGACAAAATAATAATAATAATAATAATAATAAGTCAAATCAACACCTTTTAAACACAAGCTGAACATTTTAACCATGAACGGAGGATTTATTTCAGCACTGTTGTGTCAGACTGTGTAAGCTTTAGCTCAGTGTACCTAATAAACTGGACACTGAGTGCATGCTGTTGCTGACTGTGATATTTGATTTGTGTGCTGTCTGAAAGTTCATGTGTTCATATTGCGAGCTGATGATGCAGTCGAAGGCAGAGCTTCATCATTTCTGTCCAGATGTTTGAATAAAACAGGAGAAAAGTGTGTGTTGAGACTGTTTGATGTGAAGAAGAAACCTGTTTGGGAACAGCTGTTCTTCAAAAAGACGTTTTGAGGACAAGAAACAAAAATGTTAGAAATGTTTTCTGTCCAGAAAGTAATTTTTTAAGTAGAAATGCTTCAAAATTGAATTATTTAGCACCGCATGTTCATATTGTTGGTAAAATGTTGAAAATAAATAAACATATGACTGAAATCAGCAGTGTGAATCATCAAATGATGCTTCTGGTAATTTTGCTAAAAATGAAGGTCAGATTAATCCAGAGTTCCTGTGAGATGATTAATTTTTAGGATTTTAGTGAAAACATTTTTCTCTTTAGGTTGAATTTAATATGTAAATAAATAAATGAATGAATAAAAAGTAAATTAAACTCACTGTTCCCTCTAATCACAGAAAAATATCCACACAGTAAATATTCTGTAATATTTCAGACAGATAAACTTTATCAGACGTTCAGTTTTGTTTACAGTCAAATGTGAAGATGAAGCGCTGCTGAAGAGGAGTGGATGGTATTTAGACAACAGTTTTATACAGTTTTATCTGATTTCACCCGCAGTAACATTAGTATAAAGTGTGCTTTTACTGTGAAGGGTCGTAGCGGAAGTGCTGCTGTCGCTGCCTCTCGCGGACGCTGAGGAGCGCAAAGTGTTTGAGTCGAGCGGCTCTCGGAGGCTGAAGTCCTTACATGTCTCGTCCCAGATGCTGAAGTGATGCTTGGTGTTCGGACAGCAGCAGCCATGAAGCTTCTTCCTGTCGTGAGTCTGTGTCTCCTCACGTGCTCTGAAACAACGTCTGCGGACGGAAACGGTAAGAAAACTCCTGACTGATGTTCACTGAGCTGTTTTACGTCTGGATGTGTGAATAATGAGCGAACGTGCAGCCCGGAAACAGTAAGACGAAGTTCATCAGTGGAAGGTAACAGCCGCACCTGTTAGCATTAGCATATAGCCACATTGATGAACGCGGTCATATTGATCATAAAGCCTGATATCAGATCGATATTTGAACACCTCCCTCCTCAGCTCAGGTGCAGTCAGTCATCAGCAGCATCCTGCTGATTCATCACGGTCGTGACGCAAACCTGCGCAGTTTTTGGGTGTTTGCGGATGTTCTGCACACCTGCGCAGTTTCACCCTTGAAGGTGATTTTTGACGGATTTTCACTCCGGGTCGGAGTTTGTTTATTTTTATTTAATTGTATTATTATTATTATTATTATTATTATTATTATTATTATTATTATTATTTCGTTATCTTTTTAATATCACGTGACTTAATGCCTCAAAATCCATATCAGATATTATTTTTACATTTCTACAAATCAGACACCCTATCATGGTGCATTTTATTTTGTTTTATTTTATTTTATATTTTTATGGAAAAATCGTCTTTTTTTAATAGCTTCCATGTCACGTGATCCAGTGACTCCAAACCAACACAGTATTATTTTATTACTCTGGACAAAGAAAATCAAACACCTCCTGTGACAAAAGCATCGTTTCTTTAGTTTGTTTCCACGTCTACTGTGCAGATGGACAGATGGCAAGAAAATGAATGACAACAGAAGCAGAGAAAGTCGTTTCTTCTCTCTGTGTGTCTCATATTTCATATTCAAAGGGTCAACAGGACGATTCAGAGACATTATTGTCAAGGCAGCTGGTGAATGCTGACACGAACGTTCAGAGCAGTCTGTCCATTTATGTCTTTCTGTCTCCGTCGCTGTCTTTCTCTGTGAATCCAATAAAACCACACGATTAACTCACAGCTAAAACTCTTCAAGCGTCTTTTCTGCATGTTTTTATCCTCCAGTGGTGGTGGAAGAAGGCAGGGATGTGATGTTACCGTGTTTCCTCAGCACCAAGAAGAACATTGAAGGAGAGCTCTTTGACTGGAAGAAGGACGGCCAGAAGGAGGTCTTCCTGTATGATGCAGGAGTTCATTACAATAACGGACGTTCAGGTCAGGATGAGCAGTTCAAAGGTCGCGTCTCACATTTTCAAGATGAACTGAAGCTCGGCAACGCCTCCATCATCATCAGGAACACCAAGGTGGCTGACAGTGGAAACTACACCTGTGCTTTTCCACGTCTTCAGAGTCAGACGTTCCTCATCGAGCTTGTTGTTGGTGAGTGTTTCCATTAAACAGTTCAAGATGTCCTCTCATTGACTGGTGTGACTGGTTTAAGAGTCCCACATGGACTTTTGTCAAGCAGTCACAATAAACATGTGCAGAGATTTCCTCTGTGTCAGACGTGCAGCGTGTTGTCCATTATGTCCCTGTTCACAATGAAAACTCTGCAGATTCACTGAATGTGTGGGCAGCTGCAGAGGGAACGATTGTAAACTAGTTTTAGAAGGAAAAAATAAAATAAATTAAATAGGAAAACACATTTCTGTTTTTCTTATCTTCCAACTTGGTGTTTCACTCTAACATTTGTCTTGTTTTGCCTTTTAGATCCTATCTTAATCTCTTGGGGCTCATTTTCATTCTGTCCATTTGTGTCTCTGAACTTGTGCCCATTTTAAACTGTATAAAAGCACAAACATGAAGAGCTGATGCACGTCCACTGAAACACTGTGAAGCAAACACTCTGAGCTTTCATCAGGTGTGTTGATCTCACCTGATTCACTCTCAAAGAGATGAACCGGAAAATGATTTAACAGACAGAAATAGAAGTTTTCTTCTTTATTTCATTCCACCTCATATTTCAGATCCACTCAGTCAGTCATAATAATGTCTGTCAGGCTGAAATTCACAGGATCTGTCCCTCAGCTTGTCTGTAATGTCTGAAGCAAACTTAAGGTTTTCAGACCTAAGTGGCTCTGAGATATTTCAGAAAGTGCAGTACAGATTATCTCCAGCAGGTGTCCACAGTCAAGTCTCAAACTTCTCCAAAGTTCCTAAATTAAGATAAAAAATCCGTTTATGATCCTGAAAACTGTCCGTCAGTATTAAATGTGACTATAATAAATGATTTTAATCTTTAAATAAAGATTAACATATGTATTATCTTTGAATCCTGCCTCTCTAATCACAGATTTTAAGTTTCTCTGGTCTGTGTTTGAGCCACTAACACGGAAAAGTCCGACAACCTGAACTTCCATATATGGTCAGGCAGGTAATTTAAGTGGCTCCACACTCAGAGTGTTTTCACGGTGCTGACTTATCATTGGATGACAGGAGCTGTCAATTAGACACACGTGGCGGTCGTGCATAGATGCTGTTCCCTGATTGGCTGCTGGAGTTAAAAGTCCGGTAGGTTCGTCAGTTTAGATCGCAGAACGATGCGGATTGGTTCGTTTGGATCCTGGGCGTTTCCTGATGTCAGAGATACTGAACATCATTGGTCAGATTGTTTGTCAATACTTTAACTTTTACCAAAAAAAACGTTGTTTTGGAAGTTTGACGAGCTGCGTTAAAAATAAACGAGAGACTGAATCGAGTTTAATTCATATAATTTTAACTTCCGCTTTAATTTCTCTAGCTGGATTTAATCTGTGGACTCTTGTCAGTAAAACGAGCCTCTGTTGTTCTGTGAATGTCTGTTTTTCCACCTATAAACACATTTTAACCGCCGTTACACAGGATAGCTAGTTCAGCCGCTAACTGCTTACTGCCGTAAAGTCAGACGCTGCTGTTCAAGTGTCGTAAATCCTTCATTTAGATCGGTAAATCCGTTGAAAAAACGAACATATAAGCTGTCGGACGAGGTACAATATGTGTTTATTGACGTCTGCATCAACATTAAAATACGCTGTTTATGTTTTTATTAATTTTTACATGTAAATCTCGGGTCGCGTGCAACCTCCGCGCTTTAAAACATTAAAAGACAGAAGAGAGGACAATGTCCCAGGTGAGTCCTGATTCCGATGACGTTACTCTTTACGCCTCACCTGTGTGTGTTGAGTTTGGCTCCACAGGTCTGAAATCATTGAAAAACAGTTTAAATGTGTGAGGAACAGATTGCGACCAGTCTTCTATGTGTAAAGTGTTCAAATGCTGAAATCACCTCTTTAATCTGGAGACTTTTACCTGTATTTTTTAGGTTTGTCAGGTGTGTAACCCTCACACTGAACTTTATTGTGAGTGATTACTGTGATTTTCTGTTTCTGAAACTAACTCTATGACATATGCACCAAAGCAGAAACAATGAACACAAAACATGACAATATTGCTGTTGAGCTGCAGCTAATAATTATTTTCATTATTTAATCTGCTGATAATTTTCAGAATTAATCATGTCATCTATAAAATGTCAAAAAACATCATAAAAAAAAAGATCATCACACAATATCAGAGCTTTACCAAACGTCATTATATCGGCCTCCAGACTTTTACTTCGTTTCTGATGTTTGTAAAGAGTTTTATCTGGTTTAATGCTCGTAGGTTCAGGAAATACATATTAGTGATCGTCCAATCTTACAGTGATTTTTAGGGATTTCTTGTATGAAAACTGGGTTGGTCTAAACTGTAAATTAAGTAATATAAAGCAAACAGTTCTTTGTGACTTCAGTGATCTCAGTACAGTAATGCAGATTTTTTTGGATGTTTTTGACGTGTTTTATATGACACGCACTCAGTCATTTATTCATATTTCTGTATTAACTGTATTAACTGCACAAAGTATAATCTTTATTTAACGTATTTTCAATCACAGCCCATTTATTCAATTCAATTCAATTTTATTTGTATAGCGCCAAATCACAACAGAAGTTGTCTCAGGACACTTTCCATATAGAGCTGGTACAGACCAAGCTCTTTTATCTACAGAGAACCAACAATTCCCCCATGAGCAAGCACTTGGCGACAGTGGCGAGGAAAAACTTCCTTTTAACAGGCAGAAACCTCGAGCAGAACCAGACTCTGGGTGGGCGGCCATCTGCCTCGACCGGTTGGGTGAGAGAGGGAGAGCAAGAGAGAGAGAGTGAGACAGACAGACAGACAGACAGACAGACAGACAGACAGACAGACAGACAGACAGACAGACAGACAGAAAGAAAGAAAGAAAAGCAGTCAGAGAGAGAGAGAGAGAGAGAGAGAGACAGAGACAGAGACAGAGACAGAGACAGAGAGACAGACATGCAGTCACAGTGACAGTGGATGTAATAACAGCAGTAGCAGTTGCAGTGGATGTCAGGCAGGGCCAAGGCAGGAGACGCAGCTGAAATCCACAATCCAGATTCAGCCACTGTCCATGGGAACCTGCAAGACGACAAAGCACAGAGACTCCGGGGAAGGAGCTAATTTATGATGATTATTTTCTCTTTCATCTAAAATGTCATGAACATGTTGACTGGAACCAAAAGCATCATCTTCAAATAATATGCAACCTCAATCAGAGAAACCAAATTACACAAATTCATCTTCACAGCTGAAATAAACCAGTGAAAACAACAGTAACATAACTGACAGCTCGAAGCTACAAACTCAGAAAGATAACACCAACGATATCTTACAAATTACAGAGGCCAGAAACAGAGTATGCAGCCGTGATCAGTTCCAGATCTTTGATTGAACATTTTTACTGTCAAACAAGGTTGAGATTTGCTGGGAAAACTCAGGTTTTCTATTTCTGTTTTCATCCCACTTAAAGGATGGATGAACAACAACATCACAGCATCACACGTCGAATGCTGTCATTGTCTTCTGTAACCTGTTTCTGTTTTGTTCTCAGGTGCAGCTCCAAAACCATCTGTCACAACACTTTATCAAACAAAGGACTGGTCACTGCTGCAGTGTGAGGTTCAAGGTGCTTCTCCTAAACCTACAGTGCAGTGGATGGACAGTGCTGGACACGTCCTCCCTGCTGAGGAGCCTCAGGTCTCACAGAGAGGAGGCCACTTCTACATCACCCTCAACGCCACTGTGACCAAGAGCGACCGTTTCCGCTGCGTCGCCACACAGCAGGAAATAGACCACACCGTGTATGCTGAGACCTATGTGCACATCAACGGTGAGAGCAGCATATTTTCATATTCAGATGATTTCAACAGTTTGTGTGTCATTCATTTTCTTTTCTGAAGGATACTGGTTTTGGCCATTTTCACCTCTATGGGACAGTATGACAGTGAAGAGGCAGACAGGAAGTGAGGGGAGAGAGATGAGGCATGACATGAAACAGACGACCCTGAATGGACTAGAAACAGGGACGATGCAGATATGTGACATCAGTTCAGCTAACGAGGAGCAAGTACATGATTCATAATACAACTGACAGAAATGATGAAGATGTTGAGCAGCATCACACTCATAACAAAACACAAGATAGTCAGTATCAAACCATGAAATCTCAAATCCAAGTCTCCTTCTTTGGCCTGGTTATATGTGCGTGAGTGAATATTTCTGTATCACCAGATTAATTTGAGTTACACCACACAAACTCATTCTTACACACAGTTGAGCTTGATGTTAGAAATATTTCCACATGTATGTTCATCGGTCTGTCATTATTGATCCTCAGCAAAGATCAAAGGTTCTTTCTACATTAATCTATCAGGTGCATGCTGGGTTTGGTGAAACGCATTAACATACAGCAGACACACATACAGACGCAGCAGAGGAGCTTCCCGTAACAACAAACCAGCTGAGCGTGTTTCAGTGTGAAGTGTCGAGCTAACATTAGCTCAGGCTACGAGACACAAGAAGCTACGTCAAAAAACAGTTTCCTCGTCCAAACTACGACTCTGCTTATTGAACTGCCTTCAAAAGAGGCTGAACGTTCACACAGTTTCTCTTCATATGAAACACTCCAACATTGATCCAGCATGTGGCTCCACAATAGATTTGATTAGATTAGATTTGATCCAACTTTATTGTCATTGCACAGAGTACAAAACACAACGAAATGCAGTTTAACATCTACCCAGCAGTGCAAAGAGCAGTAAGTGCAGAGTGTGTACAAACTGTAAGTGTGGAGGTAATAAATAGAATAAAAAGTAAAGGTAGAAATGAACACACTGAGATATAAACAGCAAGAACAACAGTGCAGGAGGTAAACTGTGTAGACATTTAAGACAGAATAAACAGCTGGAGCTGTGAGATGAATACAGTGTCTGCACTACAGATCAGATATAAACTGTGTGGATGGAGGGATAAATATGAATCTGTTACAGTTCAATACAACAGCTCTGACATAAACTTTAACTTTCAAAGTTCATAAAGTTAATTTTTTGATGATTTTGTCAGAAATGTGTAAATGAGTTTGTTCCTGAGGTCTCAGTTAAAGGTGGTTTTATACTTAACAACATTATTCTGAGAGACGTTTAAACTGTTTGTCCTCCATAATCACAGACATCAGAGGCCAGAATATTAGAAACAGCTCTGAATATGATGAAGTCCAGAACATCACCATCACTGACTCTGACCTCAAAGCTGAAACGTGTCATTGAATTAAAACGTCTCGACGGCGTAAAAAAGCCTGAACATTAAAGGCAACATGACAGTAAAGTTAAGGGCAGAACAGGTGTACCTAATAAAGTGGCCACTGAGTGTTCAGTGTGTGTCAGTTCAGCCCTGATGACTCGAGGCGTGCACATGCTTTCAGGAGCTCATGTTTCATATTTTCTAACTCTTTATTCTGTTTCTGTGGCGAAGAAAATATTGTGGACGAATCAGACGACAGGGTTCAGGTCATGTGACATCATTTTCAGATGAACTTTGATGCAGCTGCTCGCAGAGATTCTGGGCTCAAGCCCTTTAAAGTGAAAGTGAAAGTGAACTTTGGATCTCAGGAACATCTTGAGGGCATTTCTTCACGTTTGCTCACTTTGGCCTCATTAAACTGGTTTGATCACTCAGGACCTGAAGGCAGACTGAGACCATGTTTCTCGTTTGTTCACATCCTGAATCAGTGACTTCGATCGTCAAGCTGTCTGATTGGTCAGATCTTCTGTTGGTTGAACGTGTGTGTGAAGCGTCCACGTTTTACAGCGTGTAGCTTCTCTGCAGCAGCGTCCATGTTTGAAGCGTCGTCGTCCAGCAGAAGCTGATTGGTTGAGCTGATATTGATCTTCAGGTGATCATCGTCGCTCCATGTGATGAAGCTCTCTGTCAGTCCTCTGAGCTCCTCTGGACAAACAGTCTCTCAGTGAAGACAGCATGTCTCTACGTGGACGTTATTGACTGGAATCAGATGTGTTCATGCAGAGAGAACTTCCAGCAACAAACACCCTGAACACCTTTAATCAAACTCCTCCAGAGTCACTGCAGATATTCTGTCCATCTGGACGGACGTGGGCGTCACTGAAGATTGACTGATTGGTGGAGACAGACAGACAGAAGGTGGTGTTTGTAGTTGATGTTTGTGGAGCTCCTGTGGATCAGACTCAGAACACTTTAAAAACCTTTTCCCAAACACAGCCTGAAGATTTGTCCCCACCTTTATGATGATTGGACAAATCGTTAACAGTTCTGGCCAGTTTGGTTGATGGCGGCCATGTTTTCTGACCGATCCTGCTCATTTATAAAAGAAATCTGTGTCTCAGTCCTGCAGTGCTGCATATTGTTTTGGTGTTGATGGAGTCAAAATCCCCAAAATAGACGTCACTTTACTGTTTTCAGTTGATGCTAATTAGCACAAAATCCATCGTGGTGGATTTTTATGGTCCAAGAGGCTTGAACCCAAATGAAGGTTTAAGGTTTGTCCAAACAGTTTCACTGTTTTCTTCTGTCTTGATTTGAGTCAGAAATAATTACTAAATTTCTGGTAGAATAACCTTTTTTTCTGTTTTGTTCTCAGGTGCAGCTCAAAAAATGTCTGTCAAAATACTACATCAAACAAATGATGGGATTCTGCTGCAGTGTGAAGTTGAAGGTGCTTTTCCAAAGCCTAAAGTGGAGTTTAAGGACAGTGATGGAAACGTCGTTCCTGCTCATGAAGCTCAGGTCTCAGAAAGAGGAGGAGGCTATGACATCATCCTACAAGCTACTGTGACCAAGACCGACACCTTCCGCTGTGTTGTCACGCAGGAGGAGATACACCATCAGGTTTATGCTGAGACATATGTGTCTCCTAAAGGTGAGAGTCTTCTTATTGGTGCTTTAATGTTTCAATCATTTTAATTGTTCATGCTTTTTAAAAGTGTTTGTGTGTCTTCAGACTGAAAATAAAGCTGAAAAAGCTTCAAACTGAGTGAAAAATCAAAGAATGAGAAGAGAAAATACAAAGTAAATTTCAGCATCAGTCACACACACACACACACACACACACACACACACTGGCTGCTGCAGCCTGATCCTGAGGATCAGCATGAAAACACCACCCTTGTGTGTGTTTGTCCACCTGTTTGTTGGCTGCAGCAGAGTTTGTGAAGCAGAACTGAGTGAAAATCAGGTTTGGAGTTGAAGTGAAGACGAGATGAAAGCAGTGAAAGTGTCCACGATGTGATTTGTGGATGTGAGCAGGAATCATCTTGTCTGTCTGAGCCTCAAAGCAGGAGTTCACAAACGTTCAGCGCTTCCACCTTCACTCACATTCGGCTCGTGGTTTGTATGAAATGAGGCCGATTCAGCCAATCACAGGCCACGATGACAGAAGCTGAAAGCACACGGGACACAGCGTGTCAGGTGTGTGAGTGTGTGTGCAGCTTCCTGACAGCAGAAGAGCTGAGTGGAAACACACTGAACTGAATGTTCTTCTCCAGGAAACGAAGCAACGAGCCGACCAACAAGAACTCTGCTGTGGATTTCTGTCACACAAAACATTCAAGTTCATCAGTGAAGACACAACGAAAACCTTTCTGCTGCCACACGAACACATTCATATTTGATGCTTTCAGTAATCACTGGAAGAGATGAAGAGTTTCTCTGTCATGAGGCGCAGGTCTCATTCACGCTGTGGCTGCAAGTTTCTCACTTTAATCATCATTTTCTGACTTCAGTCATTCAGACTGTTGAAGCAGCAGAAGCTGAAGAGGAACCTTCAATGTGACTTTTCACAGCAGTGCTCAGTGGAGGAAGAAGAGCTCAGAGTGTGTAGTTCAGTCAAAGAGCTGAAGCAGCATTTAACAACAGTGTGTTGAATGTGTTGGAGGAAGACGTTGAAGATTCCCTCTGAAATGTGCTGAAGTAGAAGTACACAGCAGCCTGAAATGGAAATACTCAGTAAAGTACTTCAGAAGTGTCCCTTCACTGCTCAGTGACACATCAGCCTCGTTCAGCTTCAGCCGGACGTGAAGATGTGATCCAGAGTCCGTGGCGTCCTCGGCTCAGCGTGCAGACTCGCCTGCAGACAGGTGATCACACGTTTGCAGCCAGCTGTGATCAGCCAATCAGAGTCCTCCAGATGAGCAGCAGGTCTCAGAAAGAGGACGATGCTGCAGCATCACCTTCCTCACTGCTGAAGCAGAAGCAGCCTCTGAGCTGTGGAGCCTCACAGAGGAAAGTGTTGATGAAATCAAAGCTAACATCTGTGATCCTGCTGAGATTCATCTCAGAGCTGTTTGAACCTGAGAAGAAGTTCAGATTTCAGGAGCAGACACACCTTTGGTTGGTGTTTGTGGGCTGTGATGAGCAGTGACAATCTAAGAGCGACACTAACTTCCTGTAATCTCTTTCAGGGTTCCCCACTGGATGGGTTGTTGGTCTTCTTATTACATTTGTCATCAGTCTTGTCGGTGGTGGTCTGGCTGTGCATTGCTTCTGGCGTTCCAAGGCTAAAAAGTTTAAGGAAGGTAAGTTAAAGTCACGTATCAGCGTGTTCTTAATGAGCAGACAACACAACAGATTCTTCATGTCCCATGTTTACAGTCTTGATCGATGTTTAATCCTCTCAGGCATTAATCGCTGTGTTGGTATTTACAGTTTAGGATCAATAAGTTTGGATCTTCTTGAATGTAACTTGTTGTCCTTCCTGCAGGTTCACAGACAGAGAGAGTCCCTCTATGAGACGTCAGTCACTGAGGACAGCGAACGTCCACAAACCGAACAAGCTTTACACATGCTGTCAAGTTAGCTGGTGTGTGTGTGTGTGTGTGTGTGTGTGTGTGTGTGTGTGTGTGTGTGTGTGTGTGTGTGTGTGTGTGTGTGTGTGTGTGTGTGTGTGTGTGTGTGTGTGTGTGTGTGTGTGTGCGCGCGTGCGTGCGTGTGTGTGTGAACGCATCTTTTTTTTTTTTGAGTGAGCACCAATTTGAGAATTGGACCAAGAAGGCCTCGACGTTGTTAACGGGCGGTTTGAGAGTTTAGACCTGGTCCTAGGTTTAAGATTAGAGCTGGCTTTGCTCGTGGCAAGTGAAGGTGATCAGAGAGAGATGAAATGTACCTTTCAGGGTCAGGGAGGCCGACGGCTGTGCAGTGGATCGACAGAAACACTTAAAGCATCCAAACAGAGCAGAGAGTTCAGTCTGAAGTTGAGCCTGAAACATTTCTGCTCGTCTGACTTGAACCAGGCTGCAGCTGCCGTGTGAATAACTCGATTCCTGAATGTAATCCAGGGTTTCTGCAGTCTGCTCTCACAGATTATTATTTTTTATTCATCGATCTGATCAGGAACAATGCACCTTAATAAACGTGACTGTCCATGTGCCAGAATCAGCCAACCCTGAGATCATACACGAAAACCTGATGGAAGGGAAATATCAGAAATGTTGAGGAGCTGAAAAAAATAGTTTATGATGAATTAAAAACTGTGTAAATGTGGATGAGAGTCCCAAAATACAACATTGATAACCAAAGATGTATTTGAGCGTCTTTGACAGAGAACAGACGGACTGAAAGCAGCAACACTGAGACAACGAGGAGTCTTTTTAACGTCGCTTCCTTCTTTATTTTCATTGTTTCACTGCTTTCTCATCACGTGTCTCGTGTTCTCGTCCAGGTGATCAAATGTCAAACTGAAATAAAACCACTCGCTGCACCGCTGAGGACATTTTAGCTTCTGGAGAAAAGAAACCAACCAACAAAGACGGACAGAAAGTTCAGAGTTCGATGTTTCAGACTGATTAAGAATGAGAGCAGAGCGGGTCGTCCGTTCAGCGCAGGGTCGCGGGTTTGATCCCCGGCTCTCCTGTCCTCATGTTGAAGTGTCCTTGAGCAAGACGCTGACCCACAGGTCGTTCCCGACGGTCAGAGCGGGACCCTGCAGGTCAGCTGACCGCCATCAGTGAGTGAGTGAATGAATGAACGAATGATGTAAAAATGCTGTCTAATATCATCCTTCTGCTTAAAGGTCGTATCTGAGCTCATTCAAAACGACCTCGCTGAGCTCGCTCTGCTCGTGTCCTCAGGCTGAATGTGAATGTTTGCAGCTGAAGTCAAATCTGAAGTGACTTCTTTTATTTTGATGTCGATGTTTGAAGAAAGCACGTCGCTTCCTGTGGGCTGATCCAGAGTCTGTCAGGCAGTCATCCACGGAGCTGCTGCTGCTGGCTGTGAAATGTTAACGTTTGCTCATTTGTTCACTGATGATGCTCTTAAAGAGTTTCATGTGTTTTCAGGCAGCGCTTCATTTTTTTTATCCGAACGTTTGAATTAAACGTGAGAAAAATCAAAGTGTGTTCTGACTGTTTGGACGTTTTTCTGCTGATTTCCCTCCTGTTGTACAGAATGAATATTGTGTTTTAATAAACTGATTGTAGGACAGTTTTCACCTCCAAACAAAGACGCGTGAAATGAAACCTGGTCAGTTCATTTAGAGGAAATCTTCACCAACACATCAAAAGAACGAGAATCTAAATGAGACATTCCCTGAATTTTAAGTGTTTTTGGAAAATGACATCTGAATGAACGTTTTTTTTTTTTATGTAAATCCTGTTTATTCGTGTTTCGTAAAAAGTTTTTTTTAAGTCACAAACTGTCGATTTTACCAAAAAACGACGCAGCTGTAGTTCAGAAGTTCACTTCTTTTCTAACATATTCAAACGAACTCTTCGATTGTCCGATTATTCCGTTTTTGTCTTTCAGGAAAACAAAATTCACCAGAAACAATTGAACACTTTCGGTTTTGACACCTGCCTTCAAAGTAAAAGCTTGGAAGTAGTTTAAAACATTAAAACGGACCCAGTTTGGTCTTTAATCAACACACCAGATGACTGAAATCTCAGATTAGGACTGCAATTTATTATTTTTTTTCATTATCGATTAACCTGCTGATTATTTTCTAGGTTGATAAATTAAACACGTGTCATTAAAAACAAAACAAAACAAAAAAAAATTTCCCAGCATACACGGCGACGATTTTAGTTGCTTTTCTTTGATCAACGGTACAAAACCCAAGGACATTACATTTGCCATCCTAGAAATTGTAATTGTAATTGGAAGTTGGAAAGTCTGCATGTTGTGTCTTCGTGAACTGATGACTCAGTTCTCAGGTCTGCAGGTCTGTTTCTCCCTCTCAGAGCAGCAGGATGCTGGAGTCAGTCTCAGCAGGCTTTATTTAAGAGGACGCATTCACGGACTGTTTGGAAGTCAGTGACAAATATAACAACGATCAGCAGCTGGAGATTAAAGCCTTCAGCCATTTTCTGCGCACTTAAAGAACTTCTTACGAACAAAATGAATTCATAACACGAGGCTTTTATTCTGAAGAGAGTCACATGGCGTTTGTTGTTTCCGGGAGCGCAGTGAAGTCAGTCTGAAGTTGGAGAGTCCGTCCGGACCATTCACAGGTCTGAGCCATCATTACGTCCCTGTTTCATCAAAGTATTGACACATTATTTCAGGATTATTTAATCATTTCTGTTCCTCCATGCTGACACGTCGGACCTACTGAGGATCAATGTTTAAAACGCGGAACACTTAGTTTAATTATCCATTTGTCGTTTGGATATTTTTGATAAATATTGAAGAGAAAATTAAGAAGATTTCAGATGAAAGCAGGCTGAGGTGACCAACACCTCCTCTATTTCATGAAGATATTTTAAGATAAAATAAAGTGTGTGATTACATGAGCACGTGCATTTATATTAGATATTAATTCTTCCTGTTTCATAAATTAGATATTTTCCCAGTACCCTCCATGCTGTGATTATACGACCTACAGAAGGAACATCCCTTTATATTATATACGAGTTATTCTATATTAAATTAAAATATTTTAATTATGAAATTATGTTTTTGTTTTTAATTGTTTCAGCTTTGTGTGACCCAACGTCTCCAAACCAAGACTTCAGTGTGATTACATGGGCCAAAGAGGACACAACTCTTTCTGTTCTTTATTATGATTATTTCGTTTTTGGAAAAAAAAAAAAGGAAAAAAAAAAAGGAAATACTTAATCATATGACCGTGTTTTGTTTTTTATTTTCCACGCTGTGTTCCTTCTTTCAGGGCCCAGCTGTTCTGTGCGGGGCTGCTTCCTGTTCCCCAAAGAGGCCAACATAAACCTGACTTCACCGCCTTGTTTCACAGTTGTTGTGCTGGACTGTTTCGATTTCACAGGAAGCGTTTGTGTTCCAAACTTACAGTTATTTGCGCTAAATACTCACTTCTTTCAGTGTACGATTGTACCGTCGTGTACGGGTTTTTGACAGCTATCCACTGTCAGTTTGTTTGGGACGTTTTAACATCTCAGCCAACGTTAGCCACCGTGAAGTTCGTGAGCTAACAGGGGTGTAGCACCGGGGGCTAACTGTTAGGCCGTCGTCGTTTATTTGGAACATGTCACGGAAAAAATTCAGAGTTTTTGATCTTCTGTACCTGTCCTTTCATTTATGTCACCTGATTTTATGTGGAATAATAACTGGACTTGAACACGGTAAGAAAGTTAAGTCAGCTAACGTTAGGCTAAAGTTAGCTCATTAGTGACGCTAGCTAACGTTAGCATCTGCTAACATCTACTCACAACAGGAAGTTAAGTTAACGTTCGATGTTTAGCTTCGAAAGTTTGGATAAAGACGATCTGATTTTATAAATCCAGATTAATCAGAGACCACACCTGACCCTCCACACACAGCCCCCCCGGCTCAGGTCGTGTTTACAGGGGCCGTGATGCGGGCTGTTGTTGTCACAGCACCGTGGACAGGTAGCTCACCTGGTTTCGGGTTGTCGCTTTTTTTTTCTTTTTTTTTTTTTAATCTACAGACTGTCTGAAAAATGTCCATCAAAAACGTTTTTGTGAACTGAATGTCAAATTATTTCTGATTGATTTATTTACTGCTGCGCATCGTCCTCATCGTTTATCCTGAATCATTAAACATTTCGTATAAAGAAAAACTTTATTGATTTGATTTAATTCAACAATACTTATGTGTAAGATATGGATAATTATGCAGTGTTTTTGTTCAACTGCACGATAGAAAATGTATTACCCAGTACAACAAATATACATGAGTAGTGAAAATGTGTTATTGTACGTTGTAGATGAAACAATATAAGAACAATGTTTTGTTAATATCATTAACAAAAAGTCCGTTTGAGCCAGAGTGAATTAATCACTGATCATCCTTTCGGTTCGTGATGATGATGATGATGATGATGATGATTGAAGTGATGATGGTTGACGGTGACGTCACGGCCGCAGCCGCAGCCGCAGCCGCGCGTCGCGTCAGCTGTCCGGTCACTGCTGCTGTGACAGTCGGTGTTTCTGTGCTGTGTGTTTATTGATCAGTGAGTAAAAAGTGAAGCAGTGCTCGCTGATCACTGTGACCTCACGGATCGATATGCAGACTCACTGCTGCAGAGGCCGAAACTCACGCAGACGCAGAGACGAGTGGTTTCATTCTTAATGAATCTGCCTTTTATTATCTTTATTATTAATCGTTTAGTGTTTTAAATGTTCTGAAATCCTCAGTTTGCTCCCATAGAGACAAAGAAAAGCAGCAAATCCTCACATTTGAAAAGCTGAAATGAAATAAATGTTCAGCAATTTGCATGAAACATAAATGAAAGGATTAATCGATGATCAGAATAGCTGCAGATTAAGTGTCTTTATCGATTGATTGATTGATTGATTGATTGATTGATTGATTGATTGCCTCAGATGCCTTTTCTTAACCTTTAATAGTTGCTGGCTCTTTCCACACAACCTTCACAGAACCTGCTTTGTGCTGCTTGCAGGCTTGTAAATCTACAGTTGGAATATGTCCTTTTAACTTTTCCACCTGTTTCCAGCAGGTGGCGCTCTGTGTTCAGCCGTCTCCTCTGTCAGCTTGTTGATGGATTCGTCTGTCCAGCTTCATGATGTGAACTCAAAACTGGCCTTTTGTTTCAAACAATGCAGCAAAGCAGTGGAGCAAAAACCACGACATGAATATTTCTTCACTTCTGCAGTTATTTTTTAATCATTTGTAAAATTCTGAGCCTTCAGTCTCTTATGCCAGCGTGATGCCAGCAGACTGAGCTGTAATTGTGTTGCCTGTTTTCTGCTTTAACCTGGTTTTCGTCCATTGATTATGACTGAATTGTGCTTCGTCTCTCAGGGTCAGATGTCCTACACGTGGTTGTGAAAGAAGACAGCGATGTCCTTCTGCCCTGTTCCCTCAGCACCAAGGAGAACATCGTACAAGAGCTCTTTGACTGGATGAAGGACGGTCAGCAGGAGGTCTTCCTCTACGAGGCAGGCATTCATTACAACAACGGACAGGCAGGTCAGGATGAGCAGTTCAAAGGTCGCGTCTCTCATTTTAAAGATGAGCTGAAGCACGGCAACGCCTCCATCGTCATCAGAGCTGCGAAGGTGTCCGACAGCGGAAACTACACCTGTGCTTTCCCGCGTCTTCAGCCGAGTCGGACGCTCCACATCGAGCTTGTTGTTGGTGAGCGCTTCCATTGAACAGTTCATCCAAACATGATGTGTGTTCCAGCGTCTCTATGGGTCACGTTTAACTGCAGCTGTCCCTCCTTTTTGTCTTTTAGTCCATTTAGTGAAACTGTGACAGCGGGACTTTAAACTGAGAATCACATGTCTTCATACTGATACAGTAATGAATTTTCTTTTAAAATCAGCAATAACCAGCAGCTGTGGCGGCGATCTGACCTCTTCACGCACATTCACTGACATTTTAATTCTCTGAGCTTAAAGATTTAGATGTAAAGGATACGAGGCTGTTGATCAGTGAGTCACAGCAGTGTTCCTCCATCACCAGCAACACACACACACACACACACACACACACACACACACACACACACACACACACACACACACACACACACACACACACACCGTCCTGCTGCCGCCAATGACTCACTACAGCACCAAATGAGGATTAATCCGCCGCTGAAAATAGTCCCAGCAGATGAAACTACAGCGAGCAGCTTTTCTTTTTTTTGATGAAACCATTTTAAAGATGCACATCAGAGGCTGAGAGCCACAGACCGTCAGTAGTCTCACCTCTCCACCTGAACACACTGATGGTTTTGGTCTTTGTGTCAGAATGACAGCAGCCTTATTTTGAAGGTCTCCTGGAAGCAGTCTCAGATTTTGAGCGCCTCCTGCTCCATCTTTAAGAAATACCTTCAAACATGGAACCAAAACAGATCACAGTTATTCACAGGACCAGTGTGAATGTGCACGTGTGCAAATCCAGACAGCGTCTTAGTGATCTGTTCAGACAGTCAACCAGGAGCACCAGCAGTGCTGAGACGTGGTTGGTCAGAAGTAGATTAAGACATCAGTGGACTGAGACAAAACCTGTTCTGGCACTTTTGAATCAAACGAGAAGAGATTTTTTCCTCTTAACCCAAGGATGAAAAGGGCGGGCACTTTCCAAAAAAGAACAGCTGGTGATTGGATGAACCATCTGTCTCCTGCAGCCCATCAAAGGCCAACTTCCACCAATCAGATCAGCCAATCATATGAGGTAACAGGAGGTTGGAGGAGGTGGTGTTGGCAGCAGCAGCTGTTTTGATGATGCAGCCGACTGGCGGCTCCCAACCAGCTGCTGACCACAGAGCAGCGATTAGCAGCGAAAAGATGATCGTGTTTTTTGTTGGTGGAGACCAAAGCAGAGCTGAAAGAGAGGGAATCTCGTACGTTCACATGGTACCAAGAACCACTGATGAATGAGCGCTGTGCTACAATCTGTGGCCTCACCGACGACCATCGCCATGACACGACGGTGACCAAACATGTAAAGATCCTCAAAGTCAGCGTTTATTACACATTAAAAGAGAGTTAACACAGAGCTGATGTGTTGATTTCAAACTTTCAGACATTACAACAAGTGATGATAATCCAGATTATTTTATTCATCCTGAAGGAAAGTTGTCTAATAATCTGTGAGTCCACAGCGACGTGCTGCAGCTGCTGCCGTGTTAACTGTTCACACCTGACGAGAAGCCAAAGACCTCTTAGCTGCTGTCGTTTCTGCCCGACTCGTCTGCTGGATCTGCTTTTACTGTACGTCACCTCTGATCTAATCCTCAGCAAGGAAGCAAACGAGAAAACAGGAAATGGGTCAGCGCTTCGCTGCCTGATGAGGTCGGCCCGCTGAGCTCAGGCAGATTCACGTGATGAACTCAGTTCATTGATGACGACATTTATTTCAGAGCGTGTTTCCCAAAATGTCACATTGTTCCTTTGATGATGAGGATGTTTGGTTACAGGTGGAGGAAATGCTCGTTCCCAGGTGGAGGTCATGTGACCTGTGCAAACATTAATGTTCTCATTTGTCTTTCAGACCCCACCTTAAAAGACCGATCACATGAAATCACAGGTGAGTGATGATGCTGCTGAAGAAAGCTGCACAACTGAAGATGAGCCAGAAACACAAAGATGTTCACTGTTAGACTGAGAGAAGAGCAGAGAAGCCTCACATTGAACCTGAACGGCTGGAACCAGCCAGTGTTTTCAGTTCGTTTCAAACCGAGCAGTGACTCAGTCTGTCCTCTGCGTTGCTTTGGTGCAGGACAAAATGCTGCGTTTCACAAATTTAAAACAAAAAACATGTCAAGGTTTGATTCATTGCATCATGAGTCTGTGTGTCTCGTCTTAATGGACGGAATATCAGACCGACAGTGATGAAGAGTCACTGAAGGTCTGAAAGAAGGTGAAAGTGTTCCAGGTGTCATGTCCACTCATGTCCTTCTGTCCTCCCATGTCCACTCATGTCCTCATGTTCTTATATCCTCTTATGTCCTCTCATGTCCACTCATGTCCTCTCATGTCCACTCATGTCCTCATGTCCTCATGTCCTCATGTCCTCTCATGTCCTCATGTTCTTATGTCCTCTCATGTCCACTCATGTCCTCTCATGTCCTCATGTTCTCATGTCCTCTCATGTCCTCCCTCTCATGCTCGTTGCACTGCTCATTCACAAAGAGGGCCGGCCTGAAAATGCTGTTTCTCCTGCTGAGACTTGTTCTGAACTCACAGGTGCAGCTTCAAAACCGTTCATCACCATCACTGATGTCAAAGAGCTCGGCGTGCAGCTGACGTGTTACATTCGAGGCAGCTTTCCTCAGCCGGAGCTGATCTGGATAGACGGCGATCAACGCGTCCTTCCTGCTGACGAACCACAGGTGTCAGAAAGAGCAGGCCGCTACGACGTCACCCTCCAGACGACCGTGACCGCGACCGCGACCAACCCCTTCCGCTGTGTCGCCACTCAGGTAGTGATCGGCCACACGACGTACGCTGAGATCGCTGTGTCGGGTGAGATTCTCTCTCTGGTCATAAAGAGTTCTGTCCACGATGCTCAGCCACATTCAGAGTGTCACAGCAGCGTTTGTGTTTGTGTTTCAGAGAAACTGTTTGGACTCAAGGATGGATGCAGCAAACAGCTTGTCGTGGGATTGATCTGTGTTATTGTTGGATTTTTAATTGCTTTAGCAGTTCTACTGTTACTGTTTCGAGCGAGATGCATCAGATATCTGCAGTATGAAAGTAAGCAAGTTTTGGCACTTAGTCACCATCTCATGTCCAGAATTCCTCCTTTTCTCTCAATGTCAGATGTCCACTGAGACCTGATTTATTAACGAGGCCTCTGGTTCTCCTGAAATATTATAACACACCATTAAATCACTCGTTCAGCATTTTGATTTCCCAGAATGTCAAATTACTGCCTTCAAACGGAGCTTTGAGCGTCACTCACTCCCCTTTTCTCAGTGGACACGTTCTGTCTGCTGATACACGTCGTTAAAACACAACAAAACCCAAAATGTAACGTCTCAGTTCATCGTCCCTCTGATGTTTTCTTACCTCTAACAGTGAGTCACTAAAACCCTCCAGACCAACTTCTCACTCAGTCTCCACTTGTTTTGTCTTCTGCAGAGTCTCTTCAGCATGCAGTGTGAACACTGTTTATTCCAGAAGAATCGTCCACACGAGGACATGGATTTGAGAGACTCGACCTCCCCAGAGACCAAAAACAAGGCAGAAATGCCAACTCTTCATCTTTAATTATAGTAATAGCTGTTTCTATGGCCTGTTGGATTTAAGCTGCTGATTCGATGCCTGGCTAAACCATGTTAAGGTAAAGAGGTCTTTCAGAGTGGACCAGATTGGAATGAGCAGAACTGAGAAAACGTCCTTCTGTCCTCTAGTTGTCCTCAGTTTTCTCTGTCCACAGTCTCCTCACCTTTTCCTGCACTGAGTTCACAACCTGTTTGATAGCTTAACACCTGGTGTGTCTGTGTGTGTACACATGTGTATATACACTCTGTACAGTGTAAATCTGCAGTCTGCCGCCTTCTGCGAGGTCTTTGTGGAACCTGAATGTGATCAGATGTCGGTTAGACTTCAGTCTGCAGCCTCCTCAGTGATCAACAAGTCAAGGCTCTGTTTCATTTGAACTCGCTCTCTGATCCTGTTTCCTCGTCTCTTTATGTGTCTCAGTAGTATTTTTCACTCTCTCAGTTGTCCGTGGAGACTCAAGCCTGAACTGTCCCCTGCTGAATCTAAAGTGGCTGACAAGAAGTTTGTTAACAGATCGTGTTGATCAAATCCAAATGTTCAGTTCCAAAAGCTCAGGGGCTCAAAAAGCACAGATGCTCTGAGTGATCATGTGACCTGTCGGGGCTGCAGACTCCTGATTCTCAGGCTTCCATTAAAATCTATTCTTTATATACGTACAGGTCCCATTCCAACAGAGTGGGGACGCAAATGTAAATAAAACAGTGCAATAGTATGAAAATGCCTGTCTGCCTACACTGACTGACGGAGTGGAGCTCAGAGAACATGTGCAGGCATCACTCTGAACATAAATATCTGAGGTGCTTCAATGTGGTGCCTTAAACCTCCAGAGGAGGACAAACGTGACATCTGGATCAGAAGAGAAGGAAACTAACCGCTGTGTCACATCTTTAAAGGCTCTTAACTGAAGGAGAAATGACGGCGTGACTGAATTTTGATTCAAAGTAAAACTGAACGATGCGGATGATTCATTCATGCTGGGACTGTGAAGCTGCACAGTGAAGACGATCAGAGGGTATCTGAAAAAGGTGTTCATGAGTGATGTCTCTCTTTGTCAAAGCAGATCTGTATATATATTAAATGAGCTCGGGCTTCTGTGGACGTCGTCATGTGTTTCATGCGTGTTAGACGTTATCGCGTCTGTCCATGTTTGAAGCATCGTCAGCTGTCAGTTCACGGTGGTTAGAAATGTCGGCTGTCAGATCAGATTCTGCCAACACAAGGGGAAGACTGCCTCCATCGTTTTCGCTCTAAAATAAAACTAGTAAGGTCCCCAGGTTTTAAAGTTAGAACCCGGTTTCTTCAGGTGAAAATGTGGCTTTACACTCTCTCACCAAGACAACGAAACGAAAAGTTTCTGAGCAGGAAAGCCTCAGACAGCACAGCTCCTCACACACCAGCCGGAGCTCCAGAGAAAGTTTGATTCACTGCCTTCTCCTGGCACAGCAGATTATTACAACACCTCCACAACAAAAGGCTCAAAGCGAATGGAGAAGAGGTCATTAAAAGCTCCTCCGTGAACACACCTCGATTCTGCACATTTATAAAGATTAACTGGTTGAAGGTGGAAACAAAGAACCGTTTACATAAAGAAACGAAATTGTTAAAAATATGATACCAGAGTACTTAATTATTTCTCACAGCACATGTTATAAGCACATTATGACAGTGCAGGGATTCAATCTGCCCACGAGTCTGAAACTGGTTACACTGAAAAAGAGAGTTGAGTCCATTTTGAGGTTGAAAAGGCAGATGATTCTCTGCGGAGGCGACTGTTTTTCATTAAATTAAGTAAAATGAATAATGGGGGAGGAGGAATGATAATGGACTTTTCAACAGGCAACACATTTAAAATGAAGGTCAGAGCAGATTTAAGGATCATGAAATAGAAAATGGTGTTCCCCAAGGAAGTCATGAATTGACTTGAGGCAGTTCTGAGGTCAATAATCGATTGTGGTTGTTCGTATGTGCAGCAGCAAAGACTTGACTAGATTACAGTTTAGATCACGTTTATTAAAGAAGCTATTCAGTGAAAACGAACATACCCTTTAGTATTACACGATGTGTGGAGCAGAAAGAGACGCGCACACACAGCGAAATGACATGCAGTTACACTGTTGTACTGTAGGTGGCGGCACTGAAGAGCGGAGAAGAAAATCGAAGAAGAAGAAGAAGTAGGACGTGTGGCGGCGGGATCGAATTTGAAAATGAGGATGCGAGAGGATTTGAAAATAAAAAGCAGAGGACGAGGAAGAGGAGCGGAGATGATTCCAGTCCATCAACGAGCAGAAAGGTTTGTCTGGTGAGGAAGATAGCAGCCACACGAACGGACGGAAGCTCGAAGGTGTTCGTAAAGCTTAAGACAGACGAGAAGAAGAGACGGAGCACAGTAAGTTACAGCGGGTTTGACGTTTGAAGTAGAATTACCACACAGTGTGTATTTGTACTGCGTGTGCTACAGAGTGCGGCCGTGTGAGAGCTCAGATGTTTCTGGACATGTTGCTGCAGTTTGTAGAGCAGTCAGATGTGGGAAGGACGGTTTGCTGCAGAGAGGATGAAGAGCACACAGTCTGCATCGTGGGGGGCATCATCGTACGGGTCAACAGAGAGGCCAAAAAGGAGGAAGGCAGTAAAAGTGAGACCCCGTTTACACTTAGGGAAAACGCATGTTTTCCATGCGGTTTGGGCACATAGAGATGGACTCAGGGACTGGTTTCCAGCGTTTATTTTTGTCTGCAGAAGAAACAACATATATAGTTTGACCTTCGGTCCACCGTCTGCACCTCAGCTCCATCAGCAATGCAGAACAGCACTGTGTGGGCTAATGTGTCTACTAACAATCTGCATGAATGAAATAAAATTGTTACACCCATCGCAGGTCACTAGCACCAGAAATAACGATTAGCCATGAGGTATAGAAAAGTATTTATTTATTACCAGTAAACTCGGCTTTACAATTATGTTCGATAAGCCATTGTCACACTTAATCTTCTTGCGGTTAATCCCCAGTCAGACTAACCCAGGCAGGGGCTGGAATATGTGAAAACACACCTTTTCACCCTGTTAACAAGGCTTGTACACGGAATAAATACACTCCAATCCCAAGCTTAAATCGAAGATTTACACACATGCAAAAACAGTTACACTACAGAAGGGTAAACACACCGTAAGCCTGCCGTGACCACCCGACTGGGATCGACCCATTAAAGATAAGTGTTTGAATGGGGGAAACAAGCCGAACAAAGAAAATCAGACAAACAAACGAAAAACAAAGAAAAATAAAGAACTAGTCCGCCCCAGGGGCAATACCCAGCTCTTTTGCCCGCTACCGGCACACTTGCCGAGGCGGACTAGACAGAACAAAAAAAAAAAAACAAAAAAGAAAATAAAACTAACAAAAACCGTCTCACGGCAAGAGCAGCAAATGGACCACTGATGCCCTGCGGAGGAACAAACACCAATCAACAATTTATTAACCAAACAAAAATACATCTTTAATTTCGACCACATGTTAAAAACTACATAACTAAAACTTTAAAATACCTGGTACGTCGATCTATTTCGACATCAACTACCAGCCGCCTTTAACCCAGCAGGGATTGAAACAGGTCTGAAATACACAGACACAGTAAATACAACATATGTTCAAACTAAACAATATAAGACATATAAAAAACACAGAAAGAAAAGCCTACCACTTATTCCTGCACGCCAGCTTTCCCTGCATACCGGCGTGGAATGAGGTGTGCACCAGCCTCACTCCGCCTGAACACCTGCTGCCACCTGTGTTCCTCCTGCAGGTAGCCCTTTATCGCTGCCGTGACTAATTAACACACCTCCCCCTTTCCTACTCTATGCCACCCACCACAATTACATTTAAATATGTAATTCATACAACATACAAATTGCTTTTTAAATTCATTCTTTTTAAAGTCATCTCAAAGACTGCTGGAACATATAAAGTTTGACATGAATTATCTTGCTGTATGGTGGCGCGGCAGGTAGTGTGCGTGTCTCACAGCAAGAAGGTTGTCGGTACAATCCCTGGACAGGGCCTTTCTGTGCGAAGTTTGCATGTTCTTCCCGTGCATGCGTGGGTTCTCTCCGGGTACTCCGGCTTCCTCCCACAGACCAACAACATGCTCATTAGGTTAATTGGTGACTCTAAAATTGTCCCTAGGTGTGAGTGAGAGTGTGAATGGTTGCCTGCCTTGTGTGTTGCCCTGCGATCAACTGGCGCCCGGTTCAGGGTGTACCCCATAGACATAATATACGTCTATGGTGTACCCTGCCTCTCGCCCAATGACAGCTCCGGCTTTGTGAATAACGTCACGTGACGGCAAACCAACTACTGGATGTGGGTGTCAGACACAGTGAGGGTCACGTGGGGGCGACTTGTGGGACGACGTTGCGCGGAAAGTTTGAATTTCTTTCATTCACTCGCTGTCTTATGTGATTTAATCTGCTGGTGTTATTGTTGTTACTGAGAGGGTTTGGAGGGGAATTGCTTGTGCAGATATCGACCAACGGCCTGTATAGGTCCGGACCGATATTCTCGCGGCGTTCCACTCGGACTCAATCAGAAGGAGGATTGTTTCCCTTTCGACAGTTAGCTAGTTGAGTGTGAGTGAAAGTGTGTGGTGAGTGGTGTGTGACGTTGTAGGGTAACAGTAGCTATGGCTACTGAAGAGGGTGGAGGGGTTGAGGGAGGTGGGTGGCAAAAAGTAGGGAAAGGAAGCCAAAAGAGAGGAGTGTCAAAGGAAAGGCCAGAGATAACAGAGGCAGGAGTAGAAAATAAACAGAGGAGAACTGGAAACGAGAATTCTGAAGAACTGGTCGTGTTATTCAGAGTTAAAGGCCAGAAACCAGGAGAGGGAGGATTTAGAGTTTTAAACCTCCTTAAAGTCACTACTGCTCTAGAGAGCCAAATAGGGAAAGAATTTCAGGCCAAGATTCTGTCAAACGGGATACTGAGAGTTTGCTGTGCAAACCAAAAACAGTATGACAGCACTAAAGATGTGGGAAAACTAGTGATGAAAGTTGAGAGAATGGTTCCCAATGACAAAAGGGGACCCAAAGGCATGATTTATGGAGTGTACGGTGGACTGTCTGAACAGGAAATCTTGGACAATATTAAAGGAGGAAGTGTGGTTGAAGTTGTGCGTTTTAAAAGTAAGGAGGGAGTCGACTCCCCGGTGCTGCTGACGTTTGCAGGCAGTGTGCTGCCAGAGGTTGTGTACCTGGGAAGTATGGCTTACCGTGTAAGAGAATACGTTAAGCCACCATTGCGCTGTTTCAATTGTCAACGGTTTGGACGCACAGCCAGTGCCTGTCGGGGCAAACGCAGATGTGCAAAGTGTGGGCAGGACCATGAAATAAAAGTATGCAAGACAGTGACCCCCAGGTGCTGTAATTGTGGGGGGGAACATATGACAGCATTTCAGGGCTGTGAACATTTTATCCAAGCCAAGCAGATGCAGCTCAATAGAGATCAAAATAAAGTGTCATATGTGGAGGCAGTTAAACATGCTGGTGGAGAGCTTGGAGCTCAGAATATAAAGATGAGCAACCCAGTGCTGAGGAGCCAGCAGGCATTCCCAGCCCTCCCAGTGTTGCCCCCTGATGCGCTTGTTTTGAGCAGAGATGCTTTTCTGGCGTTTATTGCAGATGTGCTGGTTGGAGCTAAGTCAGCAACAAGGAGATCAGATGTGATAAAGGTCGTAGTTGGGGCAGCTGATCGCTTCCTGGGCGTAAAGCAGATTTCTCCTGAAAAACTCCATGGTTATATGTCAGAGAAACAGCAGTTAGATAGCTCACAGACGTCGAGGTCTGAAAGTATGGAGGTGCAGGTCGAAAGCAATGATGCTGTGGACTAGCATTTTCATGTTTTACATTCTTCAGTGGAACGCCCGGAGTTTAATTGCTAATGGTCAGGAATTAAAAAGATTTGTAGATGAATTTAAGGTTAAACCAGAGTTAATATGTGTCCAGGAGACATGGTTAAAACCATGCCTAGATTTTGTCATTCCAGGGTATGTGTGTCTGAGAAGAGACAGGTCTGATAGGTCAGGTGGGGGCTGCGCAACCTTTATTAGATCAGGAATTCAGTGCAAGAGAATTAGCTTGAACAATGATTTAGAGTGTATAGTTGTGGAAGTGTGGACAAGTAATACGCCTATAACAGTTGTAAATTTTTATAATCCCTGTAAACATTTGGTTTTGTCTGAATTTGACAATTTAATGGAATGTGTTAATGGTCCTGTTATCTGGGTAGGGGACTTCAACTCCCACAACCTGCTATGGGGAAGTGATAACAAAGATAGAAATGGAATAGTCATGGAAGAATTTGTGGAAAAGTACAATTTGACAGTCATTAATGATGGTAGGCCAACTAGATTTGATATTGTTAGAAATAAATGTAGTCATATTGATCTGTCTCTGGTGTCTTCAAACTTAGCCAGAATTGGAGAATGGGATGTGATTGACAGATACACACTGGGTAGTGATCACTTTCCAATTCTATGTAAATTTGGGCAAAAATTGAGAATAGAAATGGAAGAGAGTGTGGCCAGATATAAATTCTCTCTTGCTAAATGAGATGAATTTCAGGGAGAAGCCACAAATTTATTAGAAGAGGTTGACTCAGAGGGCTCCATTGATGACTGGAATGAATCCCTTGGTTTGATGATTCACAAGGCTGCTCTCTTCTCAATTCCTGTGAGGCAGAATCTCAAACCTCACAAGCTGGTTCCATGGTGGAATCAAGAATGTAATATTGCTGTCAGGAATAGAAACAAAGCTTATAGAAAGTTAAGAAAATGTCCAATGTTGTGCTACACAGTTGAGTATAAGAGGTTAAGAGCGGTGGCAAGGAGAGTAATTAAGAATGCAAAAAAGCACAGTTGGCGGAGGTTTTGTGAAACCCTTGGACCAGAGACTCCTGTTAGACATCTGTGGACAGCAGTACGCAAAATGTCTGGACTTTATAAAAAAAGCTCAATCCCAGTCTTACAGAAGGGAGAGGTGGAGGCAGTCTCCAATCAAGAAAAAGCTGACATGTTTGTGGATGTTTTTCAAGCAGTCCACAGCTCAAAGAATAAAAGAACTGAAAAAGGTTGTAAAAGGGCAGAATTGATGTCAATCAATCAGTGGAAGTTGGAAAACAATTTAGAGAATGACAATCCAATTAATTTGTTTTTTAATGTGAAGGAATTGAGGGAAGCCATTAGATCAGGAGCTAATACCACTCCTGGGAGAGATGGGCTGTCATATGAAATGTTTAAACATCTGGATTATTGGGTTCTTGATGAAATATTGTCTTTATTCAATTTTGTATGGGCAGAGGGATATCTACCAGCTGAATGGAAACATGCAGTTATAATTCCTATTCTCAAGCCAGGCAAGGATGCGTCAGATCCTGGTTCTTATCGGCCAATAGCTTTAACATCAGTGCTCTGTAAAATTATGGAACGAATGGTAACTAATAGGTTAGTGTACTTTCTAGAAAGCAAAGGGCTTTTTGTCACATATCAGAATGGGTTTAGAAATGGGAGATCAACTATGGAGTCTGTGGCAGTTTTAGATCACGACATTAAAAAAGCGTTTAATAATAAAGAGGTAGTTGTGAGTGTATTTTTGGATATTGAGAAAGTGTATGATTCCTTATGGAAGGAAGGGCTTTTGATTAAAATCTATGACCTGGGAGTGAGAGGACGAATGTTCAATTGGATTAAGGATTTTTTAATGAAAAGAACTATTCAAGTGCGAGTGGGGGGAAAAATTTCAAAGACTGTTGGAATAGATAATGGTACACCACAAGGAAGTGTAATCAGTCCTGTTTTATTTAATATAATGATAAATGATATATTTATGAATATTGGGAGAGGATTTGGACAGTCTCTATTTGCAGATGACGGTGCCATTTGGAAGAGAGGAAGGAATGTGGAATTCACTGTAAAACAAGTCCAAAGAGCCTTAGATTTAGTGGAGGACTGGGCAGACAAATGGGGCTTTAAGATCTCACCCACAAAATCCAAATATATGATTTTTGGTTTTAAACTGAAGCCTCCAAGCATTGGGTTATCCATGCATGGGTCCCCATTAGAGAGGGTTAAAAACTTCAAGTTCTTAGGTCTTTGGTTTGATGAACGCATGACTTGGACAGTTCATATCACAAGAATGTTAACAAAATGTGAAAAAGTGATAAATGTCATGAGAAGCTTAGCAGGGTGTGACTGGGGGGCAGAGAGAGGGTCCATGCAGTTGATTTATCAAGCAATGATAAGATCTGTCCTTGACTACGGCTGTTTTGTTTATGGATCAGCTGCTAAGTCTGTGCTGAGCAAGTTAGATGTCCTGCAGGCCAAGGCATTAAGGCTGTGTTGTGGAGCCTTTAAAACTTCTCCTGTCCCTGCGCTGCTTTTGGAAATGGGGGAAATGCCCTTGCAGTTAAGGCGCACAAAACTGGGGCTGCAGTATTGGGCAAAAGTAAATGGCTTCCCTCAATCCTTCCCTGCTAGGTGTTTGTTGCAAGAGTTCTTTGATTTTGGTTGCAGAGTCCGGCACAGGACTTTCCTTGATGATATTAGTAAGTATGCCAAAACACAGGGATTAGGACAAGACGGTATAGCAATATGTTTGAGCTGGTCACCTGTGCCACCTTGGCTATTTCAAGAGGTGGATATCAACTTGACATTCCTAAATCAAAAATCAAATGAAGGCATAGGCCTTAAAGTAGACCATCTACTGAACATAGAGGAAAGAAATTATCTTAAAATTTTTACTGATGGATCTGTGGATCCTGAGAGCGGTATTTGGAGTATTTGTGGAACAGCTTGGATATGGATTTAACAAAAGAATCACTAATAAGAGCTCTGTGTTCACTGCAGAATTATTAGCAATCCTGTGGGCATTGTGGTGGTTAGAGGATTTAAACATGTCCAGAGTACTGATATGCTCCGATTCGGTAGCCGCTCTCATGGCGTTGAGGGGTGGCAAATCAATCGCTCGCCCTGAGATAGTAATTGAAATTCTGTCTGTTCTATTCAGAGCTGGGAAGGCTGGGTGTGAGGTCAAGTTTTGCTGGGTTCCTGGGCATGCAGGGATACAGGGGAATGAGATAGCAGACCTATTAGCAAAAGCAACCCTCAAGAAAGGAGAGATTGATGTGAAGAATTCTATGGGAAGAGTTGAAATGAGAGCGAAAATTAAAGAGTGTGTGGAGAATGAATGGCAAAGAGAATGGGAAGGAGAAAGCAAGGGAAGACACTATTTCTCTTTTCACCCCAAAATTAAAAAAGTAATTTATTGTCAAGGAAATCGGAAAGACTCTGTTAAAATGTGTAGATTAAGATTGGGGCACTGTGGATTAAACAGCGACTTGTACATAATTGGGAAACATAGTACTGGGCTATGTGAGTGTGGACACCCTGAGACTGTGAAACATATTTTGCTTGAATGTAGTCTCTATTGTGCTGAGAGGAGAGATTTATTTAAATCCTTAACAGATTTGGGATTAGTTTCATTTTCTGTTAGAACGTTATTTGGCTTCCATAACAATCATCAGCAGATTGAGACAACAATTTTACAGTTCCTGCGTGATACAAGATTGTACGGGAGAATATGAAATAAGACTGTGATTCACGGACTAACCTGTGGAAGGCAGTAATACGCCTTGGAGCGTCGAAACTGCCAAGAAACAAAAGAAGAAGAAGAGGAGACACAGTGAGGAGAAAGTTGTGAGTGTTAGCGTTGAATGTACAGTTCAGGTCGCAGTTATCCGTAAAAAAAGGTCTGTAGCTTCTCAAGACCAACGTGAAGTTCCTGTGTTGTTTCCCGACAGCTGGATAAGTGAAGCTTGTTCGTCCTGAAGCCAAAATAACTTCATCCCGAGAGGAAAACAAATATCGAGTGCAGCCGTGCTAGCTTTCCCCACTGGAAGCTAACAGGAAAAGGCGAGCTTCAGCGTACAGCTATCAGAGGTTAAGTTAGCAAACGTTAGCTAAGTTAGAATTAGCGAGCTGTTAGCAGCACACATGATGTTTGGTCGTAGAGTTTCGCCTCTGGGGCTTCTTTCAATGTTTGTCTTTCTGCTGACTTTGGCGGAAAGAGTCACCGGACAACAACACGGTAAGTGAGCAAGTGGCGTTAGCTAACAGCTAACAGGGTTAGCTGCCTAGCTTGTTTACACTCTTCAAACTGTTGGTAGTAGCTAAGTCTCACCAGAAAGATCAGCACAGCAACTTCACGACCTAATAATGAGCACTGATGCGCGGTTTCATCTGATCCCTCAGGACAGGTGATTTTTGATAAACTCTGTTATCGTCTGTTGATGTCTGTCGTCGTAGTTTGGGAGCTGTTCAGTAACTACAGTGACGTTAAAAGGACGCTCAGCTGTTCATTTAGATTTGTTTTCATGCCTGCTGGAGAGTTGTGGAGGCATTAAGAAATGCTTTTTGTTCTTTTTGTGTAGTTTTGCTGCTGTCAGTCCGTCATCTTCAGCCACTGTGTGTGAATGTTGTTGGAGGAAGGGGTCAGTCTTATGTTCCCTCATTTCTGGGACATTTTCACAATTAGGTCTTGTGTTCCTACATTTTCATTTAAATTCATGAATGAATGAGTAATTTAATTTTGATCAGCAGCTGCAGAAATCATCACAATCATTACAAGAAAAAATAAAATAGGCTGATCGAAAAGGGTTTTCGGCTGAAGCAGAGCTTATAGATGCTGAACCCTTGTTTTCATTTCCTGTCAGACAAACAAA
This sequence comes from Chaetodon trifascialis, assembly GCF_039877785.1. Taxonomy (NCBI): domain Eukaryota; kingdom Metazoa; phylum Chordata; class Actinopteri; order Chaetodontiformes; family Chaetodontidae; genus Chaetodon; species Chaetodon trifascialis. The sequence continues at coordinate 2,048,798 of NC_092058.1, read as the reverse complement.
ACCAGAGAAGTACAAATACGCATACGGTATATACATGTAATACAATCACATGCTACATATATGCATATACATACATACACACACGCACACGTACCTGCATACATATATATGTACACACGCACATGTACCCACAAACATAAATATGTACATACATAATGTACCTACGTAACTTATGTGTCTACCCACAAACAAATATCAAACAAAACAGAAAAAAGGAATCTTATAATATTCTATACTTTTCAAATATGTTATTTTTAAATTTAGTTTCTTAATGGACAGCACTTTTACTCTCTTTAATGTCCACTGGTAAACTATTCCACACTTCCATCTGTAGTCCATTGCGACTGGATGACAGGTTGGGTGTAATAAGGAGAAAAGGGATAAAATCTGACTCAAATTTATGAAAAAGGGAAATGTGGGAACATAACACCCTGCTGGAGGAAGACATATTAACTCATATTGATGGTTTTGGTGTATTACCAACGTTCACTGAGCAGTGCAGTCACTGTCACCATGCTGAGTCTTTGCTGCTTGTTTCTGTGCTGAAATTGATCAAATTCAGTATTTATCTGTAGGTACTGATGAACATTTTTTAATCATTGTCAGTAATTATTAGCCATGTTATTAGGCCATAAATAACTTAAAGCTCCTCCAGCAGTCAGAGGTCATGTGTGCTCTGCTGTCTGATGGTCACTGCTCTGACAGTTTTTATGCAGTAATTTAAAGCATTTCTGCAAACTGTGTTCAAAAACTGCACGTGCACTGCAGTGCTGTGATAATAACGCAAGTTATAAGTTTTAGGAGACTGGCAGCAGGTCCTCGCAGAGTCTGTTGATTCCAGTGGGAGAAGTGAGCACGAGCACAGATTATGACAGTGTTTCACACCATAGCCACCAAAGTAAATATTGGAGCCATTTTTCACAAGCCCCATATCATCTGTACTCTGACACTGCAATGATATTTTCAGGATGAAATGAGGAGAAATGAACTTTGTGACCTTCCTCTGTCTCAGCAACACATTCCCATCAGGTGTGGCGTTTATTAACCGGGCAGGTAAAACAAGCAGCGACATATGACGCAGGCGTCCGATTTGTACTGAATCTCCTGATTTGTTGTTCTGATACGGTCAAGCAGTGGTGCATCAGTAACATGTTGGAGTTAAAAATGCCAACTTTACTGATGGAGAAGATCCTGCAGGCAGAGATGCACATCATGAGCGGGATGCATCATCTGCTGTATATATATCTATGAATGAGTTCAGCCACATGACATGAGAAAATGAAGCTGTGTTTTCAAGTTATCACCTAAATGAAGCTTAATTTAACATCCTCAGTTGGTGCCAGTGATGTGAATCTTTGGGTTCTGTGAATGAATGAAGGAAGCTTCATTAGTTTGTCAGTAATGAGAGAACAAAACACTTTCCAGATTAATACTGTACGATCAAAATGAATTTAATGTGAATGACACTGTATTTACGACACCATCAGTTTACTGAGATTTGCACTGCTCATTTCAAACGTAATGTATTGATGTTGTTACGAACCCGCGGCTCAAAGGTTCACAGCAAAAGGAGTCCGCACACCGATGTTAGGCAACAAAACATTTCTTTAACTACACATAACACAACCTAAACTGTGTGAATGTTACTCATCAGTGGTGTAGAGCGGTGCATGTGTGAGTGGTAAATAAAACTCAAAACAACCTGCATTTGCTCATGGCTGCCAGAACGAAAAAGAGAGGGCCTCTAAGATGGACGCCCTATTTATGTCATCCAGCTCCACCAGACGGCCTGGAAGACGCTTGAAGGCTACAGAGAGGTAAAAACATAAGGGAGGGTTAGAGAGAGGCCGTCACAATGTCTTATCCAGCGAGAGTTGTGACGTCCCCACAATTCACCGTCATGGACAAACAAAGAAAATGTCTAAACGTTTGGTGTGAAGGTTCGGATGGTGGCCTGTATGCAGCATCAGTGACGAGACAGTCGCACACCTGCAGAAGTGATGAACTGCACTGCTTGTGGTGATTCGTAGAGACGGTAACAGATGTTTTGTACTCGCTCCTGTGCTGCAAAACACTGAGCCTCTGTAACACCAGCACTGCATGCATGGAAAGTTAGCGTGCAGCTCTGCACTGATGCAGTGCTCACAGCTTTAAATGCCTTCAGTGAACGCTCAATGATTTCTGTTTGTTTCACACAAACAAAACAAAGACTGCTTGGTTTGAAGTATTTAGATTTCACCTGAAAGTCGTCTGTCTGTAATATTCTCAGTGAAGTGAGATGTGTTTCTGTTGTGTTGCCTCATTGGCTGTTTGGGAAGAGGAAGCTCTTCAAAACCTTTTCTCTGTCAGCATGAAGGCGGATGACAGTGTGAGCGTCTGAGCGTCTGTCTGTCTGTCTGTTTGTCTGTCTGCCTGCCTGCCTGCCTGTCTGTCTGTCTGTCTGCCTGCCTGCCTGCCTGCCTGCCTGCCTGCCTGCCTGCCTGCCTGCCTGCCTGTCTGTCTGTCTGTCTGTCACAGACTGTTTTATTGAAGGTTTCTGCTCAGGGAGAAAATCTCAGTGATGTGATGTGGACGAACATTTAAGACAGGCAGCATTCGGAGCAGCAAACAGCCAAAAATGTTCTGTTAAACTGATTTTCAGCGTTTGTGTTTGAGCTTTTGATTTGTGCTGGAAAAAGAAGGCTGCTTGTCTTTTTGCTGTCTGGAGTGAAAGATATTTGTGGCATTTTTTTCTTTTTAGTTGAAGAAACCAATATTGTGCCTAAAGACAGAAAAAGAGCTGATCTGCAAACAAGTCAAAATGGATCCCAAAGCACAGACAGATTCACACAGTCTAATCGATTCTGATCCTTTTATTGAGCTTTAATGTCAAAACTTGCAACGTGCAGACGTTTAGTCTTTGCTGTCTGTGTTGAACAATAATTCATAATAATCCTTCAGTTTGACTCTTTTGAACTTTTCACCAACACTGAGTGTCAATCAGTGTTTGACCAGCAGGTGCACCAGGTGACCGACTACCTGAATTCAGTTCAAAATTTCATAATTCAAGTTTGTTTCTTATCGTCGTTCATGCAGATACAGAGTACACAGCTGAACGAGGTGTTGTTCAAGGTGCTGCTACACAAATAAGAACAAGAATCATAGAAGTAACAAATAAAATAGGACATGTATAAAATAGAAGTATTAAAGAAATACTGTAAGTTGTAAAACTGTAATACATACAATAGAAAGCTGTGTTTAAAGTAAAGCCACTAACCTCAGTGGTGATGGTGGTCGGGTGTAGAGTGTCTCTCGTTTACTGTGTTCATGTGCAGGGACAGAATCATTTAACAGATGTGAACAATTTACATGACAGTAAATGATGTCTGATCAGTGCCTCAGTGATGAACGTCTGCAGGAAAGTAAATTTCCACCCAGTTTAAAACTCGACTGGCCTCTTCTCCTGGAACAACCTGCAGAACGTTTCTTTTTCTTTATTAATGTGTTTTGTCCTGCAGTGAGTCCAGATTGTTGCTCTGATATTGTCATCGTTGTGATAGGATGTCTGCTCGTGATGTGCACTCAGCCTCAAACTGAAGCTTTATTTCTCACCGAAGGAGGCCGAGCCTGAATGTTAGTTTTAGTGTTCAGTGTTTTCTGTTTGGACATCTCTCTCTGATGACTTGGCAGTTTAGAGCCTTCAAACTCAGACTTCATCTGTATTCAATAGTTTCGCTGTCTTGAAAGTCATTCAGCAGTTAAACTGGGTTTGCAGACATAAATAAAGTTTGTGAATTTGTCTGTGAATAATCTGCCTATGAACCAGTGCGCTTGTGCTCTGCTGTTTCAGAGTAACTGAGGCGTAATCTGACTTTCTGTCGTCACCTGACTGTTCTCTGATTAAAATGTTCTTCATCTTTCAGGGCCAGGTGTCAAAGTGGTCGCAGTAGAGGGAGGTGATGCCATTCTGCCCTGTTCCCTCAGCACCAAGCAGAACATCCAACCAGAGCTCTTTGACTGGAAGAAGGACGGTCAAGAGGTCTTCCTGTATGATGCAGGCATCCATTACAATAATGGACGAACAGGTCAGGATGAGCAGTTCAAAGGTCGCGTCTCTCATTTTGAGGAAGACCTGAAGCACGGCAACGCCTCCATCATCATCAGAGCTGCAAAGATGACTGACAGCGGAAACTACACCTGTGCTTTTCCACACCTTCAGCCGTCTGCACAAACGGTCCACGTCGAGCTCGTGGTTGGTGAGTGCATTTTTAAACAGTCAGTCTTAATGTGGGTGAAGGTGTCCAGCCGTCACTGTGGGTCAGGTGCATTTAGTCGTCTGTTTAAACCACTGACGATAAGAAGGGCTTTTAATGATTCATCACAAAATCAACACTGAACTCATCCAAGATGTTGATGAAAGACTTGAGGAACTGCTTCATTAGTAGAGCTGCAGTGTTTTGTGCACGTACCTGACACGTATCTCCGACAGGTGTGGATAAAGTAACAGACACCTGACGAGATGACAGTGCAGGGACGTTTAGGGATGCACGATCTGATATCGGTATTGGTCATCGTGACAATGGGCCTGATACATAGGGGCCGATCTATTCAGTCTAATGCTATGCTATAGGCGCTGTGAGTGGCATCATGCACAAGCAACACACAGTGCTGAAGCTCACATGACACACACACCCCTGCACTTAGAAATGCTGAATTAAATAAATATTTTTATTTGTACGAATTTATGTGTCATTTATGAGATCAGAGCCCGTCCCCACCCCAACCACTGCCAAAATCTCACTCTGAACTCAGTTCAAAACTCGAGAGCCCTGCAACCAACTTAATCAAGCACCTGTATTTTTTTTTACATGTTGTTTGACCAAGCTAGAGAAGCTACTGGTTTGAGATTGTTGTACTGGTGCATAGATATTACATAAATAGTTAACTCAGTACATTTATATCTGTTTGTTTAAAAAAAAAAAAAATAGGAAAGAAATGTTTCAAGTCAAGTCTGATGCACAAAAGAATGATTCCAGTCTTTTCCAGGCAATTCAGTGCTGTTTTTCTGGATCGGTATCGGCCAATTACTAAACCTCAGATATTGGTTTCGTATCGGAGGAGAAAAAGCAGATCGGTGCATCCCTACTCACGTTAAACTCATATTGAGACTCAGAATTAGTTTGTTCTCTTGCTGGACACGAGTGGTCGTGAGTGTGGAGACTTCTTTGTTGGCCCTTCACTTTATACTTTCACAGTGTTTGACTGTTTATTCAGGAGCAACAGTGTGACCTCTATGCAGGCCTGAGGTTGAATTATTTTTACAAATTCACTGGGGCCAAAGCCAATGGTGCAGCACCAGGCTAACGACATGCGACAGGTTCATGGTGTCTCTCGTGTGCTGTGCAGTAAATAATGTTCCTGTTTGTCTTTCAGATCGTACCTTAAAGGACCGATCAGGAGAAACCTCAGGTGAGTGATGGTGTGTCGGATGTCTACATCTGCAACGTGTGCTACAAGCGAGGCCTTCACAGTAACTGACCGTTTGATGTGTTGTGGTCACAGTGTTCAGGCAGAGAGGGTGACTGAGAGAAGAGAGCTGCCATCTACAGGCCAGCTTAGCAAACTACACGTTAGTTTGTCACTGACCTCCAGTCTGAACACTTCAGTCAAGCTTTGAGGTGGTTCTCAGGAGCCATAAGGGTCCACCTATGTTATTTAATTCATTCATGGAATTTTGTATTGAATCAGGCAGTCTGAGTGAGATTAAGATGTGTTTTCCAAGAGACCCGAGGACAAGAAACGTTCACAAGAACACAGTCAGCAAACAGAAACGACAACAGACGAGTATTCGTTAATGCCTGAGTCACACGTTAATGTCAGGCGTGAACCATCACGGCAGAAGTTAAACTGAACATTAAGACATCTGATCTCTGATGTTTAGATTCAGTATGCATGTTTGCAGACATGCAGTCGATCTGCAGCGCTCTCCATTTAAAGACCGATTAGGAGAAACAGGCGCTGAATCCTGATTCTGACGATCTCTGAACTCCACATCTGCAGCGTTGGTCAGCAAAGTTCACTCTGATCTCCTTCATGTTGGTGTGAGTCCACCGGCCCACACATGGCTCCACATTTCCTTCACTGACCCCTCCGCTGTTTCACGGAGGCTGTCGTTACCAAACCGCCACCAGTGGTGTTGTTTGACCGATCGCTCGATGCCGACGCAGCGTCGGAGCTTCAGGCGTTGCTGTGTTTCCTCTTTGAGATGCCGGTTTTGTGTCTAAAGTGTGAAGGCGTGACAGAGCTGTAGCACACACTGCAGATGTAGAAATCAGTGACATCATCAGTCGGACTGGCGTCTGATCTCTCCTGATTGGTCTTCAGGTACGACTCTGTGGGTCACAGCGCGAACGCCACGTCAGCCAATGACTGCCATTTAAAATGACCTTCACCCAAAAGATGCTTTTCATGTGATACAAGAAACGTTTCTGTGATTCAGAATTCAGTTTGTCAGAAAAGAACAAACATTATTATTGTTATTGTTAAAGTTCCAGAAACTTGTTGTTTATTAAAGTTGTTTATTATTGTTTCAGCATCATTTTTGAATTTGTTTAGATCAAAGTCAAAGACATATTTTCAGAAACTCTCTGTGTCCAGACTGTTTTCACTGCTCATTAATTACCAAATAACATTTCACCATAGAAAGAGACAGCCAAACGTTGTGTCTGAAGTCTCGTCTCGTCCATCTTTTGTTTGTGCTCACAGGTGCGTCTCCAAAGCCGTCCATCTCAATACTCGATCAAACAAAGGACTGGTCGCTGCTGCAGTGTGAAGTTCAAGGTGCGTCTCCTAAACCTAAAGTGGAGTGGAAGGACAGCGCTGGAAACCTCCTCCCTGCTGAGGAGCTGCAGGCCTCCTCCAGAGGAGACCGTCACTACATCACCGTCCTCACCACCGTCACCAAGACTGACCGCGTCCGCTGCGTCGTCACACAGGAGGAAATCCACCATCAGACTGAAGCTGAGACCTACGTGTTCATCAGTGGTGAGATTCCTTTCAGTCATCTCATTTGTTCCTGTGTTGATCATTTGGTTTTGTGTCGTCTGCGACATGCAGAGACATTTTGACTGTTACATTCAGCTTTTTGTCTTATTTCCAGGGAGTCTGTGTGAGGACCTGTCCAACAAAGTGGACATTGGATGGTTGTTGCTTGCAGGCGTTTTGGGAGCTGTAATTCTTGTTGCAGTTCTGTTTGTTCTTGTGGCCACAAAGTGCATCACAATACGCCGTAATAAAGGTAAGTTTGTATGATGGACTCTGTCATCTCTTCCTTAGAGTGCAGACATCGACACAACGTCCACCGTCACCATCTCCTGTCCAGACGTGACAGTTGTTTGTGTTTTGTTGGTGTTTACATGAAGCTTCTGCTTCTAAAACTGATCCATTAAATGAAAAGTTAAGAAAACAGTCATCACTCTGATCAGAAATGATGACCACGTTTCATTTTCACACTGATTCACTTCATTAAAAGAAACTAAAAGGCTCTTCTCGATGTTAATTTGTGCCTTTTAAACCAGTTCCTGGTTCTACAGTGTGTGAGTGGACCACCACAGTCATTTCTTCATCACCTGGAAGTTGCTTTATGTAAAATATGCTTTTCTTTTGTTTCCTGCAGGTTCTTCTCAGCAGAGCAAAGATTCTCCTTCAACAGATCCTGTGAAGTTACAGATGTTGTGATGGAAGGGAGTGTGTAAAGTAAAACTCACCGCTCAATCCCCCGCCGCCTCCACCCTCAACTTTCCTCACAGCCGATCACTTTGCTTCCTTCTTCACTGATAAAGTTTCGATCATCAGCAACCAGTTCCCTGAGCCTGACCAGCTCAGTAGGATACCAGCAAACAGCCTCACTCTGCTCATTTTCCCACGTCACAGAGGAGCAAGTCTCCAACCTTTTGCTCGACTCTCGCCGCACCACCTGTTCACTGGACCCTGTACCCTCTGACCCCCTGCAAGCCATCTCGCCCACACTTATCCCTGCTGCCCCACTGCTTTAACACAAGCCTGAGTAACCCCACTGCTAAAGAAACCTATACTCGACCCAGCTCAGGTTGGAAATTACGGGCCAGTTTCTCTCCTCAATTTCCTTTCCACGACTCTTGAGACCCAGCCAATCCGGTTTCAAACACAGACACTCTACAGACCCAGCTCTTATTTGTGGAAAGACTACGATCAGCTAGGGCTACTGGTCTATCCTCTGTTCTACTATTGCTCAACCTATGGGCTGCCTGGTTGTCCACGGGGGTACATCAAGGGTCAGTGCTTGGACCCCTTCTCTTTTTAATATACACCACCGCACTTGGTGCAGTCATCCACTCACGTGACTCTCATGTAATTCATATACTGACGATACCCAGCTCCTCCTTTGTTCCTGTCAGATGACCCACTGTCCTGGCATGGATATCGACATATCTTGAATGCCTTGCACCTTCAGCTTAACCAGTCAAAGAGTGAGCTCCCTGTCATCCCAGCTGGTCCCTCCATACAACAACAGGTCAGTATCCAGCTTGACTCGGGTCTGCTCACTCTCGCAAAATCTGCCAGAACCTTGGGTGTCATGATTGATGACCAGCTAACCTTCAAAGAGCATGTGGCCTCTGTTGCTTGGTCATGCCGATTTGCCCTGTACAACATCAGGAAGATCAGACCTTACCTGTCTGAGCATGCAACACAACTCCTAGTAGAAGCGCTGGTACTATCACGCCTCGACTATTGTAATTCCTTATTGGCAGGACTTCCAGTATGCCCATTAAGACCCTTGCAGATGATGCAGAATGCAGCGGCTTGCCTGGTATTTAACCAGCCTGGAGCGCATGTCACTCCACTGTTCATATCCCTCCACTGGCTCCCAGTTGCTGCCCACATCAAGTATAAGTCCTTGATGCTCACCTACAAAATTGCCACCAAACCCGCTACGACCTACCTGAACTCCATCGTTCAGGTTTATACTCCCTCCTGCTCACTCCGCTCTGCCCAGGAACGGCGCCTGGTGTTGCCAGCTCCAAAAGGCCCTAAGTCTCTAGCTGGACTCGTTCCACCACTGGGAACCATAGAAGGAACGAGTTACCAAACTGCATTCGTTCTGCAGAGTCCCTCACGATCTTCAGACAAAGACTAAAGACTAAAGCTCTTTACTGAACACTGTGTTCTCTGTATGCACTGTTCTCTCTCTGCACTCTAAGGGCACTTACTCTTGTTCTCTCCCATCTAGAACGTTGCTATGTATGAAAAGTGTGTGTGTTTTGCAGGGGGTGGGCAAGGAGGTCAGCTGGAGTGTACTTGTACTTGCTGCATAGTGGGGACATGTTGGCTGATGTCACAATGTCAGAGACTGTTTGAGGGTCAAGACTTGGTTTTAGGAGTAATGTTCGAATGAGATTTTGGGTAAGGGGGAGCGAGAGGGAATGCATTATGTCTGAGTGTCCTCACAAAGATGGAAGTACAAGCACACACCCCAGTCCACGTGTTGAAGTGTTTTTGGGGGCTGAACACCAAAGTGTTCCTGTGCCATCAGGTGTGTCTGTGGATGGCTGTTTCTGTAAAGCATTAGAGGTCAGTATGACGAGAGAAGCCAAGCACAGTCCATCTACTGCCATCCACGACATCTCTGTGAAACTTCATCCATTGTTGGTTAAACTTACAGACCAAATTCTTCCTAACGAACATTAAGTTTCACAAAGATGGTTTTTATTCCAGAGCTTTTAAAATGGATGAACTGTGTACAGTTTTTAATGTCATTGTTTTTGTAATTTAACTTGTATTATTCTGTTTCATTGTCTCATTATGTGCTTTTTCTATTTTTCACTCTGTCGACCTTCAGAGTTCAGAAGTGAACTTTGTTGTTGTTGTTGTTCAGGACTTTATGGCAGCGTAACAAATGAGATGCAGCTTCAAACAAAGCAACAAAACCAGTAAACGGTATGATAAATAATGAGAACAGAGAACCCCCACAGTGAACAGATAGCACTAAGGTCATTACAAGAAGTTGTTTCAGTGATCATGTTGATCGTTTCAAATCTGAATGTTGAGCTCTAAAAGCTCCTGGAGCCAAAAAAGGACAGATGTCCTGAATCATCAGGTCCCCTGTCAGACCAGCAGACGTCTGGTCCTCAGGCTTCCATCAGCAGCTACAGTGCAGCTACAGCAGATCAGGAAGCTTGTAGCTGAACCACACTGTGCCTTAAAACAGCCTCAAAAAGCTAAATACTGCAGCTCAAAGGACACCTTTGAGAACAGAAGCAATAAAGGAAGAAATTCTTCAGATCAGACGGTTAGAAACGTACGATTCCCAAGTGAAGGCAAAGGACATCTGTCCTTCGTCACGTGGACTCCAAAGAAAAGCTGAAGATAATCACACTGCTTTTAGTCGTCAAAGAACGTTGTTACTCAGATTCCTCGCTGAACTTTTATCTAAGACTTAACTTTATTGATCTGAATTTGAGGAATTCTTTTGTTGCAGCAGCAGGTTAAACAGACATATAAACATAGAATATATACAATAAAGAAGAATAAACACAAGAGAAAATAATGTATATAAGCATAGAATAAGAGCAATTCTATCTGAAAATATGTAAATATGTTCAACAGTTTGTTACCTTTTTTTTTTTACTGAAATGCTGAATAATGTACAGTATTTGTGAAATAAAGCTGAACATGAAAAATGGTGTGACCAGATGCTTTTATTTTGAAGGAAATGATTATTGGCCTGATGCATCACTTGTTTTTCCAGACTTCAAATCTGACTGAAAGCTTGAAGACAAACTGATTTCAGTTGAATAAAATGCACCAACTCAATAGAAACAAGTTCTTAAAGTCACTTCATGTGTATTTTATGAGGAATACAACAAAACAAATACAAATAATCACCTGAAACTGAAACTGAATCCTCCAATCACTGGACTCAAAAAGACACCAATATTTGAGAAATGCTAAATAATCCAGTGTGTCGCTGAACATGAAGCCGGTGTCACGTCCTCTCTGAGTGTCTTTATGTCAAACTGAAGACGTTTGTCTCAGTTGTTGCTGATAATCACTTTCTGTTCATTCTTATTGTGTTAATACACCAGAAAGCCGAATGATGAAGTCCATTTTTTTTTACTTTGGACCTTTTGGTTGGGAGTGGTGGAGGTACTCAGGTCCTTTACTCGAGTATAAGTACAACATTAAAAGTACTCCAATATAAGTAAAGGTCCTGCATCGAAAACCTCACTTAGTAAAACAAGTCATTTAAAGACATCAGCCATATTTCAGTACATTTTATAGACGAATAAATTTGAAAAAAAAAAAAAGTTGCACACCGTACCTGCACAGAGTTGAGGTCGTGGATTCCAGAGAAGAGGAGTCTTGATCATCACCATCATGACAAGAAACATGTCCAAAGTGGACTTCAAAGTCTTCAGGAGATCCATCAAAGAAGTCTGACCTGTCACTCAACAACTGGTCTGCATCTTCATTTGAAGCTTCCTGTTTGTGGATTGATGACGTCATCAGACGCAGGACCTTCAGGTTCTTCTGTCTGTTGAGAAGGAAAAGGAAAAGCGGGATGATCACCTGAGCTTTGTCTCTCACACACACACACACACACACACACACACACACACACACACACACACACACACACACACACACACACACACACACACACACACACACACACACACACACACACACACACACACACACACACACACACAACCTGCAGTCAGTGAGCACCTGTGGACAGTTTGGAAAAAAGGTGTTTTATCATCAGTTGCCTTAATTTGTCACTTCTTTAAGTAATAATGTTTTTATTTGTATTCCTTCATATTAACACACACATTAGCACTGACACTCGTACTGATATTGACTTCGTCTCCAGTCCTCGTCTCACTGTCCACAGCTGTCATGAGGTCATCAGGACTGATCAGCACGCAGCGATCAATGCAGTGTTGTAGGGACTCAAAGTGACCACTGGAGGGCAGTACATGCTCTGATCATCTCAGAGTCCACATCAGTTCGTTCAGAAAGAACAAAATCACTTGTGAAATCAGTTTTTATGACAGTCAAATGAATTTTATGTTCACACATAGTGTCACTATGAGACTGATGAGCAGTCCTGTTAAAATAATGTCTGAATGTCAGGATGAATGTCAGCGTTATTGTCAGTGTTGTAGTTACTGACCGTGACCACTGGAGGGCACACTAACAGCTCAGTTCCATGCAGATGAACATGAAGCCTGAATGTTTGTGTTGAAGACGTCACTGCTGGCATCAGTGTGAGTCACTGCAGTCATTCATGCAGTTCTGAGGACATTTAACTATTCAGTCATTTAAAAGAACCAACAACAACATGTCATCTGTTAACGAAGATGACATCATTTCACCATCAGATGGCGCCAAACATGCTATGAAAGGAGTAGTTCAACAGGTACTAATACACACTGCAGAAATACTCAGTACAATTTACCAGCTGTTATTATTTTATCTTCCATGTTATTTTACACCGTACAGCATGAAGCCTCACAGGAAACCTTTCCTAAAGATGGAGGTTCAGTTTTCTTCAGCTGTCAAACTGATTTTAATAACTTTTCACATGTTTTTTAGTGTTTTCTGTAGCAGCCTCTGTGCAGCTGAACATGAGGGAGTAAAAAATAACAAACAAGGTAATTCTTTATTCTGGGAGCCTGAAATCGTTCATTTTCTTAAGTTTCCTGGAAAGAACAATAAAACTTGATACAACTTAAATAGAGAATGTATTTGAGTGAAAAGCTCTGTTTAATGTCAAATTAATATTCATTCAGCTCTGCAAACATTATCTCTAGATGTTCAACTGTGTTTGCATGGAGGTTGTTTTTGTCCACGTCTGCTGAGCACCATTTCAATGACTCTCCAGGTTTCTCCAGCACTTCATTTGAATTCATTCATTAGAAATGTGCCAATCAAACTCTCTGAATTCCCTTCATTAGTACCAAACTGCAGAGTTCATTTGCAGAAATGTCACTGAAATGATTTAATTTGATTTATTTGGAAAACTATTGACCCATCAAAGCAAATGTTAGATATAAAACAAATGTTGGACTGGATTTGGTTGGCAGACACTCAGGATTACAACAGTCTGATCAAGAGGACAAGAAGAAGAGGAGCCAGCTCCTGACCTCGTGGGCCCCGGGGCCCCTGGGCCTGTGACTGGGAGGCCCGCTCAGTATCCATCCATGACCACAAAGCACAGTCAGAGAACACTGAGTTTAAAGTGTTTCATTTGCTCAGAAAGACCTTAAAATAAAGAGTTTGGTGCCTTTTTACTGCTCACTTGAGGGTCTTCAAACCAGCAGATGTCTATAAAATGTGAGGGATATTTGGACTGTGAAGTATTACCAGGAATATCTCATCTTTCATTCCATCAACACTCCTGAATGAAGTCCACAGAATCTACAGTTCAGGAGGACGAAACACATCGTGGCTTTAAAAAGCTGCTTGTGTCGCTAACACAGTGTGCCGATGAGAGAAGGGCTGAAGCTTTTGTGCTTTTGGAGAAAAGTTATCGTGTGATGAAGCGTGTTGAACTGGAAACATTTTGACTTTGTCAGGCTGAAGATGCTGAGAGTCATCACTGAACGCTGGCGATGCCTCCGGATGACCCTGATGTTCTCCGTGGGTCAACAGTACGTCTGGGTGTTGAAAGGGAAAGCAGACATGCAGGCGAGCGAAGCCTGAGCAGAACAAAGCTAATAATTCCTGCTGGACTGCCATCAGCCGTGTTTAAAGAGCAGCTCCACGGGGATCACTTCCTGCTTCCCAACAAACACGTCATTACTCACAATGACCTTCTGAGCATTTTCTCAGTAGACTGACGCAACAAGTGTTTGTTCCAGATCTTTCTTTCAATCTTTCTTTATAAGAATATTTTCACTGCAAGTGAAAGGATTTTTGGTGTTCCTCACCAAATACAGTTTCTTTGTCTACGTCGCTGTAACATGCGGCCTCAGAATATAAGCGGTTGGTGAACAGTTACAGTGGCTTGAAAAGTTTTCATACTCCTTGAACTTTTCCACATTTTGTCACAAAGTGGCACATGATTGTGAAGTACAAAGAAAATTATACATGATTTAATTTTTTTTTTTTTTTTTTACAAATAAAAACTGTGCTGTGTGCAAAAGTATTCAGCCCCCCTGAGTCAATACACTGTGGAACCACCTTTTGCTGATATTACAGCTGCAAGTCTTTTGGGGTATGTCTGTACCAGCTTTGCACATCTGGAGACTGAAATTTTTGCCCATTCTTCTTTGCAAAACAGCTCAAGCTCAGTCAGATTAGGTGGAGAGCGTTTGTGAACGGCAGTTTTCAGATCTTTCCACAGAGTCTCGACTGGATTTCGGTCTGGACTTTGACTGGGCCATTCTAACTCATGAATATGTTTTGAACCATTCCCTTGTAGCCCTGGCTTTATGTTGAGGGTCGTCGTCCTGCTGGAAGGTGAACCTCCGCCCCAGTCTCAAGTCTTTTGCAGACCCCAACAGGTCTTCTTCCAAGACTGTCCTGTATTTGGCTCCATCCATCTTCCCTGTCCCTGCTGAAGAGAAGCACCCCCAGAGCATGATGCTGCCCCCACCATGTTTGACAGTGGGGATGGTGTTCAGAGTGCTGTGCAGTGTTGACCAGAGCACCTTCTTCCATGTTTTCTGTGTCTCTCACACGGCTTCTGGCAAACTGCAAACAGGACTTCTTATGGTTTCCTTTTAACAATGCTTTCTTCTTGCCACTCTTCCATAAAGGCCAGATTTGTGCAGAGCACGTCCAATAGTTGTCCTGTGGACAGATTCCCCCACCTGAGCTGTGGATCTCTGCAGTTCGTCACCACGGGCCTCTTGGCTGCATCTCTGATCAGTGCTCTCCTTGTTCGGCCTGTAAGTTTAGGTGGACGGCTGTGTCTTGGTGGTTTGCAGTTGTGCCACTCTTTCTATTTCTGGATGATGGATTGAACAGTGCTCCAAGAGATGTTCAAATCTTGGGAAATCTATTCATAGTCTAACCCTGCTTTAAACCTCTCCACAACCTCTCCCCAATATTCTCTTAATAAAGCTCTGAGGCCGTCACAGAGCAGCTGTATTTGTACTGAGGTTAGATTACACACAGGTCGACTCTATTTAGTCATGAGGTCAACATTCGATCATTCATCAGGCAACTTCTGAAGGCGGCTGGTTGCACTCAGAGAAAAGGGGCTGAATACTTTTGCACACTGCACTTTTCAGTTTCTTATTTGTTAAAAAAAAAAAAAAAAAAAAAAATCATGTATAATTCTCTTTGTACTTCACAATCGTGTGCCACTTTGTGTTGGTCTGTCACATAAAATTACAATAAAATATATTTATGTTTTTGGCCGTAACGTGACAAAATGTGGAAAAGTTCAAGGAGTATGAAAACTTTTCAAACCACCGTACAGTTAGAATAAGCACTGGTTAAGCATTAGGACCTGAACTATGACACCCTGGTGACACCCCCACCCCTGAAATGGATCCATCCATCCATGTAATGTCAGAGGTCAAACAGGAAATAATCAAATGAAATCAAGACAGAAAGAGCAGAGTTCAAATCAAAAATATGGATAAAGGTGGAGCAGAAAAAAGAGAGACGAGACTAAATCTAGAGGCTGCTGCTGCAAAAGGTTTCAACACATTTATTATTCAACAGTAACGTTACTGATGGCTGCGGCAGCGCGACGCAAAATCCTGCTCGCTGCTCATAAAATCAACAGTCAAACCAAGAAGAGGAGCAACTGGCTGATTCCAGAGGAGAGCAGAGGCACGAAGAGGAGGCCGAGTCACACGACGACCTCCCAGCAGGTGAGACGGCTAATGCTAGCTCATGTGGTGTTAACAGAGCTAATGCAACTGAGGGGCCGAAGCCTCCTGAAGACCCCTCAAAGAGCTTAAAGATCCCCTCCACTGCCAACCTGATGTCTACTGTTTGGCTTACATGGTAGAAACAGCCTGAGTTGAGGTATTGTGATTTGTTTCTAAGATGAACACAGAGACCTGAAGTTGCTGTAAATGTTTCACAAACACACATTTTTCCTCGTGGCTTTAATAATATGAAATGATGCAACGACTTCATGGCAAAGTTGAGATCATCACAAACAAACTGAATTTCTCTGAAGGTTTCTAAACTGTTTTCATAGTAAAGTTCATAAAAGAGCAAACAAGTCAGATCAAAGTTCTTCTCCTTGACGATTCCCAGCTGATACGTTCACAGAGGAATTAACACTTGTTAATGTCAGCGAACGTCTCCACAGAATATGCTGCAACTTGTTTTTCAGTGACTGAAAAGGCCATTTGAAGTGAACTATCTTAACTATCACAGCTAACGAACTCCTAATTGCAGATTCCTTGAATGACAATGATGAGACATTCTCAGAGGACATGTCTAATAAATCCCTTTGATACTGTAAGTGTGCGCTGCATGCTGGATGCTACACAACAAGACACCCCAGTGTGTGTGACCTTTACTGATGGGCCTAATGAGGGTTGAGGAGATGGCTGCTCGTTGTGTGTCCTGCAGCATGACTCCCTTCCTGAATACACTGAGGATTTCTGAAAATGTCAGCAGGTCCCAAAAGTCCTTCCTGGGGAAGGTGCAACAAAGTCCTGCTTACAGTACGTTTCCTCAGTCTTGTATGAAGTTTGGGGTTGAGCTGCGAAACAGAAGTTTTTCTTCTCAACAGAAAAAGTTGGAGGAATCAAAGCACTGAGTGATGTCATGACAAAATATCTGAACAGAGTCGAGTCCAGAGGCCTAACTTCCCTTTCACTCCATTACAAGAGCCAGGTTATAATTTGGAGGATACATTAAATCAGTGGATCTCAACCTTTTCCCTGAGGGGTCCAATACCTCAACTTAAGGACAGCTTGTCATTAATTAACTTCACATCTCTTGTGATTGGGTCAGCACCAAACTGAGGCAGTCCAGCCTTTGCACTGCTGTCAGCTCCAGGTAATGACCAACCTGGGAGCTGGGCGCTCTGACGGTGGGTCCATGAGTGAAAAGGACGGAGTTGGAGAATAAGGTTCACTGTTACCAGTGAACCATGTTATTTACAAAAATCAATGGAGCTGATGAGGTCAAACATTAAACATAAAGAAGGATTAGCATCACCTTCTGTTTGATTTACATTTTACACAGACTTTTTTGAACTGGGGTTGTATTTGGCAGTGAGCTAAGTTTGACTGATCAGCAACTGGCAAATGCTGGGTGGTCGAAACCCCCCGTTTGCAGTTATTTTTGAGCATATGATATCCCTGTTTCATGTTTAAAGCTCTGACCTAAAACCTTTTCTCATATCCTTTGTGCTTTTCTTCCCACCCTTCAGATCTTCTACATCAATCCTCGGTATATACTTTTCATTCACTTGGTGGTCAATGACATGATCCAAGTGACCTTGACCCTCATCCTGTTTATCATCACAACAACAAGCATGTCTTCTGCTCTTTCTGATCTCTTCATCACTTTGGCCACACAGCCTCTGGACTTTCATTCTCAAGTGTTCTGCCTCAGGGAAACTGTCTTCCCAAATCCCCTCATCATCAAGAAGAGAGATATCACATATTCAGTGTTTCTGGTTATAGTTTGGATCACTCTCTTTTACATTTACTTTAAGATCCTCCTCACTGCAAAAACAGCTAGCAAAGATGCTAAAAAAGCCAGAAACACAATCCTCCTCCATGGATTTCAGCTGCTGTTGTGCATGGCAACATATGCAGCCCCCCAGTTATTAAATGTTCTAAAGCAATGGTTCCCTGAGAACTATACAGACTCACTCTTTGCTTCCTATATTATTGTACAGATTCTGCCACGATCCATTAGTCCAATCATCTATGGCTTACGAGACAATACTTTCAGGAAGTACCTGAAAAGGTATCTGTTGTGTACACCATACTGTAAGCAACCATTCAAAAACTTGACTTAAAAGCCATTCCAATAAAAGGAAACAAAAAGGAAAGCTTTGCACAACCCCTGGCTTCACTCAGCTTCATGCAGACAGTGTAAAGTTCAAACACACAGCTGTGACACCTTTGTGGAATTCCAAACTCATATATCTGCATATTCGAAGCAGCACATCACACTCAGATTCAAGTCGTTAGGTTTAGTGTTCATTCAGTGTTGGTTACTCCAACGTGCAAAACACAAAGATATCAACAAGTTTGGAATAATACAATAGAATAGATTAAAATAATTCCTTGTTTTTTATTCATGAAAGTGTAGCAAATAAGTCCAGTTTTCACTGATGAGTTGGGAGGCTTTGCTGCTTTTTTATATATCACTAAAAATTTACATGATGTTAATGAAAAATAATTGTTAGTTTGAGCCCCAATCACATTAAAAAGTGGATATTAAATGTTTCTTAATTAAAACATTGTCTGCTGTTGTTTGACACATATTTGGTTGGAGAGATTAATCATCCAGATCTCTTATTATCACCTGTGGAAATTAAAACAATATGCAATAATTAGTGCTGTCAATTGATTAAAATATTTAATCGGAATTAATCGCATGAATGTTGTAGTTAACTCGCGATTAATCGCAAATTAATTGCACATTTTTATCTATTCGAAATGTCCCATTAATTAGCATTTTAATACTGTTATCAACATGGAAAAGTGGATCGGCTTGCTTTGTGCAAATGTTTTTTATTGAAAACAAAGTGTAGTGTTATATTTCACTCTAACATTCTCACTTTGAGCAGTCATTCACATTTGAATCAATCAAATCTCTCACATTTTAATATTGTCAATAAACAGAAAAAAAAAAAATTACTTTCAACAACCTTTTCTAAGGGATCAAAACATCATTACATCATTGTAAAGTAGGACTCAGGCTACAGTGCAGTTAAACCCTGGCTTAAACTTTCCTTTCTTAAGTTTCCTTTGAACATAATAGCATCCATCTGCCTCTGTGGAAAGCCGTCCATTGTCGCCTGGTTTTGACAAGGAGGCGGCGGAGAATTCGCATTCGCCATGTGTTTGGCCATCAAGTGGTATTTCAGACTGGATGTGCTACGGTGATAACTCAGTTCACACCGACAATAAACACAGATAACTTTGGTCTTGTCAGTCGACCCATCTGGCAACTTTTTGAAACTAAACTTTCCATTCAGAATCTTGTTCGCATCCATTTCGGCATTTCGCGCTTGACATCCACGCAAACTGGTAGCCTACTTTTTACAGCTAGCGAGCAGGCAAGACCAAACACGAGCGTGGGGCGTGCCTATTGTATTGTTTCCGGTTTACAACCGGATCTTTAGTTTTTCTTACGTTATTAGCAGTGGCCACAGCTTATAAAAAACTTCAAGTTCACTAGGTCACAAAGAGCGTTAATCTTGCTATTAAAAAAAATGACGCTGTTAAAATTGATTTGCGTTAATGCGTCAATAACGGCATATTTTTGACAGCACTAGTAATAATCACTATGTAAAACACAGCTACAACACACACGACTTATATTTTATTAAGATGGTGTTCACAGTGTTGCAGTCCTTTTAAACTCTAGTTGATCTCTAATCCAATTCAACAACAAGATGGAAACCACATATGTTTTATGAAGTGGAAGACTGAAAAGAAAAAAACCTAAACATGCTGCCATTTCTATAATTTTAAAAACCATGATTCAAAATAAGACACTAAACCTTAAACTTAAAGGGACTCCTGGTATTAAAGCATGGCAATATAACCGTTGTGTTTTTGGATGGATGCATTGAGGGTTGCACTTCCTGCAAAAAAGCTTCAATTTGCAGTACAAATCTAAACTAACGCTGAAATATTTTTCAATGTTCCTCTATAGGTGGCACAGTGGAACGGTGATAGGGCGTGTCCTCCACCATGCCTTCGGTTCCTGCTCGAGGAAAAAGGGGCCTTTCTGTGTGGAGTTTGCATGTTTTCCCCATGCTCACCTCCATAAAATACCCCCACTAAAAACATGCAAGAAGATCACCACCTGACCAATGGTGACGACAAAGGAACTGGTCGCCGGGCGCCGGTCGACTGGCAGCCCACCACTCCTGATCTGCCGTGGAGGAAGGACTGACCGTGGATGGGTCAAAAGTGCAGAAAGAATTTCACAAATGCATGGCATGTGCAGTTTCCTCCTAACTCTGTATATAAGTTGTGACGAATAAAGGAAATCTTAATCTTAATCTTATAACTGACGCCTGCAGGATCCTCCAATCAGCTCAATGAATTCCTCATCTTACGGCCACAATGTGTCGAGTGCTCTGAGTTATCGAGACTCTTACACCACATCTATGGCCAAAAATGTGGCTGTTCTGGCTCTTGGCCTTATAATCAACTATATCAATGGTACCCTGATTGACTCCTTCAGAAAACACCAGGGGCCTCATTTACCAACCGTGCGTACGCACAGAAGTGTGCACAATGTGTGCATACGAACATTCCCACGCAAAGTATGGGATTTATCAACTTGTACTTGTGCCTAGAAAACGATGAAACAATGAAACTACAAATAGAACGCACTAAGAGTCACAGTGTTCAGCAATCTCAAACAATCACACCTGTTCCCTGTTTCATCTAATCAATAAAATATTTTAATTAGTAATTAGTAGACAATGAATAATTAGTGTAACAGGTTGTGATAGGACAACCTCAAAAGAAAACTTGAAATGCACTTGCCATGGCCTATCTTGCACTATCAGAGATTTGCAAAGCCGTGCACTCTGAAGGGAACGCGTTTTCAAAGAGCGTGCTGATCTATTCAGCAGGTACCGCTTCCCAAAAAAATGTTCTTATGGATCTATGCTGTGATTTGCAACCGATGTTGGAGCGTGAGACAAAACGCACCAAAGCCATCCTGGTGCACATACAGCTCCTGTCTACCTGGGGATTTTTGGCCACTGAAACTTTTCAGCGGGAGATTGGAGACATATGTGGCATTTTGCAGCCAACGCTGAGCAGAATTATGCCGGCAGTGTTGAATGCAATAATTTCTCTGGCCCCAACTTACATCCAGTTCCCATACAGACCTCACCAAGAAGCCGAAATTAAACAAGGATTTCACGCCATCGCCGGATTCCCAAACATAATTGGAGCCATAGATTGCACTCACATCTCAATAAAAGCACCATCACATGATGAATTCAGCTCCGTGAACAATCAATACACAACTAATCAATACAACAATCAATACACAACTAATCTGCGATTTCCCCGTGGTTGTTCACCATGGTTGCCGGGATGTAGCCAATTCCTGCAGGCCTGTGGCTATAGACCCCACCGGTGCCTTCTGCCTCAGCCCTGACTCCAGAGCTTTGTCTGCCCTCCATTTTCTGCCTGTTCGCTCCTGTATGCCAGCCAATGCCACCTTTGGATCTGTGGAATCCCTGTACTGCAAGACTTCCCGTGTTCTGGACAGCATGAACTCTTCGGCGAGGCCGCTGAATGGGAGCTGCAGGATGTTAGTGGTACCGTACAGGGCAGAGCTGCTCAGACTGGGCGGTAGACCAAGTCATCTACGCAGGCTCCTGATGTTTCGCTCCATGGCCTCGACTGTTTTTATGGGTACTGTGTACACCAGCAGGCCACATAATCCGGGGCAAGATGGAATGCTGGTAAATGCAGGCCTTGAACCTTCTTGGCAGACCTGATATGTCAACCCGAATCAGCCAGTCCTCAAGTTTTTTGCTGTTTTCTGGATGGACGCAGAATCTGCAGTCAAAGTACTTCACAAGGCTCTTAACTGGCTGCTCTGTGATGGATGGGATGGCAGCTTCGGACAGTGAGAAGTGGAACTTGTCCACTACTTTTCCCCTCTTGAGCAGTAGAGACCTTGATTTTGCTGGCTTAAAGCTCATAAACTCTAAACTGACTGATGTTTGTGGAAACATGAGGAAGAATTACACCAACGAATGACTCTGGCTCTTTCTTGTTGTCTCGAGTGTGAGATGTCAAGAAAGAGTTCGGAGCAGGAGAAGGTGTTAATTATATACAATACATTATCTTTGTAGACAAGACGACTTTGTTCTATCATCAAAGCAATGTCGACACAATAGGCACATCATAATGTGCTGTACAATCAGGACAAAAGGTTCACTTAATCAGTGCATAATAACATACTGCATGTGGTGTCATGGTCAGCAGATTATGGCACACGCACACACCTAATCATATGATATGGTTATTCATTTGGTTTTAAGACAGTGAATGCTTATGATGAGTAAAAGAGAAGATGAAGAATAACAATTCCCATTACAGTACACACACACACACACACACACACACACACACACACACACACACACACACACACACACACACACACACACGTGCATGTGCATGCACACACGCACGCACACCCTGTGACTCCTCTTGATCCCATGACATTTAAAGTTAACTATATATTAAGTAGTTTCAAAGACGTCTGGCTTATTGTCTGTATCACTGCAATACACTGACTGTTGCCGAGGTGAGCACATATTCTTCCTGTATTATTCTGTGTATAAAGACACAATATATTGACTTGTGGTCATTTTTATTTTATTTTCTTATTATGTAAAATAGATTTTTAGACAGATGTTTTGGACTCTAGAAATACAAGCTTTATGTTTCTCACTAACATCGTTTGAGCCTTAGTCCTCTGATTGTATCAAAATGTGAATTCCAGTTGCACTTTTTCACTTTTATAGTAATAAATAATACTTTTTTTTAATAACTTTGAAATCAGCAAATCTCCAAAGAACAGTGCTTTTTCACAGCTTGGATATTTGTAAAAACAGGAAAAGGGCAGGTGTAATTGATAACTGGTTCACTGAGATGACTTACTGTGACACTCAACGCAACAGATGTTGTTATTTAGCACATGTGTGCTTTCCTGCTAAAATGAGCCAAAATCCACAACTTGATAAACCCATTTGTACATCTGTCAAAAGGTCTGATGGCATGTGCCTTCTTCACAGCAGACCTTTTCACTTTTCCTTGAGCTCGTAGGTAATGTACAGGTGTTACGAATAACATTAATGATGGCTTTGTTCTATTCAAGTGTCCTACTAAGTCATGACAGTGAGCCAGCATGGAAAATACCAGGACCCTGACACTGAAGCAGCTAAACAGACTTCAGCCATCATTTATTTTATTATTTACACCTGTGATTTTCATACTTTTCGTTTCATATCGATGAGACATTTTTCCTTACCTGCTGATTGGTCATATTCTATTTCATTCTCTAATCTAGTAATGTAAGCAGCAGTTGTCTCCGGTCAAACAGGTGTGAAGGACGCCATCAGTGGACTTATGAGTTCTTCAAACACTGGCAGCAATGTCACAACAGATGTTGTTCGGGACAACTTAAACAGAGCTATAATCAAGAATGTGATGACTGTGGTTCTCTGCATCGCCATCAACTATGTCAACAGTATTCTGGTATACACGTTCAGCAGACATCAGGTCTAAATCTCATTCTAGAAATCCATTTTGCATGTATAAATAAGTGTAAAATCATTTCAACATATGTGGTATATTCTCATATTATCAGTGGCACCTTTTCTATTCCTCTCCTCTCATTTCCTAATCAGTTCTGTCCTTCCCTGCAGGTTTTCAATATGAACCCTCGATACATCCTGTACATCCATCTGGTTATCAATGATATTATCCTGTTGACCATGTTCACGCTTCTTCAGGTCCTGAGTTACATCTTGTTGTCTCTTTATGTCTCTTTATGTATAGTTGTGCTAATGACTGCTATATTTGCAAGTCAAAACAATCCTCTAACACTAGCTGTGATGGCAGTAGAGTGTTACATCGCCATATGCTTCCCTCTGCGCCACGCGCAGATCTGTTCAATCAAGAAAACGTACATTACGATCGGCTTGATATGGGCGATAAATACACTTTCAGTCCTTCCTGAATTATTTGTCGCATTGGCAACAGAATCCCTGGAATTTTTTCATTCCAGAGTTTTTTGTCTGAGGGAAAATGTTTTCAGACAGCCCTATTTCAAAACAAAGAGAGATGTAGCCAACATAGTGTTTATGGTCATTGTTTGGCTCACTCTCTTCTACACATACTTGCAGATCCTTTTCACTGCAAAGGCGGCTGCTGCAGACGCCAGGAAAGCAAGGAACACTATCCTCCTCCATGGCTTCCAGCTACTGTTGTGTATGCTCACCTACGTTTTTTTTGCTATGATAGAAGGTCTGACGTACTTGTTCCCAAAAGGGGTGCTGGACATTCGCTACACTGTCGCAATACTTGTTCATGTTCTGCCTCGACTCATCAGTCCGGTTATTTATGGGCTACGAGACAAGACGTTCAGGCAGTACCTGAAAAGATACAGGATCTGTTCTGTACAAGTTAAAATTCATCCACAAAAAACTCTGAAGAGGCCATTATAAGGCCTGTTTTTGAGCTGCTCATGCCGTGCTCACAGTTTCATATTAAAGGAGAAAAAATGTTAAACACTAGCAAAGAGGTGAAGACAGTGACTGCTGCAGTCATTTTGTCTGTATGTGTAGTTCGCTTGTATAACCTTCATGTTTATTTTCTTTAATCAAATAAAGTGAATCAGCTGCTACTGGTCATTCAAACTGCAACAGAAGAATCATTTCAGTAACATTGACGAAATGAAAACAGTGCCATGGAAAACCTACCCAAAACTGGCCTCCATAAAATAAAATAATAATAATCATTAAAAGGGAGCTGAGAATAACAAGACTCCATTCAAACTGTGCTCAACTTGAACAGAACACCAACAATGGGAGAGGTACCAATCACAAGCAGCAGCAGCTGTAAAAAAGCAGAAATACACTTAATTTTCCCTGCAGTTCATTCTCCATCTGATCTTAAAAACATATCGTCTCCTGATGCGTTTGGTTCACACTGACACACAGACCTGATAACATTCACTCACATATATGCTATGTTTCCTTTCACCAAAGTCATCAATTTAAGTCCTTACTTCTTCCACACAGCATCAGCCTTCTTTTTTACTTCAGTCATCATTAATCACCGTGATCTCTTATGATATATACACATACAGTCTACGGTTTACATTTTATTTATCATCTGAAACTGCACAATTTTTGCTGTAAATACTTTTTTATATACTCAGTTATATTGTATTTTTTATTATATTATTAGAATGTTATATAATATGTATTATACATTATAATACATTTTATATAAATCTATTTAGTTTTACTTAGTTATGTTTTTATTATTATTCCTGTTTGTTTGTTGTGACTTTGCTACTTTTTTAAACAATTCTTGTACACATTCTGTGTTCTGTCTGTATGTTTAATTGCTACTGCAACAAAATAGTTTCCCAAATTGGGATCATTAAAGAAGCAGTCTAAGTCTTAGTCTACACAGAATATACACAAACACAAGGTTTTGTGGAACTGGGGAATCTAACATTCATGTTCACTCATGTGTAATTGATCCCTCCTTCAATCTGCCCTTACCTAACTGCTGTGAAACATTAACCCCTGCATGCTTTGTGTTGAGGAACTGAGGCAGATGGAGGTCCAGCTGATTCATACAAACACCAAAACCAAACAGCAGCATTGACTGCACAGAAGCTTACTGGTATTTTGTTTCTGACCAGTCAAGAATGACCTCCCACGACAAACAAGAGAACCAGTTGTCCCGTTCAAGTGACCAGGACCTCACAGCCACTGTAACTATTACCCAAAGGAGCAAAGGAGGAAGTCAGGTGACGTTCTGATGGAGCCACAGACTCCACAATGGGAGGGGGTCGAGGTGAACACCTGGCTCGACAAAGTTTTGGACTTTAACACCATTTCCTGTTTCCTACAGACCGTCAACAGCACGGTCCATCAACCACGACCACAATCATTCCTTAACCGTATCCAGGTGGTGTAACCATAAAGGTCCCCTCACCTTAACAAAGCAGCACTTAAACAACATTTTCTGCTGTTTAATTTGCAGGACTTGTTGGATCAATCACAAACGAGCAACAACGAAAAGCTGCAGCCATCAAACTTTCTACGTGGACAATCTGTCTGATGACTGTGTGTATCCCTGATAAACCCACCTGCTCAGCACCACACAGCACACACAGTTAACAGAAGAAGAAGAGTGAAGAATGGACTTACATTTACCAGGTTACACGGCGCTGGTCAAAAGGACGCTGCTGCCACCGCGTGCCTGCAACAGAAAGATTCATGGAGATTTAAGACTCTCAGTGTCCATTCGCAGTTACAGCACAGAAGGAACAGCTCAACATTTTTGGAAATGTAGTCTGGTTGAAGTTCACCCAGCTTAGCATGAAGACTTCAAATAGAGGAAAACAGCTAGCATGGCTCTGTGCAAAGTGAAGACAATGGCCTACTAACACTTTGTGTTTGTGCACAGATCAAACAACAGCCAAGAGCCAACACCTTCATCAGTCAAATTTAGAGGTGCTGATTGGCATATTTCCCCCTTTAAGACAGTCAGAAGATGTTCTGTATTGTTTCTGGTCTTTATCCTGAAACCAGGCCAGACACATCCACTCAACAACAACAACTGATATTAATCCTCAAGAAAGCAAATGAGTGTATGACCTAAACACACACACACACACACACACACACACACACACACACACACACACACACACACACACACACACACACACACACACACACACACACACACACACACACACACACACACACACACACACACACACACACACACACACACACACACACACACACACACGACTCAACATTACCCCAAATGTCTTCGATCAGAAAATACATAAACTCCCTGCATCAGCAGCCACAGCAGACTGGTGTAATGTGACGTTCTGCTGGGCAGGTACTGTCTATTCATGCTGACTGCTGCTTCTACTGCATCGGACTGTTGATACTGTATGGGCTGCAAAGTGCTGTGTTCTTGTGCATATCATGATCTGGTACATCCGCTTAATATATGTAATTTGTATTATGTATCACGTATTGTTCGTTCATTGTCAACGGGTAATCCTGAACTGCTGCTTCTGTCACTGTAGAAACAAACGGAGTGAGTGTAATGAAGTGTACTTTCTGTGGTATTCTGGAATAGCAAGCTTGGTTGTGGATGATAGGAGTTGGCAATTGATCAGTAAATGTTTTCTGTCCTTATTTCTGACTCACACTAGGAGCTAGGCTGTTAGCAGACTTTGTTGTTACTGCCATGCATTTTCTCGTAGCACTGTCTCGTAGGACCTATGTCCAGTTGGACCACAAAGTTGCGTTAGGGCACTTACTCTTGTTGTTCTCTCCCGTCTAGAACTTTCCTTGTGATGTATGAAAATCTCGTATTAATGTTGCTTTGGATGAAAGCGTCTGCCAAATGACAAATTGTAATTGAAGTTGTAATATGCAGGACAGTCGGCTTCCTAAAGCGGTCGTGGTTATGCTCCATTGTTCCCTCAGACAAAGCCAACAGTGGGCCCAGCTGCATCGTCTGCTCTGAACAAGCTTACAGAGTCTCAGAAAAAGCTGAACAGTTTGGGATGTAGCCAGAACACAGTCGAGAAAGAAATATTACAAATATTATCATTAACTATTTATTTCCTCTTCTTATTCTTGAATCTTTTACAGTGAAAATCTTTTTAACCTTGAGACTTTGGAGGGCACACCATAATCTAGAGAACAATCTATGCTTATTTCAGGCAGGATTTCGCCATTTCGGCATGAATTTTTCATCTGTGAATGGAACCTCAACTACAGCTGGGAGTCAGCGGGACACCTTCACCACAGCTGTGACCAAGAACGTGATCGTCACAGCCCTCTGCATCTCCATTAACTACATCAATGGCACTCTGGTCCACACGTTCAGAAAGCACCAGGTGTGTTTTTACAGTTTATATGTGCAAGCAGAGAATTGGGATTCTGCAGAGGAGCAGAACTTAAACATGCCAAATATCTTTCTTTCTTTTCAAATCCTCTTCTTTCCCTCCCAGACTTAAACAAACAGGTGTTTAATTTGGAGATTCGTGTTCATTGTTGTCAAAGTTTTAACAAATCAGTTAAAATATTAGAAATTAGACAAGACAGACAGGAGTCAAAGATGCATTGTGCCCTGTTTAAATATATGAACTTAAATATAGTTTCATTCCACCCCTGTACCACTAATATTAATCTGATTTGGGTCCATGCTCCTAATGTTTATACGTTCTCTATTTTTTATGCATAATCCAGTCATCCATCCATCCATTATCTATACCGCCTATCCCTTTCGGGGTTGCGGGGGGCTGGAGCCTATCCCAGCTACAATGGGCGAGCGGCGGGGTACACCCTGAACCGGTCGCCAGCCGATTGCAGGGCGCATAATCCAGTCATATTCAGTGTAAATATGTCTTTAAATGTGTCACTTTCTTACTCCTCATAAAGGAGAGACAGTACCAGATTTCACAGGTGCTTTTATTTACAAGAAGCTTCTGAAAGACGAGGTATCTTTCATTTACTGGTCACTGAGGTAATTTTGCTATAATCATGAGCAAGTCATTCAAGTATTTTCAAGTTATGAGGTTGTGAGTGGGTTATAGTCAACTGCTCGCTCTGCTTTGATTGTCATGTTATTTTTTTGCTCTTTCACTGGAACAAATGAACAGCTTGAAAATAAAGTTAAAGAAATGGAGAAAGCAACTATAAAGTTCTTAACTAAATCATCTCCAGTACGACTTTTCTCCTCCTTTAGATCTTCAGTTCAAGCCCTCGTTACATTCTGTTCATCCACCTGGTGATAAACGACATGATGCAGCTGCTCCTGTCAACTTTTCTCCACGTCATCAGCTACACCCTTTACACAATCAATGTATCCTTCTGCCTCATCCTGCTCATCATCACCATCCTCACCACCCTTAACACCCCACTAAATCTGGCTGGCATGGCAGTAGAGTGCTACATCGCCATCTGCATGCCCCTCCGTCATGGACAGATCTGCACCGTCAGGAAAACCTACATCCTGATTGGCTTGATCTGGGTTGCCAGCGCATTCTCCATCCTCCCAGATCTCTTCATCCTCTTGGCCACAGAGCCGCTGCACTTTTTTCACTCCAAGTTGTTTTGTGCCAGAGATTACGTCTTCAGAAGCACTTACAGCCTGAAGAAGAGGGACGTCTCACACTTCGTTTGCCTCGCCCTGGTCTGGCTCACACTCTTCTACACTTACTTCAGGATTCTGTTCACTGCCAAGGAAGCAACCATGGACATTAAGAAAGCCAGAAACACTATCCTTCTCCATGGTTTCCAGTTAATCTTATGTATGCTGACTTACGTTAGACACACGTTTGAACAAGCTCTCCTCCACTTATTCCCCAAGCAGTACCTGGCAGTACGCTTTGCATCCTATGTCATTGTCCAGATCCTTCCACGGTTCATTAGTCCAATTGTCTATGGCCTGCGAGACCAGGCCTTCAGGAGATATGTGAGAAGGTACCTGCTTTGTAAAGTGAGTGTGGGAAACCACCCAGAAACTTCACCATGTCAAACATGAGACCTGCTATGAAACTACAGAGTTTCTCAGCTTCCAACCACATTCTAGCAAACACTGCATGTACGCAACGTGACATCTGCAGACCAGAAAGATCATTCATCTCTACAACAGTATGGAAAGTCTTGTTTTGTACTAAAAAAATACAGCAGAACAGTAACAAAGTTAGATGGGTTTAATATACTGCCAGAGATAAAGAAAGTTATGATGTCCAAATTTGTTAATATAAAAGAAATAACCAGCACTAATACATGTTTAAACATTATGATGGGTCGATTCGGCTGAAGGTAAAAGGGATTAATGGCAGAATGCTGCATGTCGTGAATGTAACGGGAAATAAAATCTAACCTGAGCAAAGATTTAAGACTTGTTTTGATGTTTTTAACTCGCCTTTGAGAGCAGATTCAGGTCTGATGTGCAAAGAAGGAAATAAAATCAGCAGCATGTCAGCGTGAAATCTGATTCATTTATTCGAGAGTCTGATTTTAGATGGAGTTTTTTATTTTACGTTTCTAAGTCTTCAACTATGAGGTCAAAGAAGTGTGCATTCATGGTAAAGTGCTGTGTTCATACAACATTTTGACTGAACTGAACTGATCAGAAGTTTGAGGGTGATTCCTTTATACTGTGTCGCTTCATTTTGTCTGGACTGTGTACTTTCTCTCTCTCAGGTCTCAGTGAAGCATGAGCTCAGCAGTGGGTCCTGCAGCCAACATGACTTTCCCTCATCAGGTCTGGTGAAGAAATTGTCTTTTTGCTGCCACATGCTTGAAAATGAATGTTTATATCAAAGAAAAAGTGGGACTCTTTTTGATTGGCTTGTGCTCTTCATGTTTTTCTGCTGCGAGCTTTCTGCTGAGTGAACGCAGCACACACACATGTGAATAACTTCTTATTCAAACTAAAAAACATCTCACATCTAACATGAAATAAGAACTTTTCATCATAAACTATGAAAATAATAATCAATCCTCGCTGTTCCTAAACTTTACAGATACAACACTGAATCCATGTCTAATCAAAGCTTCTTCACGTGAGTCATTGAGCTCACAGCATGACTGAATTAAAGCTACTCTGCCACCTTTTACCCAAATATTAAGCCTTGGAGAGGACTCACTTTGTGTCCGGTTCCAGATTATTGTCACTTATTTGTTTTATCTCCTGACTCACAAATGTGATAATGGATAAAAGGTTGTTTGCTTGAGAAGGAAAACGTCTTTCTGAATGTTTCATTGCAGATTAAGAACAGTCACGACTTTCTTTCCACCTCTGACTGCAGTCAAATCAAACTCAAGTGTTTGTCAATGAACTTGAGCTGATGTGTGAAAGAATGTGTAATTTTAATCAACATTTGACAAAATACTTTCTAAGGTCTGAAGACTCACACTGAGGCCTTAGAGAATGTGGACATGACTTATTATTCCTGATTCGACCTCTTCAAGTGTGCATTTCAAACGAGCTCACGGCTGACGGACACATGATGGACCTCAGATGGATGGTGTTTGGCTGTATTTCAGAGTCATTTCTGTTTCTTTCTCTTTGGCGCCCTCTGCTGCTGCACGCGCACACACACACACACACACACACACACACACACACACACACACACACACACACACACACACACACACACACACACACACACACACACACACACACACACACACACACACACACACACACAGTGCTGAAACAATCACTCACTCATTTATAAATCCCACATATTTGCTTGTTCCAGCTTCTCAAATGTGAGGATTTCCCACTTTTCTCTGTTTTATATTCAAGTAAAATCTTGTGTAAAATCAATACATAACTTCAATTATCTGCAGGCCTTAGACACACGTGCAGCCAGGTGTCCCAGCAGATACACCTGCAGCCACTCATCTTATTCACACTGTGCTGAAACAGACGCCTTTATGAAAACTGGAAATAGAAATGAGCAATTTTCAGCATCTTCTAGATCTTTTTCCTCTCTTAAACCACCTTAAACTGCTCACCACATTTTTCACTCCTCCTCTCTCTTCCAGACTTTTTACGAAGACCCTCGTTACATCCTCTTCATCCACATGGTGATCAATGATGCCATCCAGCTGACCGTCACGATCACACTTTTTGTCCTCAGCTACATCTTCTACAAGATCAACGTCTCCTTCTGCTGCTTCTTCATCCTGGTGGCCGTCTTCACCACCAGAAACACCCCGGTCAATTTAGCTAGCATGGCCATAGAGCGCTACATTGCCATTTGTAAGCCTTTACGTCACCCCCAGATCTGCACAGTGAGAAGGACTTACGTTGTCATCGGGTTGATCTGGTTTATTTGTGTGGCTCCAGATATTACAGATCTATTTGTGACTCTGGCAACCGAGTCCCTGAGCTTCTTTCACGACTCGGTGTTCTGCTTGCGACAGAACGTGTTTAAAGACCCGATCCTGGCGTACAAAAGACAAGTCTTCGATGTCATCTACTTCTCCTGTGTGTTCTTGACTCTGGTCTTCACCTATCTGAGGATCCTGTTTGCAGCGAGGGCCCTCTCCACAGAGAAGATATCCGCCCAGAGGGCCAGAAACACCATCCTGCTCCACGGGGCCCAGCTGGCCATGTGCATGCTCTCCTACATCTCCCCGAGCGTGGAGATCGTTCTGCGTCTGATCTTCCCCGGCCGAATTCTGGAAATCAGATTCGCAAACTACCTGATCGTCTACATCCTGCCTCGGTTCCTGAGCCCGATAATCTACGGCGTCAGAGACAAAAAGTTCAGGAAGTACCTCAAGATGCACCTTCTGAGCAACAGGTGCAGGGCCAAACTGCCGACGGTGGCCCCCCTGGACAACAATGACATGTAAGAGATTATATATATGCAAGAGGCAGCGGTGAGCTAAAGGTTAGAGAAGAGCTTCAGTCCTCGACCGACACGATAAATGTGATCTGGATGTTTAGAAAAGAGAAGCTTTCTCTGGATAAATAAAGGTCAAAACGAGGAAACGATGAAGCTCTTCACTCTCTGATGAAGAAAACCTTTTGATTTTTAATGTTAACATTAGACTGTTGTCAAGAAAATATAACTGTTCCATCAATAGAGTCACAATAAAGTGTATGAAAATGACACCCTGGGAACTGAGCTGACAGCCGAAACACAGACAACAGACCAAATCATCTCATTTCATCCAACTGAGTCTGTAGATGACAGATGACAGTTTGGTGAAAGTGACCAAGACACACAGTGAGCAGGACTTCTTTCAGTTCTTTGCTCCTCGTTGGCCGACACGATTAATATCCATATGTGTGATATCAGGGAAGCACTGATCCAACACTGACGATGGACATCAGTCCAGGACTGTCTCAAACAGCTGCATCGGGGGTCAGCGATGATGGGGCCACACTGCTCACTTCAGTTCTACTTTTACAAACATTTGTTGATGTTCACAAACATTTTTGACTCCTGTTTATTTTGAATGTTTTGTTTCTAGCAGGTTTGCTTGTTTTCACATCTTATGTAAATTCTGATTTATGAAGTTTGTGACTGTGATTTTAGATTTTTGTGTTTTGTTTGATGCTGCTGTGTTGTTTTATGCTGGAATTTTAATTCCTGAC
This sequence comes from Chaetodon trifascialis, assembly GCF_039877785.1. Taxonomy (NCBI): domain Eukaryota; kingdom Metazoa; phylum Chordata; class Actinopteri; order Chaetodontiformes; family Chaetodontidae; genus Chaetodon; species Chaetodon trifascialis. The sequence continues at coordinate 2,015,712 of NC_092058.1, read as the reverse complement.
CAACTGGTTGCTGCTTTTCAAAGGTTTACACTTGAATTGAATTCCTGTTAATGTTGAATTCTTTACCAGGTTACTGCTGCACCATTATTATTTAAATAATAAATAACAATTCACTTAATTTCTATCCATGTTTCAGTCAAGCCTGAAGCCTCTTCCACACACTGAGGCACACAGCTTATTGATTAAACACTATCTGATTGGTTCTCTGTATCAGCTGACTTCCAAACTCACATATCGGATCAGATCTGAACAAACGTGCACCGGTGCGTGTTCATAGTTCATATCGGCCGACACCTCGACTCGACTGCTTATCGTTCAGCTCCGGTCGTCACACTTTGTCCTCATTGTCACTGCTGAGAATCTCAGTCCACGCTCAGTGTGTAGAGGACAGACATCACACAGTCTGGCTCTGGAGGCAGCACACACCGACCTCCATTGAAAAGACACAATAACGCCACCTGGTGGCACAAACCATTTTCTAACAGCGTCACAGTCTCAGCGTCTCACTCGTTCAATGAAATGATTAAATGTGAACTAAAACATCATCAGTTGATCACGAACGTCCTGATCTGTGTCATTTACTGCGGAAGGCTACAAATCAGAAGGAAATGTGATGCATCATTACAGAAAAATGTCATTTTGTTGTAGTATTTGTGTTGCTGGATTGGCTGCATTAAATTTCAAGTCTGTTTCCACATGGTGGATTTTGTCCACCCGTCTGTTGGACAGTTGAACGACCTTCAGATGTTGAAACGTTCATGACTGAAACTCGATTTCTCCACAAATCAGAGCTGTCAGATTTCATCAATATCACGTCAACATTTGAAATCAAAATCAATCTTGAGTGAATCTGACGATCGCGGCACGTTGGCTGTCTGTCAGACTCAAATCCAAAATAAATCCTTCAGCTGACGTTCATGTTAGCTAACGAGTCATATCACTGCCTGACTGCATGAGCCTCACCCTGATCAGCGCACACACACACACACACACACACACACACACACACACACACACACACACACACACACACACACACACACACACACACACACACACACACACACACACACACACACACACACACACACACACACACACACACACACACACACACACACACACACACACACACACACCCTTTTATATGAGATGACAGGCAGCTGAGGACGTCGCTGACAGTCAGTGAGTGAACAGGTGAGCAGGTTTCTGTCTGTGAACATCGTGTCAGTGTTATTTCTGCCGTCTGTTTTGTGGCTTTAGGAAAGCTGAGATTGATGTCACGATTAAAAGTCTGCCTGTTTCCCCTTTGTGTGTTTAGAAAATGCGTTTTTGAAATGTTTCCATGTTGGACACTTTTAGAAAGTTTTCTGACTGTTGATGTTATTTAGATTTCATTATTTCAATATAATGAGTTTTTTTCTGGTCTAACACATTTTTCATTTTCATTACAGACTGCAGGGTCAATATTCATGAATGAAGTAAGTCTGAAAGTTTGTACAAGGTTAAGTATTAAAATACATTTATACTGTTGTGTAAAAGGAATTGTATTACAGTATTTTTAACAGTATACTGTGAATGTTTAGATGTTGTTTTTTTATAATAATGAATTATATAATTATAACCTGTAAAAGGGATTGTATTACAGTATTTTTAACAGTATATTGTTAATGTATAGATGTTATTTTTTTATAATAATGAATTGTATTATTATTATTATTAAAAGCTGTAAAAGGAATTGTAGTACAGTATTTCTAACAGTTTGCTTAATGATTAGATTTTGTCAGATATTTTTAGAATAATGAATTAAACACATTATTTTACTCCGACTGTGTAATTTGTTCAAATAAAAGCTGTAAATGTGGGAAATCAGCATCCAGATTCTGTGTTTGGTGCGAGTCTTCGTCAGAGAAAAACCTAAAATCTAAAAAGGTTCTTGGTGCCACAAGATCTTTATACTTCACAGCAAAAGTGTTTTCTTCTTCTGCAGATTTCAACTGTTCATGTTGAAACACAGCGAGCCATGAACTCCTGACAAAGCGTGAGCAGGACATCTGAGGCTGCAGGTGTGTACAGGTGAGGACGTCTTGACTCTTACTGTAGAGTCTGTCTGCATAGCTCCACTGTGTGTGTTTAACTAGAGTCAGTTTCAGGGTTTCGTGCACTCTGTGGACTCATATGTGCTCCTCATACTGCATATCTGTATGTGTGTTGCTCAGGATACGAGTTGTCGTACATGTGCAGTGTTCATGTATGTTTCTGTAAGAAAACTACAGGAAACGTTGTGTGGAAACGTTTGGGGAGCATCTTCCATTGTTATTTGTACTGAACATGAAATTAAAACCAAAGCAGGCGGAGAGTGCATCCCTCAAGTAACACATGATGAAAAGATTTCGTGTGTGTGAGTTCCTTCAGATTGTGCTGAGAAAATGTTGGAGGTGCTCAACTCCACCTCCTCCAGCCCTCTGGACCTGCTGACAAGCAACACCAGCTCCACACTGACAGGGGGCGCTGTGGCCGTGCATAAAGACAGCTTCTCTAATGCTCTCACCAAGAACATTGTGGCCATGCTGGTGTGGCTGGCCCTCAGCATCATCAACGGCAGCATGGTGCACACCTTCCTTCAGCACAGGTAGACACAGCCACTGTCAAACACCTGCAGAAACACGAACTCGCTGTCAAAGTGTGTGATGTCATGTGATGTTTAACATAATTCCAACCATGGACACACAGTTAACAGCACCACCTCAGCCAAACGCCTAGAAATGCATTTACAGATTATTTGTTTCCGTATCTCTGACACACAGACCCTTGAGCTCCACCTTCTGAGGGTTTGTGGCATGATGAGCTCTTTATGATATAAACTGACAACGTTTGGTTTACACAGCAAATAACAAATCGATTCATCCAGAAAGTAACATGATCAATTCATAATGAGAACCATCATCGCTGCAGCCCCACTTTAATCACAGAGCGCTCACTCGCTCTCAGTCCCTCTCAGCTGTTTGTCCTTGACCACAGTCTCTTCTATGAGAACCCCCGATACATCATGTTCATCTCCATGGTGGTCAACGATGCTCTGCAGCTCAGCCTCGTCACAGCTCTCTACGTGGTCAGCTACATCTTCAGGAAGATCCACGCCTCTGTCTGCTGCTTTCTGGTTAGTCGTCACTACGTCAGCTTTACGCCTTCATGTCATGTGTGAACAGGAGCCACATTTCTAGATTTGGGAAAAGCTGATTCTGTGAAATTTATGAACATTATGAAGCGATGAAACTTCATGGTCCAGAGTCCTCAGACTAAAAGTTTTAAATTATAGGACATCAAGACAAGAGAGGAAGAAGTGGAGTAATCACTTCCTGCTTCCAACTATCCTGGACGGTCATGTGACTTCACAGCATCTGACAGAAGGAGCAGAGAAAATAACAGTGCTGCTCTCTCACAAGCTGTGAGACTCGTTCAGGCTGCTTTGAATCCAGCTCAGACACGAAAACAGCGAGGGAGTCACAAATTTGACCCCCAGTAATAAAAAGCGGAACTGTACGACCCCGATTCCAAAGAAGTCGGGATGTTGTGGAAAATGTAAATAAGAACAGAATTCAATCATTTTCAGATGAACTGTGTCTCACGGTGTCCCTGAGTCCATGCAGGACCATCCTTCATCCAATCATGTGTTCACAAAGGAGAGTTTGTAATGAATCAACAGCTCTCACTAACAAAGCCAGTGTCATTCCATGAGAGACAGCCAGGATCTTCATCTTTCCTCCTCCTCTTCCCTCATCCTCTGACTTCCACACCACCACCACTGTGTTTCCCTCAGATCATGACGGCGGTCCTCACCACCCGCTCCACCCCTCTCATCCTGGCCGGCATGGCGGTGGAGCGCTACATCGCCATCTGCTTCCCGTTGCACTACAGCCAGATGTGCACCGTCCCTCGCACCCTCCTCCTCATCTGCGTCATCCTCATCCTCACCACCACCCCGCCCGTCTCCGACCTCCTCATCACAGTCATCAACGAGCCTATGAGTTTCTTCCACTCCACCATTTTTTGCGACCACCCGCTTCTCTTTCGCCACCGGTCCATCTACTACAAGAACTGCGTGTTTGATGGGGTGTACCTGTCCTTCGTGGCTCTGACGCTGCTCTACACCTACTGTAAGATCATGCTGACGGCACGAGCCGCCTCAGCGGGCCTGGTCTCCGTCAAGAGAGCGAGGAACACTGTGCTGCTTCACGGGGTGCAGGTGGGTATTTTCAACGCGTCTGTCCGTGCAAACTAATGACATGAATGATGAGTCCTCTCTGTGAGCTACGAAGCAGCGACACTGAACCAGCACCTACGATACAAACACCACACCTGAAGGGAATGGGCCTTTATTTAACTTATTAGGTCTGTTGGTGGACAGAAAGTCAAAATGTCCACCGTGAGAAAGGCCGACGGAGACGACAGCAAGCAAGGACGAGACGTCAAGCAGTGAAAATTACTCCACCAGGGCTTTTTGACAAAATCAACCAAATGATTTTATGACTTTTTACACTAAAGTCTGGACAAAGTCCGAGGTGGCGTCTTCAAATAGCAAATCCTCACATTTGAGTCGAGAACGTTTCACATTTCAGCTTCATTTTGAAGTGAGGGAAGTGATTTTCTGGATCTTTCTGTCTTGTGTTTCAGCTGCTGCTGTGCATGCTCGCCTTTGTGGTTCCTTCCCTTCAGGCTGCTCTCATCTCCCTCTTCCCCCGCTTCAGTCTGGAGATTCGTTACATCTTCTTCCTGGTCGTCTACATCATCCCTCGTTTCATGAGCCCCGTGATCTACGGTTTCCGGGACGAGCTTTTCAGGAAGTACTGGACCCGGTACCTCGCCTGTCGAAGCCAAAGTATCGTCAGGATCAGACCGGCGTTACTCAGAGTCAACCTGTAGGTGAAATAACCACATCGGGGATCCAAGCGTCCAACGTGCTTCACAGTGTTTGCCTTCTGACTGATGAATCCAAGCCGCTCACAGCTCTTTCAGAATAAAACTTCTATCACTGTTTACACAATGAAAAAGAGCAAGAAACAGGTGGATGAATGGATGTGTGTCAAATACTGTCAAACTTGTTTATAAAGCACCTTAAGCAAAGCATGATGGGAACTGTGGTGTTGTAATCCTGCAGCTAAGCCTTCACATCAGGACCATCACACACTCCACACGTGAAGCTTTTGACCACGAATCCACAGAGAAGCCAGTTTAATGAAGGGTGCAAAGTGTTCAAAGGCAGCAGCTTTGTTTGAGATACAACCCCCTCCTGAACATGAGATCGCATGTGGAGATCGTCCAGCAGCAGCTAATACATATAAAGAAGGAGTGTTGGCCAGAATACCAGACAGGGGTTGTTCTGTTTTAACAACAAGACCGGTCGTTCTTTAGAGATTCGGTTCCACAAACCTTGAAACTAACAGCGCTCATTTTAGCAGCAGAGTCAGAGAAAAGAAGCACTCGAACAACTGGTCAAAGTCTGAAAAACCAGAAATAATCCACACCTCAAACAGACCCACGACACGTCTCTGACTGACCTTCATCACCTCATTAGATGCAGAGTGAGAATCACTCATGAAGCTGTCCATTATTTTCTCAATGAACTGATCACTTGTCAGAAACAAAATGAAAACTGCCATCACAGCACAGAGCTCACAGTGTCCTCAGACGTCCTGTTCTGTTTGACCAACGGTCCAAAGCCCAAAAACGTCATATTTAGAAAAATGACTTTTTCTGTGTGTGTGTGTGTGTGTGTGTGTGTGTGTGTGTGTGTGTGTGTGTGTGTGTGTGTGTGTGTGTGTGTGTGTGTTCAACACAAAGTGCTGCCATTGGCTATCTAGAGCGTCCCAACATGAGAAACAGGTTTGAAATGTTGTCGTTTCATCCGTTCTGAATATACCTTCAGACCAACAGTAAGTGCTGTTAGACAACCTTCTGGGGATTTTTGCTTTTAGAAATACTGATGTTCTGTGATTTGAACATCATGGTAGATGAGGCACAAACTGGGCCAAGACCATTAGTATATGAGCGACAGAGCAAACCACAGAACATGAGATGTAAATATGATGTGAGGAATAAAAGACGAAGCCGTCATATCAATCCATTTCTTTCAGGTTCAAAAATTCTCTAAACTCTAACTCTGATCTAATTTAGTGTCTCACCACAACTTAAATCAGCAGCATGAAAACATCATTAATTTACCGACCCAACAACTGACGGAGAGATGTACTCCCTCCAATAATGTGACATCAATGCAAACAGATAGAGCACTTGAGGTAAAGACAGGACAGGAGCGTATGAGCAGAAACCAGCAGACAGTCAAACAGCCAGCAGACTCAGAGTCCTCATCCTGATCATCAGCCTCAGCACAGAACCAGAACAGTGACTGGAAAAGTTGGCATCAACAAAATATTTAACTTGAACATGTTTAGATTTTCAGTGAGCGTTATTTTATGCTGTCAAGTTTCTTTTCAGCGTCACTGGTTTTCAGTTTCTCCTTTCTGTCATCTTAATGAGAAACAGTCACTGCTCTCTGGACTCCAGGTCCACCATGAGAACACACCTCTAGCATGTAGCATTAGCTTCTATTGGTTCACCTGAAACTCCCAAAGCACAAGCAGGTGAAGTTTGTTTCTGTGACCTAGATTTTCCTCTGTGGCCCGGGCTGAGTTAAAGTGACCTTTGAAATGATGTTATGCTGGTCTGACAGCAGTCTGCTGGAACAAGAACTCACCGGAGTCTGTTGCAGCCTCAGAAACACAGACTGAGCACAGCTACAGCACATGTTAGCTAACGTTAGCACACGTAGCACTTACCGTTGCCTGGTCAGATGAAGCAGATCCTCAGGTAAATCTCCGGGACTTCAGGGCTTTAAATCATCTACAACAGGACAAGAAAAGTCAAGTTCAAGTAAATAAAAAAACAGAAATTACTGACAGATGGCGGTCAACATGGCCGACGTACCTAACGCTGCTAACAGAGTCGTTAGCATGACGAACGGTTGGCGAACACAATCCTCACGGAACAACGATTAACGGCCGGCGAGGAACACGATTATTTCCCCCAAAAAAGCTTCCTGACTGAGGCGACATGACGACCGTTTTGACGGGCTGACTCGTTTATGAAATGATACCTGAGTAGCGTTGGCGTTAGCCTCAGGTCTTTCCTGCTGAGCTTCAGCCGTTTGGCCCGCAGCGGTGGGCGGGGCGCTGACAGTTTAAAAAGCCCGCCTTTATTGCAGGAGGTGCGTTAGATTTAACACCGGCGAGTGGCGTTTCAGTGGTGGAAGAAGAGCTACGTGAAAGTATTAATACACGCTGAAAATACGCCATCATAAGCAAAAGTTACTCAAGTAAAAGTATGTGAGTATAATCAGGAAAATGTACTTAAAGTATTCAAAGTAAAAATACTCAGTGCAGTAAAATGTCCGCTGTGCTTTTGGGACCCCTCAGGCTCTGGAACAGCCACCCTCTCATCCTCAGCTGTAATACGTTAGTTGTTATAATAATGTGTTTTAAAAACTCAAAAACTTTGAACAAAGTACTGCTAACCTTGATTATTTGGAGGCTGTGGCTGAGCTGTGTAAATGCAGGTGGAGGTGTGCTGTATAACTGTAAATGCACTGTTTAATTCCACCTGAGCACCATCCTGGCAGAAAGGTGCACCTTCATGTTGTGGTGAGCAGTTGGGTAAAAGGTCATGAACATAGACTGTGTGTCTGATCCAAAAAGTATTTGTACAGTAAGTCTGTGCTCTTGTTGTCTGCATTGAGGAACAGCCCTCTGAACCTGGCTGGCATGGCAGTCGAGCGTTACATCGCCGTTTGTCGACCTCTTCATCACGCCCAGATCTGTACTGCGCAGCGAGCCTACGCTCTCATCGCTCTGATCTGGGGCATCTCCTTCATCCCCTCCATCACAGATGTCATCATCATCCTCGCCACCCAGCCCCTCTCAGCCTTCTCCAGGAGCATCATCTGTTACCCCAGCTACGTGCACAACACACAGTACCACAAGACCCAGAACGTGGTCGTCCAGGTGAAGTATTGATGGTTGTCATTGATTTTCTTGCTGATATCAGTCGTTTCTGTTGACTGTGTTTTCCATGGAGCAGTCTATGTTTTCATTTCATGGCTTAGTTTTATTATACCTTTATTTTTAGACTGAAGTGGCTCTTGTGTGGTCACTTCCCCTCAGGTGCTTCTGTTTTCCTTTGTCTTCCTGACATTGATCATCACCTATCTGAAGGTCCTCTGCACCGCCCGGACAGTGTCCGGTTCGAACCAGGCCTCAGCCAGAAACGCCCGCAACACCATCCTGCTGCACGGAGTCCAGGTCCTCATCTACATGCTGACCTTCATCTCTCCCTTCGTCAAACTCAGTTTAGTTACCGCTTGGCCCCATGAAAGAACCAAGATCCTCTTCACCACCTTCCTGTTTGTCAATGTGCTTCCACGTCTGCTCAGTCCGCTCATCTACGGCGTCAGAGACAAGAAGTTCAGCAGCCACATGAGGCGGCACATCCGCTGTAAATGCTGCAGCTCTGTGCAAAAGAGGGTGAACCTGATCGGACCCCAGAGGAGGGCCAAACAGGGGTGACGCTGAATGACCTTCAGAGGCTATACTTGTACATTTCTGCCCACTATCTCCAAATATGGACGAGACACGCTGATTTTGGTGTGAGTTTAAAGAATTGTTTGTGAGAGGATGATCAGTAATTATGTAAAATATTCAGAATTTTATTAATGCACTAAAAACCTGCTCACTTACTTCAGTAAACTCCGAGGTCGTCTCCATGGCTACGGCTGTGTCTTCGTCATCAGTCAACAGATGGAAGAGACAATGGGTTGGGACTGAGCGGAGATGATGTACACGGGCTTACACATACACACACACAAAGACACATATTACACGCACACACCCCTCAAACTCAACGCCTTCGTGGCTCCCTCCCCCCTCCTTCCTTTGTCGCAATGTAGCACGGAGGGTTGCCGCGAGGCGCCCAAATGTGGCTGCGTGCATGCCCCCCCAGTGTCTGTGCTGCGACACCTACACCCCCCAACACCCTCACCCGCTCCCACATGTGCAAGTCTTTGAGTTTTGTTGTAATGTCTTATTATGTTGCTTGTGTGCTGAGGTGTTTTTTTCCTAATCCCACACTGTGCACAGTGTCGCAGTTCTCCCGCTCCTGTACTCCCCTTGTTATGTGTCATTGTCCTTTGTAGTGTAGTGAACTGTGGTACAGTGGTTCCCCCTCGGAGTGAAGCCATTATTTCAGGTGTGGTTCAGAATGGTTTTTGTGAACATGTTGAGGGGTTGCTGGAGCCTGCTGCATCCTTGCCCCATCATTGTGATGTTTTGGTGGCCCGTGTGGTTTGTAGGGTGGAAAAGGGGGCAGTACCTGTGCGTGTAATTAATGTGACAGAGGAGCCACTGTTTTTAAAAAAGGGCTTGCGGGTAGGGACTCTGTTTACGGATGTTGAAGTGGAGGCTGTGGGCCCAGAATTGGAGGGGGTAAGAGGGGGAGGGACAGTACCATCCTGGTCTGTTGATGCCCTTGTGGCACAGCTGGGCATTAAGGAGAAAGGGTTGGGGTCTATAGTGTTGAGGTCAGTTCACGAACTGTTGCTGCGGAATCTCTCTGTATTTAGTACTGGTGATACAGATTTGGGCAGGACCCATCTGACCTTACATTAAATTGATACAGGTGAGGCTAGGCCTGTTAAATTACCCCCCCCCCCCCCCCCCCCCCCCCCCGCCGTGTCCCCCTCCATTTGCAAGAGGAGGTGGCAGATCACATTAAGCAGATGCGAGAAAATGACATTATCCGGCCCTCTTGTAGTCCGTGGGAAGCCCCTGTGGTTCTCGTTAGAAAGCGAGATGGTAGCCTGAGGTTTTGTGTGGATTACCGTAAACTCAATGATTTGACCCGGAAAGATGCATATCCCCTACCACGCATTGATGATGCCCTTGACAGTTTGAACAATGCCTGTTGGTTTTCCACGCTCGATCTAGCCAGTGGATATTGGCAGGTTGAAGTCGATCCAAAAGATAGGCATAAAACTGCCTTTATCACTCGTCAAGGTCTGTTTGAATTTAATGTTCTCAGCTTTGGATTGTGTAATTCCCCCAGCACCTTCCAACGATTGATGGATCTTGTTTTGGCAGACTTGCAGTGGACCACATGCCTTGTTTATTTGGATGACATCATTGTGTTCGGGCGTACATTTCAAGAGCATTTGCTTCATCTGGATGAGGTTTTGTCTAAGTTGCATCATGCAAATCTTAAGGTAAAGCCCTCTAAGTGTAACCTGTTCGCAACCCAAGTTCAGTATTTAGGCCATGTGATCTCAGCAGATGGGGTTGGAGTGGACCCTGCTAAAATACAGTGTATTCGTGAGTGGCCAGTTCCTAAGAACCAGACAGAGGTAAAAAGCTTTGTGGGATTGGCATCTTACTATAGGCGGTTTGTTGGAGGGTTTGCGGAAATTGCGCAGCCTTTACACCAGCTGACCAGCTTAGGAGTGCAAAAACTGCAGGGGAAAGTTAAAGATAGATTTTACTGGCCAGGGTGGTTTGGGGACGTTAGACAGTGGTGTAGGGATTGTGTAGACTGTGCATCCCGCAAGATGCAGGGGCAGGCCCCGTGCTCACCTCTTCAGCCTTCAGTCACCTCCAGACCTCATGAACGCGTGGCTTTAGATATTTTGGGTCCATTGCCAGAAAGTGAGGACAAGAACCGGTACATCTTGGTGGTGGGGGATTATTTCTCAAAGTGGGTGGAGGCCTTTCCCCTGCCAAACCAGGAAGCACACACCATAGCTCGGGTGTTAGTTGAGGAATGGGTTTGTCGGTATGGTGCCCCACGTAGCATTCATACTGACCAGGGGCGTAATTTTGACTCAAGCCTGTTCAGAGAGATGTGTCAGTTGTTGAACATCAATAAGACTCGGACCTCCCCATATAACCCGCAGTCTGATGGGCTCATTGAAAGGTTCAATCGTACTTTGCTCTCTATGTTAACTCTGTTTGTGAAAGATAACCAGACAAACTGGGATGTCCTTTTGCCATATGTTATGTTAGCCTACCGTAGCAGCGTGCAGGCCACAACAGGGTTCAGTCCTTACAAAGTGCTGTTTGGTCAGGAAGTGGTTTTACCTATTGACGTTATGCTTAACTTAGAGGGTGGGGAGAGGTTTGCCTCAGCCAGTGAGTATGTGACAAGGTTGGCAGAGACGCTGTCCACAGTAATAGAGGCAGTGAAAAGGCATCAAGTAAATGCATCCAGGCAGCAGAAGAGGGCTTTTGATTTTCGTGCCAATTTCTAGTATTATTCGGAGGGGGAGTTGGTGTGGATGCGTAATAAAGCCAGGAAACGGGGAGTGTGTCCGAAGTTACAGAGGAGGTTTAAAGGCCCTTATAAGATTTTAGAAAGGGTGACAGAAGTGTTATATCGAGTTGTACTGGTTGAAGGATGGCCAGAATTAGTGGTGCATTTCAACAGACTCAAACCGTATCTTTGATCCTTGCCAGAAGCACCAGCAGCCCGGGGGAGAGATGGCGCACCCCAAAAAGGTCCACCTCGCTCCCGAGGGCCATCCGAGGTCTCCTTTGGCTCCACCTGGGTTCATCATTGGCGTGCACAGCCAGCCCCGATGGGTGGGGAGAGAGGAGGAGCAGAACCCCCGGGGAGCGGAACCCCCGCCCCTGGGCCACCGGAAGGGCGGTGCCTCTCTGCAGCTGCCCTTACATCTCAGACTGGGGAGGCGACTGGAGGTGTTCCATCGGGAGGCTGCATACAGCCTCAGTCCCTGCTAGCCCTAGGCTCGGGGGATGCTCCAGTTCTTCCTCAGAGCCAGGGGGGCTTGTCACAAAGTTCCACACAGGAAGGGGCAGTCGGAGGATCAGCGCCACAGCTACGCCCTGCACGCCAGCGAAGGCTACCTGTGTGGTCTCGGGACCATGAGATGGGCTCAAGGCGACTCGAGGGCGAGTCCTCTCCATTAAGGGGAGGGAGAGTGTAGTGAACTGAGGTTGTGTTGCCTGGGGAGACAGGGATCACAATTAGAGACTGATGAGTCTCACCTGCTCCAGAAACTGTGGCGGTTGCCGGTGGCTGGACTGATGACTCTCAGCTGCAGGTGATGAGGGAGGTGAACTGATAAGAGGGAGCAGAGAAAGCAAGAGGATGTCGCTGGGGAGCGGAGCTGGAAGACATTGGGGCAGTTTTCCCGATCGAGCCGTTGCTGCACTCAAGGGAGGAGGGTGGGTGCCGTTCGTAGCTGTTTAGGGCTGCTGGCGGCGAAGACAGCTAGTGTAGGCTACAGCTGTCCCTGTGATAGGGCTGTGGTTAGTCAGGGAACGGGGAGTTAGGAGTGCCATACCGCTGCCCAGCCTCGATTGAGAGCGTCTGCCACGCCGTCAGCCGCTTCATTGTCTCCACGCTGGACCGGCGATTCCATTTGGGAGCGTCTGCCACGGCGTCAGCCGCTCCATTGTTTCTGCGCTGGACCGGCGATTCCGCCACAGGCTCCTGCCGTATGAGCCGGGTCAGACCAGCGCCATAAAGCCTAGACCCCGGGGGAGGGTCTTGGCCACCCGGCCAGCTAAGTGGACTTGACGTTTTAAACTTTAAAAGTTGGTGTTATGTATCTGTCCCGTGTGTTATTATCCGCGTACAGTTTCCGTTGTCTAAATGTAATTTTTATACCTTTTAATCGAATTTCCACAGCAGCGTATTTGTGAGGAGCTGAGAGGAGGTGAGCCCATCGGCAGGTGGCGATACAGGTCCCGCCCGGTTAATCACTCGCCCCTTATTGGGTGAAATTAGGTGTGCGGTAATCTAGAGTGAAACTGGTTGGTGAGCCTTGTTTTACCCAGAGTGTATTTATCTTCTTTCGTGTGACGTGACCTGTGTGCTTGCATGCCATAGTGTGCTTACCTGTAACTGGTGATTGGGCGTGCTATGGTACTCCGGGCAGGTGGTTGGCTGGTGGGGGGGACCGGGAGAGGGGGATGTGTTAGGAGTTGTTCTGTTCTCTGCTTTTCTCACAAAGAAACTGTGTGGCTTATGAATTATTTGTTAAATAAAGTGGTTTATTGTTCATACGTGGGGTCTCGGGAGCATTTGTTCTCAGTTCTCTGAAACCGGACCAACCCGGTCAAAGGTGGTGGCAGCCTATCGGTCAACCTGCTCATTTGGTTCTACATTAAATGGAAACAAAGGGCAACGTTCATTACAGTATGCTTCTTGGACGGGATGTAATTGAAATGAAATTTCTCCTCCGGGGGACTAATAAAGGCATTTTGATTCTGAAACTGATGCAAACATGTGAAATGAAGGCAGGCTGAATCACAGCTGATCAATAAAACCTTGTTTAATGTTTGTCAATAATTATGAATCCACAACACAGCAGTTTGTTTAGTGAGTAGGAAAAAAACGTGAGTATTTACATCTACTGTCGCACACGTCACAGTTTATACCCATGCTAACACAATAAAGACTTTTATATACAAGAAATACTTATTAGCATCGTTGTACAAAGGAATAGCATCATGGTAACTCACTATCTGGATTTTTCATTGATGCAAAATACACAAAATAATAATGAACCTCCGCTCAGCTGCCCTGAAATAATCAGAATAATTAGACAAAAGGAACTTGTGTTGTTTGCTGTTGTCTAGGTTTAAAAACAGTTTTACATCAGAAAGTACAAGGCGAGACGATCACAGTCTACATGTATACAAGCTTTGCCCTTTATGATCAGTATAAATACTCTGTCTCCTTGTTTATGTACACAGCAGTCGACCCGTCTCCTCCGTGCACTCAACATATTCTTTCCCTTCACATCCCATGACAGCGTTTCCAAAAAACAAAGACGTACAAACAAACGCTCAGTGGTTTTAGTGTCTCGACGTGCTCGCTGTTAGTCTCAGCGGTGCATCACCGCGATCGACTTCTGTCTCTGTGTCCATCTTCAGTTCTGACCAGATGAGACCCACAAGCTCTCTGTCCACACGTCTTCTGACAGGACACGTCTTCACTTTCAGAAAGTACCAAATCTGATCACATTTCCCTTCTCTCAAGCCTGCTCATGTGTTCAGAACAAAGTAGAGAGGAAACAAAAACTTCAGCGCTGAAAGAAACAAAATTATTCAAACTGGACGTCGAAAAAAAATGTCTGATCATAAAAGACTTTGCATAGTTTTTTTTTTTATAGGTGTGTTAACAGTAGTGACAATCATGTGAAGGTTTGGATGACCGACTGATAATCGAGAAAACACTCAGTGTCCAGTTTATTAGGCACGCCTGCCTGACGCTAATGCAGCCCCGCAGGAAGTCCTCCCCTCATGCAGGTCAAAACGTTCAGCTTGTGCTGAGACTGTTTCAGAGCTGCTGATTCAGCCGGATGATCATTTTGGAGGACATTGTTTGGGATGCTGTTGCCATGTTTGTCAGAGAGGGTTAGCCAAGAAACAGAAACCATCTCTGAAAGCCTGAACACACACTGAACGTCCTTCACTCTGCTGTCCTGGACTGTTAGCTTTAGCTTAGCGTAGCTAATAAACTGCAAAGTGAGTGTGGAGCCTTTAGATGCAGCACATTTAACACAGTCGGCTTAAAGCCTGTAACGATCCTTCACTCTGTGGAAAATCTGTCTTCATATGATAAAAATAGCGTCTGACGGGTGGAGTCAGCGTTCAGACAGCAGGAGGACACGGTCTGTCCATCAGTGTCTGACGTGAAGGCAGCGAACTGCAGAAGTGATCACTTTACCTACTGTCAGAGACAAAAGGACCGTCCTCAGTGCTTCAGTGAAAAAATGTCCTCTCAGGACTGAATCATATTCACTCATTTTACCCAGAATTCAACTTTCCTTTTTGGAAAAGATTACATGTTTAAGTGTGACAGACGCACGCTGCACTTCCATGAGGATAAAAATCATTATTGTGAATAAATAACTGTTGAAAGCTGATGTTAACTTCTGTCGCTGTGTCGCTTTAAATAACGTGTGTCAGTGGCTCCACCAACACCAAGCTTCACCTTTGATCCTGAGGTGACGCTGTCTTACGCACAGCGATGATGATGATGATGATGATGCAGGAAGGATCAGTACACTCAGTTTTCCAAATCTAAAAGGTAAACATGATCCCATGTGTGGAGTAATAACAACAGTCACATCAAACCTTCACGAACAGAAGCTCTTTGTAAACTGTTTTCTGGCCTTCTCCAGATTAAACATCACTCTTCTTCCTCACTTTGAATAATTTCTGTTATCCAGACAAAAGCACGTTTGTCCTGTAATGTAAAACTTCTTCACAGAACATTTCGACTTCAAAAAAACCTGCAGGAAAAAATAATTTAGTGTCTGGTCAGCCAGAAACTGGGACACCTGAATGGAACGCAGCCATCATGGATTCATTAATCGTAGCTGTGATTCGTCAAAGCAAAGCTAACGACCTGTCAATCACTCGTCACAGGCGACAGGAGGGGAGGAGCAGCGTTCATAATCCTCCATCTGTGGACTGAACGTCTCACAGCTGCTTAAAAACCAGCACCTGAAGCAGGTAATTAAGATAATATCTAAGTTAAATACAAATAAATCAAACACGGTGATTATTAACCGACGTTTCAATGAGCTGATACTAAAACCAGGTTTAAAGGATGAGGCTGGAGTTATTCTTTGTTTTCTTACAGCTCATTGGTTCCTGCTGCAGAGGGAAATCTTAAAAAACAGCTTTTTAAAAATGTTTAGTGGTTTCATGAATCTGCTGGTTTCCTGTGGTTTTTAACAAACGTCACTCAAACAGGAGGAAACGGTGTTTGTCGGGGACTATTTTCAGCGGCGGATTAATACACGTCTGATGTAGTATTTATGGAAACAGGATGTGTGTGTGAGAGTCCAAATAAAACACAGAGCAGGAAAACACAGAATATCACCAGTCTTATCTTTTACGTCTTTGAAGATATAAACTTTAGCTTCGGGAAGCTAACCCAGGCGAGCTAACAGCTGTTCACAGGTCAGTTTCGTCCGAGCGATGAGGTGGATGTCAGCGTGTGCGTGATCTGAGCTGCTGGCCAAAAGTAAAAGGCTAAAAACAAACTAAAAGCTAAAGTCTTCTCCTTCACAGTACTTTTCCACCAAGATTAAATCCTGGAGATTAAAATCCGTCAGGATCTTCTGCCTGAACCGTGAAGACGTCAGTGCACACAGTCCTCCAGTGCTTCACCTCTGAGGACCGCTCAGTCTGTTCAAGATGCAACCAGTGAACAAACATGCATACAAAACGGCATCCTATTAAAAAATGTACAGTTGTTAGAGTTCATTACTTTCATAAAAAATGGCAAAAAGTGTATTTTTATTCTAGCTAATATTCTCTATAAATACCACCCGTCCGATGCTTCGCACACATTCTCAGGCTCTTCCCTCGAACGCCTCCACAGCTAAAAACCCTCACAGAGTAAAAAAGCCTCTTCATCGTCAGAAGCTTGTGTTTTGACCTCTGGACTCGTGGATACGACACACTCAGAGTGTGTGAGGCGCCGTCACGTCGTCCTTTTTAACGTCAGGCAGCTACTAAAGGCTCCGCGAGCCGCTCGTCTTGCATATTTCTTCACCTTCAATCAAAGGATGAGATTAAATACAAAGTCTAGAATTCCATGTACTGTTTCACATTTATCCACACTCTGAGATTTTGTTGGAAATGTGTTTGTTTCTGCAGTTTGTCTGACCAATAAGATGCTGGGGGGGCTCTCAGTGTGTCGTTTGATTGGTCGAGTCTTCGTCGTTACATTTTCTCTCTTCGTCTTGTTTTCAGCGTTTTAAACTGCAGATCTAATAAATGTGCTCAGATTATAATTCTGGTGTTTTGTTAAAGTGCTGCTCAAACATCCTCACCGAGCAGAAGAAAATCTCTCTTCAACCTTCTGAGTGATCGATGAGCGTGATCGGCGAACATGAAATCAATAACGGTGCAGGTTCATGTAGAAACACGTGCTTGTCGACGTTGTCGTGATGGATTTAGTGAAGAAGCTGATTAAATATTATTTTCGCGGTTTAACCAAACAAACGGAGCTCGACGCGCTCGATGCAGCGACGTGACGAAGGTCGTTTGGTTAACGGATGATGAAGGCTGACGGTGGTGGCTGTGAGAGCCGATCGCTCTTCATCCTCAGTGATTAGTTTGGTTATTGAACCGGGACAACAGCTGGAGTGTGACAGTCTGTCGCCATCGCTCACTTTCAGACTCGTTCCGTTCTGCTCATCATCCTCGCCGGCGCCGCGTCACTCCTCGCTGATGCCGTGCTCCCAGGCCACTTTGGCCTGCTCATCCTTCGTCGCTGCGATTATGGGCTGGGAGATCTTGCGCGGCATGGGCCGGGGTGCAGGAGGAGGCGGTGCAGGCTGGGCGTTCAGGGGGTCTTCTTCAGGGATGCACCCCTCTCTGAGGTAGGGTTTGGGGGGCAGGGCCGGGGGAGGCTCGTGGAGGTGGTAGAGAGGAGGGTGGTGGGGGATGTAATGTGGGTGGAAGTGGTGGTAGTAGTGGTGGTGCTGGGGGTGCGGCAGCCCATCCTGCTGCTGCGGTTGTTGTGGAGCTCCGGTGGAGGCCGAGCCCGGAGCCTGGGGCTGGATTTGCCCCCCCGTCTGGGCCGGGGTGACGCCTCCCGGGGCGGAGTGGCTGCGGCAGGGAGGGGGTTTGACTCCGTCCAGGACTTCAGGCTCAGAGACGCTGTACCTGACGGGCTGGTACGGCGAGTCCAGGTCTTCCTGGTCGGTGGTCCAGGCCTGGCTGCTGGGGACGGACTCCAGGGTGTCTGTGCGACTGGCCGGGGGGTCGGAGGAGGAGGCGGGGCCGCCAAAGTTACTCTCACTGAGGGACGAGACTCCAGAGCTGGCGCTGCCCGACAGGGTGGAGTTACTGCCATCCAGGATGGACTGTGGACTGGTGGGCGAGGCAGGTATAGGGTGCAGGGGGGACTGCAGGGGGGCACAGAGAGGCAGACACAGAGTTAGCACTGACAGCAAGTGTGTTCACAGACTGGTGCAAACAGCTGTTTCGACTCATCAACAGCTGGATTTATTCAAAGATCAGATGATCATTAAGGATTAGAAGAAAAAAGCAAAGTTTGTCCAGTGGGACACGAAACAACGAGACTAGAGTGATGAAAATAACACAGACGTATAAAATACGGGCATCATTAGCATTAGCATTAGCATTAATAACACTAATAAGAGCCAGTGTATCTGCCATGACCACGCTGATGGATGAAGCTCGCTCCATCCAACATGCACTCTCACATCTAATCTGGATTTATTTATCTAAATGTGGTTTAAACGGCTCGAGGTGGAAACACAGAACATGAAGCTCCCATAAATAATCACCTCAGACCAGGTGTGCATCAGATAAGGATAAGAGCAGCTTCTCGGCACATGAAATCTCCAGATCGTGTTTAGAAACTAGAAGAAATCAAACTATTTGGAGGTAATTTCTCTCTGCGCAGCACGAAGAAGTCAGACGTTTGTTCTGTGGTTAGGAATCAAACTGACGACACGGAGGTTAGAAAAGTACACGAGGAGTAAAACGAAAGTGAGAAAGGGACAGAAAACAGGACAGAGAAAGAAGAGGAGGGTCAGAGAGAAAGCAGACCGTCACTTCCTGTTCCTGGCTGATTCTTTGTGGATTTACTGATCTTGAATGTTGGCGCGCTCTGCTTCTGTGACGCTGACAGACGACTGTTCAAACTCACCTCACAGGGACAGAACGAAGCTCAGAGTCCGTCTCTGGGAGGCCGGACGTCTAAATGAACGTCATTATCCTCAATGGCGTTGTTTGTGGTATCATTTTAAATAAAAGCCTCTTTTTTGCATTAAGTTTCATGAAAGTCATCACAGTCAAAGTGAAGCAGAAGCAGAGATGAAGACATTCGACGTGACGACATTCAGTGAACTCGTGAACGAAGTACAAACAAAAAGGACACGAAGAAAAGCACGAGGACAGTAATGTGCCTTTCCTGGGGAGTACAGACGGACAGACAATCATCCAGACCAACAGCAGGAGTGAGGGGGAGGAAGAGGAGAAGGAGGAAGAGGAGGAGGTGGAGGGGGAGGAGGAGGAGGAGGAGGAGGATACCTTTCTCAAGGAGCGCGCGGGGAGAGCTGGAGGGAGGTCGCTGACCTGGTGGTGGAAAGCGTCAAAGTGCATCGACAGGTGTTGCCCTACAGGGGGAGACACAGCAGGACTGAGAGCGATGCACACACACACACACCTCAGAGCAGAGAAGAAGAGGAGGAGGAAGAGGAGGTGAGAAAGAAGGGCAGGGAGGAAGAGGAAGGAGAGAGGGGGAAGTAGAAGTGGGCAGGAGGAGGATGGGGAGGGAGAAGCTGGAGCAGAGAGGAGGAGGAGGAGGAGGAGGAGTGAGGGGGTGTTTGACGGTGCTCCTTCAACAGCCTGTTCAGTCCTTTAAATTCCCAGTTTCGCTTGTTCTGTTTATAATGGGAGCTGCTGAACTGGTGAACTGGTTTTTGAGTCTACACTCGATTATCAGCATTTTGAGACTCAAACTTCTGCTGCTTTCGGGGGAGTTCAGGACTCTTTTAGGGGTCTGGGCCCCGCCTGCCCCCCCCCCCCAGGATAATCCACAGCCTTCAGCATGAGCAGGTTTCACTGGGAACAACTCTTCAGTTCAAAGTCGTTAAAGATTTAAAACGAGCAAAGAAACAGAATTCTGTCTGATCTCCTGCTGAAAGTTCAATAAGAGCAAAATAAAGTGATGGAAAGAAACAGAAACAGGAACATTTCTGACTGCCAAACAAAACAACAACAACAACAACAACAACAACAATACTTCAGCTGCATAGTTACACCAGCACACACACACACACACACACACACACGCGCACACACTCAGAGTTCACTGCAGGGTCGTACCATGAGGCAGGTTGCGTGGGGGAACAGGAGGCGCCATGACGCTGCCAACGTGGGCGGAAAGGAAGGGGAGGGCTTCTCTGGTACCACTGTCCAAACTCCAACTACTGGGAGTGGTGAGGACTGGAGGAGAGAGGAGAGAGAGGAGGAGGAGGAGAAGTGAGGAGAGAGGAGGAAAAGAAAGTAAGAGAGGAGAGAGAGAGGGAGGGAGGAATAGAAAGGAGAGGTGAGGAAGAGAAGAGGAGCAGAGGAGGAGGTAAAGATAAATGTGTGTACTTTTGTACATACTGTGTAGTCTTATAATGTGAACGTGCGTGCGTGCGTGCGTGCGTGCGTGCGTGCGTGCGTGCGTGCGTGCGTGCGTGTGCGTGTCTACCTTTCTCAGCCACAGAGAGGTTGGGGTCACTGCAGGGTTTGCAGGGGCCAATCACCTGATGGAACAACGCTCGCTGGAAGTTGGTTGGCTGCAGAGAAAAAGTTGCTCGTTACACTCGATGCACCTCATTCCTCCCGCTGACAGGTGAGCCAGGTGCGTCGGATCATACCTGTCCGTTCTCGGTGATGTTGGTGTACATGGCGCTGCTCGGCCGCTCTCTGTGCGGCGGCAGCAGCATCAGCATCTCTCTGTTGTGTCTGTATTTGTCCGGCAGAGACGGCGAGCCGACTGCGGAGCGACAGACAGGAAGCACAGTTCAGCCGGAGAAAGCGCTAAAACGTCTGGAGCTAACCGGACGAAGCGTGCTGATTCTGAGCCGCTTACCTCTGATGGTGGAGGGGGCGGAGTGTATCATCTGTGACGGTGCAGAGTGGGTGGAGCTCAGGCTGGAGGAGGAGGGGCTTGCCTGCAGAGATGTAAATAAATACAAACTATCGATGTGTCTCATGCTGCTGTAACATGTTTAGCTTCCTCTGCTGGGATCAACAAACTCATGTCTGATCTGTGGACCCTCACAGTGCAGAGGACCTCTGACCTGCATGCGGTAGAAGTCCTCGGGGTTCTCCACCACCACGCCATCGGCCAGGATCAGCAGGCTGCCGACGTTCCCTGTCTCGCTGGAGTTGTGAGAGGAGAGAGAGGAGGAGGAGTTGCGCACTGGAGTCAAAACAGCTATGGGACTGGGAGGAGGAAGCAAGGACGGATGGTAGGAGAGCAGAGGAGGGGTGGAGGAGAGAGAGTGCAAAGGGAGGAGAGGAGGGGGGAGAGGGAGGGAGGGAGGAGAGGAGGGGAGGGAGGGAGGGAGGGAGGGAGGGAGGAAAAAGGAGGAGCCGTGCGTACAACCAAAAACAGGAAGAAGGCAAACGACAACCAGAATGATGCAGGAGTTTGCAACCAAGAGCAGGCAAGAGGCAAGATGAGGGGTGGTGTGATAGAGAGAGAGAGAGAGACAGACAGAGGGACAGACAGAGGGACAGACAGATAGACAGAGAGAGACAGAGAGAGAGGAAGAAAATGGTAGAGTTCAGAAAGTGTGATGTGTGCAGTCGACGCAGTGAAGAAATTAACAGAGATCATTAATGAGAAGCAGAGGATGAACTCAGTGATCAGTGAAGAGATGAAGGCGGCAGTGAGAGGAAGGTGTGTGTGTGCGTGTGTGTGTCTGTGTGTGTATCTGTGTGTGTGTGTTGCTGACCTGTGCCGGTGCATGAGCTTGAAGCTCTCGGGGCTCATGGGGCCGTGGGAGGCCAGCAGCCCTCTGGGGGCGTTGGCTCCGGATCCAGCCTTGTCCAAACCAGGCAGACCCTGCAGCGCCACATAGAAACACTGCTCTGAATATTCACGCTGCCCTCACACGCCCGCGCTCTCATGTGTGTCATCCACCTATGCATGAAGTCAAATCCTAACGTCTCTATCAATGGATTACAGAGGAAACGTTCTCTTTGAAGAAGCTGCTGATCATCTTCCTCGCTGTCCAGCGTGTTCAGGAAGCCTCTGCTACACTCAGCGTTGGTTAATGACGATCAGGCTCGTGGAGAGCACACACAGTTCTGTCTGAGCAGCATCTGTGCGCGTGCTGTCTCATTATTTTCTTCCCCTGGGCTCTGCACTCTAAAAGCCTTCAGATAAAACAAAGTGCAGCGTTTCTGTTGGGAATGTCTTCCTGCACTCACGTGGCAGAGGCTGCTCCTCATCATCTGGAACTGATCGATCAGCTTCTTGTGCAGGGGACGCATTTCTGGGTGCACCAGCTTCTCGTGCACGGCCAGGCCGACCCCGAGGACGTGAACCTGTGGGAAAATGACAAAACATCATTGTTCCTGTGCGGCGAGAGCGAGACAGCTTCCTGAAGTCCCTCCTGGACTGTGGACGAGCTGAACTGTCCACACTCTTCGTCAGCAGCACACGCTCCGTCAGGGTGGAACGTCCAGCAAAACCCTCAAAATAAAAATTTCACACCTGAAAACAGCAAACTGACGACCTCCCTGCGTCACTGATCATGTTGCTGTGATAAAAGGTCAGATTTGATGTGTGCAGCTGAGAGCAAAGCGTCCACAGAGACGGTCAAAGGTCTCACGGTGAAACCAGAGGACTCGTCTTTGAGGGAGGTTCTTGTATCCTGTTCATGTGGCAGCAGAAGCAGAAGCAGCTAACTTCTTTTACGTCTCACCTGCTCCAGCATCACAGCTTCAGGGTGTGATCTTCTGTTTGCACGTGACACACACACACACACACACACACACACACACACACACA